>NW_028301034.1:0-600000 GCF_049000335.1 Polistes dominula
CGATAGGGCAACAGCTTGAGACGTTCACTCCAGGCCAGCTGCTGTAGAGACGCGTGTCGTCGGCACACTTGCCACTTGCACATCCCAACACGTCGTAGAGATAATCGTTGTAAGTGATAATACGATAGATTTGTCCCTCGTAGGCATAATTGGTCATCATGAGGTTGGTCGTGAAATTGAGCGGTCCCTTGAACATTTTATCCTACATATTATCCCTATCCCTATCCCATCGTACATTTTATCCTACTCAAATTGTTGTACATTGCTGTTGTTGTTGTTTGCTGCTGTTCTGCGTGCAAGTATTCTTAAGCGAATCATTCGTAAGACGATCGAGCAAGTAAAGAATGGTGGTGCGTGGATTTTCGCTGTACTCCTTAATGAGTTGTCGTTGTTCGACCTGGGCACATTCCCCTGATCAATACATTTTTCCAAATGACTTCATAAATAACGGACTGTACGGGAATATGGAGACAAATGTATTATTTTTCACATAATGTTTTAACCGCTTTATTGTAAAGATTCTCATTGATGGTAATGGCGAGACGAGAAAAGCTGTGATCTTTCCAAATCTCCGACAATTCCATCATCGATTGTATTATGAATTTCTGACTTTTCAGTGGCACGTCAGCCTTAAATTCGTCAATAGTTGTAGAATCATCACATACGGTCTTTAATACCTCATTCACAGAAGCATATTCGCCCGAGAGCGCATGTAGGAAGCCATAGTAACGAACACGTTCTTCGTGTACTGTGTGTAAACAGAAAGCTGCCACTGCGGCCATAATTGGTGGTGAATGGCATCTTTGTATTGCATCGCTAATGCCATCCTCGCGTTTCGGCACGTCTCGGCTAATACCACGTTTACGGTTTTCATCCAAATAATTGCGATGATTGACATTCAGTATAATGTAAATGGCCACAAAGATGGTCTTGAAGGTGGGTGTCATGGATGTTAAATATTCATTCTTGCCAAGAGTCTCGGCCTCGGCAATCAGATCGACCTGATTTGCCGGAGATTGCAGCAAACCATTGTGATTCTCCAGCGTATACCTGTAGAACTCAGTGAGATTGGGAAAAGTGATGCCAGCGTTGTCCATTTTCTTCTTAGATGAAATATTTATACTATATTATCCGGCAATATATAGTATATATATATTTCTCAGGGAGAAAAAACCCCGACGCTTGATTTTGCTTACTATATAGATGTACACAATAGAGAGACGATCAAAGAGTTTTTCTCTCGGTGCGCACTGGAGAATGGCAAGATGTTCTCAGCTAGTTTGACCGGCAACACGGAGAAGAAGGGTCTATATCATAGACCCTTATATCCCCAAGACACACTCTAACTTTCGATGTAACATAAAAAAACGCACAACTTTGGAGTGTCGCAAAGAGTGCTGCGATCCACGAGGTGTTTTCTTTGTTGCTTTGGCTAATCGACAAACCGAATTGTTGCAGGCTTACGCGAACAAGGCTCAAATTATTTGCGTGAATGCGGACTGCGTTTGCCTTTGTCAACACTTCGAACACGTATGTGGCCTCCGACTCTCTGGATTTCTATTTGACTGTTGATCTGATTGAGCTGGAAGGAGCCTACAACAAATTACCCCGAAATGCAAGATTCTCCAAGTTCTTACATTTGTTGCGTAGCAATGGCTACGAAAATTATATATTCCGGCGGTCTAAGCGATGCGAGCAATTTAATGCGTTAGCTCGAACACCACGTTTTACCCCTAAGTCCGTACAATGTTACACTAGATACTACACTGTTCGAACTCTATCAACTCAGGCGACATAATTTAACGTATTTTTCGACTCGATTGATTGACACGACGGTTGTACGTAATGTAATGCTGCCACCACACCACACGCCACTTTGGCCAAAACCATCTACGCGTCTGCCGCATTACCCCTAATATTTAGTCCAACGCAAGATGCCAATGGCAATTTGTTAGTTGATGGAGGTCTACTCAATAATTTTCCCATCTACGAGTATAACAGATTAGATGGTAAGACATTAGGTCTGTCACTCGGTTCACCGCCACTCTACCTGTGTAAAACCTGTGAAATGGGTTTCACACAATTGGCCAAGTATTTATTACTTGGTTGGCGGCGATCGTGACTGTGCCCACGAACACGTTCAAATTCTCGCCGAACGTCGACACATTGAGGAGAAAATTAGGCGTTTTAAGCATCGCGAATTGTCGCGTGGTGAACGTACTCGCGCGAATCAATCTCTCTCTCCTATGTCTCCTATATCGTCTCATGATCATTCTCTTTCATGAGCGTGAACGCATCATCTACATGACCGATCCGAACAATTGCGAACGTATCATTTATCTCGATTCGCCCTTACACTTGCTCGACGTGGCCGTTGATCGAGCAATTATCGAATTGGCCATTCAACGTGCCTACACATTTACCTACAACTTTTTACTGCGCAACGATTAAATACTCATGAAAAAAAATAACTCATTCGTAAATAGCATTATAGTCTTTGTAGGATATTGACGAGTCTAACTGACGAGTCTCTGCAAACGTTGGAATCTCCACTAATCGTTAATTCTGCTCATCTTTACCGTCTAATTTTTTCAACAAACTCTCCAACGACTCATAGTAAGGAATAATTTTACCGGCATATGATGCTAAAATAACGCCATCATTGGCATACACACAACCCGACGGATGTAGACTGAGAATTAGACGACGTACATTTTCCGTGCAAACACGTCGTGTCTTGAGCGGCAAGTATGCCTGAATGGCATTGACCACGCATTGATCGGCTTACCCTGTCGATTTAAGGCAATAATCACGTAGCCGGCAGCTAAACAATGACAAATTACCGTGTCAGCTTGTCGATTTTGACTGCTGAATGAGATAAAACGTGTGGCAATTGCTTGCTCACGTGGATTTCGCATATTAGGTATGGGTCGATGTTTAATAACCTTACTCGACATCATTTTCTAACTCTCGCTCTCTCTCTCTTTGTTTGAACGAGTATAATTTATTTTATAAAATTACAAAGTACAAGCTTCACATATACTACATATTGAGTAAACACTAACAGAGCACAAGCCGCATAATATTGGATATTTATTAACTAATAGGGTACTAGCTATTACATATTAGATATTAAGTATAAGCTACAACATATTGGATATTTATTAAATTATAAAGTACAAGCGTCGCAGGCGATTCGATCTGTCGCAGTATTCTTCACCACATCCAACGACGGACGATCCTGACGAAAGAGTAAATAATACAGGCCCGTCTTCAGTGGGATCTGATAGGTTTTTAGTAATAGATTGAAAATATTCTGCGAATCCAGGTCGATGGTGAACATGGTCGATTGACTGTGATCCACATAGGGAGCAGACACTCGATACATTGCCAATTGAGTATCAATGTCGTTTTCGATGGTAGGAAAGGTATCGTTGTTGAGGGCTACATACATGAGTCCGTAGGAGATGTTACGATTACGACCGTTGTTGCTCTCTCGATGACTCTTATGAGTACGCTCATGGGTAGAGTCACGGACTCGGTGGCACCCGTCAATATGGCCGTAGAAGCGGTTGGTGCTTGAGCCGTTAGCATAGAATTGGCCATACCACGACTCATGCGAGCTCGCAACTTGTCCCAGCCGGCAAATTGACACGATGACAGGGCATTTCGCAGCACCCATTGTTGAGCTCCTCGACTAAAGGCTGATCCGGCAAACATGGCACATTGAATTTTAGTTTTTTCATATATCTCACAACTGCCGCTAATGGCTCCAGCATAGAGAGCTTCGCTGACCGTCTGACAAACTGCTATAGGATCTACGTTAGCTTGCAACGCCATGTCATAGACGCCCAACGGATTTAGACCGATTTCATGACGAGTCGCTTTTTGTCGCATCTTATTTATAAACATATTGAGCGCATATACACCCAATTTGCCAATGGTAAAGGCATAAACAGCAACGTCTGACAAATTAAACTGTTGCACGTCCATAAATTCATTGGATGTCAGCAAATTGTCGCGAATATTCTCAAATTCTTTCACCAAATCCTGATACATGCTCATGTTTGCAGCTGATCAGAGTGCACGACGAAGAATCTTACTCGCACTCGCAATCGCACTCGCATAATTTGTCACCTCGGAACACAGATTGAGCGTCTTTAGGGGTCCACAATGTAGCTGATTGTTATATCGATTTAGAATGTCCGACCAAATGATGTAGGGTGATCCATTGAACATGAGTGAGTTAATAATACGAGTCATAATGTCGCGAGCTCGATGTTTTTCCACAAATTTTTGCTCCTTAACCAAACGCTCATATTCTCGTGCATATTCCTTGCCCCAATAGTCGCACAAATGTTTATTCTCCGAATTTTTCAAGTCTCCCGGAAACAAGTGCCAACGATCGTCGTTGCGTACTTTTGTCATAAAATGATCCGGAATTAGGAGTCCAATGAAGATATTGTCTTCCAACGGTCCACGAGACGGCACCACCTTCAAGTCCAATGCCTCGAACAGCGTGTCATTGTGAATGTGCAAGTAGAGAGCAATTTTTGGTTTACGCTCGTGCAACGTGATAAAATTCGAACTGTTTAGACGTTGAGCAATGGACAAGAAGCCCGATCCTATTTTGCCGGGCTCGCCTATACGCTTTGCCCTATACGCGGCAAATTGGACACACCGTAGCCTACACCAACACCCAGGCTAACGGTTAAACTGACTTTCTCCAATTGCGCCACGAGACGATGATCATAGGTATCTTCGGCAATCATCAAGTGACACGCTTCACCCGGTTCTGTACCGTCAATGTCCAAATTGGCAGCCGCCAAAATGGACGAAACGTGGAGCATGCCGCAGGAGAGAGCATCGTACACCATGATAAAGAACTTCTTCTCGGTACATAATAGCAGAACAATAAGCACCATAGCCACCAAATTATTGGCTCGTGTAGTCGTAAATAGCGATTTTTCAGCAACTGCAGACCAGCTCGAGTGTAGATGAAGTCACGATCGGGCTTTATTATATGCAACAGAGCCTCATTGTTGGGTAGAACAATGGTATTTTAGTGGGAAACCAGTGATTAATCACATTCACACTTGTGGCACAGTCGCTCGCTATTCGCTCGATACTCCTCAAGTGCCACCAATTCTCGCACAATTTTATTAGTAATGAGGGATAACTTGCGTCGATCCACATGCACGGCTAAGCGCATTTGATATGACGTCGCCATTATTACCTATTTTATGTTTATTTATGCTCGATTGAGATGCAACTGATTTAAATCACGACCGAATATAATATAAGTATCCAGCTGCGTGGTATATAATTTTGATCTTTTGCAATAAAAATAAATTGTAACACACACACACACACACACACACACACAAGCAAAAAAAGTGTAATAACATTGTATGGCTGCTATTACACTTTTGTGTCACTACTACTACAACTACTGCTAAAATGTCGCATGGCATAAAGTGTAATGAAGCCACGCGGCCAATGTAGCCATACATTTTACATCCCATATTTTGTCATATTAAATATTACGTTGCATGCTTCTTCCACTACTGCTACAACAATTACAAGTTGTACAAATACACTTTATGACAAGAAGGGTATAATGACAAAAAGTGTATATAATATGAATGAAGCCATGCAGCTGATTAAGCCAGGCATTTTCTATACGTATTTTATCATAAATATATATTTATTATTTCTCATTCTCATTCAACTGCTACTGCTACTGCTACTGCTACTGCTACTGCTACTGCTACTGCTACTGCTACTGCTGCTACTACTAGCAATCTATTATTTCATTTCAACTACACTTTATGACACAACTCATATAATGGTATAAAGTGTATAAATGTTTATAGCCAATGTAATTTTGTATCGATTGGAGAAGAGAAACGGCATTAATAATATTTCTTCAATGGTTGTAGCACTCCTCACATAATATCACTTATTACATTTCAGTAATATTAGCTGCTGCTACTGCTGCTGTCTTATTGCTATTACGTTCTTGCAAACGTTTTACATAAGCAATGTCTATGAGATTGCGATTTAGCTGATTTCTCACATATTTTCGATACAAACGTGACAGCATCGGATGGGACATGGGTATTGCGAGGAGTATAAGCATTAACAACTTGAGTTGAATTTAATGTACGCTTTTGACGACTGGCAGGACGCTGTGAATGTTCATTCAGTACCACAACAGTATCGATTTTATCAAATTTAGCATTATTCTTCTCAAATGTGATCCAATCTTCTACCAAGATATTTAACGCTGACAATATAGTAAATGTTCTTGTAGTAATTTCGTAGGGAACAACAACGAGACTGGGACCGTTACTCGTGTAACCACGCAAAATGGTCAATTTGCATAGTCAATTTGTAGACACAATTCAATAAATTGATCTTCCAACACGAGTATTGCTGGTGTATTATTTGGTCAACATTTTATGCTACCCACGGGATTGAGTATGATTGAGTATGATTGAGTATGTAAGTACCGTTACAGGCCCAAACGTACCAGCCAAACGGTTAAATTTCAATCAATCGATTGCATGTGTCGTTGGTCGAGCGATCATAAATCTTAAATTGGGTCGGATTGAATGCCGAATTGGCCGCTGCCTTATCCTTATCCTTATCCTTATCCTTATCCTAATCCTTATCCTTATCCTTATCCTTATCCTTATTCTTATCCTTATCCTTATCCTTATCTTAATGTCAATGCGTTGTTTTAGAAAATTCATACAAATTAGCGATCCAATAATTACTATAAACATTAAAATGTACGTTGTTAGAGACGCCATAATTTGCGCTCAAATTAACCGTAATTATGACCGCAATTGCATTAACTCAGCCAAATAAGGCTTTGCCCAATGATACGTGTGAGAAGACGCGTGCCGCCGAGTTACAATTTCTCGAAAATCTTACGCTACGCAATAGCGATGAACGCGAGTCAACATATCCGACTATTTATTCGCGTACCGCAAACACCTATTACACGTGGAAACAGTCGCGTGAGTTGACGGTCGAAGATTTACGTTCGTGTTTTGAGGTGACCGGACACACACTCGGATTCGATTAGTCTAGCATGTATGTGCGTAAATTCACGATAGATCTTGACTGCATTTGTCGTGTGAGAAAACATACGTTAACACATTTGAATGATCGATCAACTCGTGAATTGTGTTAGAGGTGGTGTCGAAGAATTACTACGAAAGGAATTAAAACTAACCAAAGCCCTGAACATTGCCATTTGGAAGCGTAAATGTGGCTATCATTTGTATAGTGATGTCAATGTATCTCTACCAACGCACTAGGAGCTGGTACGTATTATTATGGCTCAATTTGCCACAGATAATGTGCTGCTGGAAGTGCCAAAATTCATGCCTTTACCATACCATACGGCCAAGGAATGTGAGAATCCATCCGTATTTGCCGATGTTACCGATGCAACAAGAAGTCAAGTCCCACTAACAGTTCTACCACAAGATCCCTACCACGAACTCTACGAGGCGTCCAGTGTGTACATGAGCAAACGCTAACGTTTTACACACGCACGTACACACACGCACCACCGACCTATACTTCAATCGTTTGCTTGAGGTAAAGAAAACGTATGGTCTACCACACATTAAGTACATCAAATCGGTCAAAATTTGTCCTAGCTACAAGCATATGAGTCAATTTGCCGAATACATTAGCCATTTGGTAGAGGAAGAAGTTGAAACTTTATCCAAGACTGGGGAATGTGGTAATGTTAATGTGTCTAGCAGCGTCGAAGATGCCGAATTGCGTGAAAGAGTGTTAAGTTTTATAACCAAATTCAATGAAAAATTTACGAGTACAGCATCTATTAGTTGTGAGCCATTTCAAAACTTTTCAATACGCTGTCACAGTTGTCTTTCTTTATTTGCAACATTTTGTCGTGTGTCTACAAAAATTTCTCACACCCATGCGGTTCTCAGGAGGACATGCGAAAGGTACTTTGCATTAGTTGATGTTTAGCAACATTGAAGATGCCTGTTTAGCTCGTTTTATAAACTATTATGACAATAATACGTATACATGTTACATCGAGTCGGCCGAAGACATGCTCAATCATTTGCATTATCTCTTTGCCAAAGACATTTCTCCCTTTGACACGCTCGAGGATCAAATTGACAAGTTATTACAGACAGCTACAAATTGTGACTCGGCCAACGATCGTACCAACGATCTCTACGCAACGTGAATAAGAATCAAAAGACTGACGAAATGCGAAAAATCATTAGTTCCTATTGCGATATTTTAATTGTCATAAAAGCAATCATGTACAATGTAGCAACGTCAAATTATTACATACTCAGTGGTACGGGCACGCATTATAAGATTACATTGAAGATGGAATCGTTGCCGGGAGTGATTTACAATTGGATCGGTTCAAGCAATGCATCGCGCGGACGATTCGGTACACGCCGAATTGGACATTACTTTGGACAACACTTTGTCACAAATCAAACCTGCCTCAACCTAAATAAGTGTAAATTTCAATTTTCCACTCTCCATATGTATGGGAGTATTTAACAGTGTCACCGGACTCTATGTGGCTAAAACCAGTTTTCTTCGATTCATTTGCTATCGCGAATGTTCCATTTGGGATTTACGTGCTCCCTACATCATGAGTCCGGACCAGAATTATGTGATTTTGGAGCGTTTGCAGACGACCGAACGACGCTATGCTCGCATGCTCAACGACAACATTGCCCCATTATTTGTGCACTTTCTTCTAGCTACGGCAATTATGCAGTTACAAAACATACGACATAGTTACAAAATCGACGAGTATCGCATTGAAAGTCTCATCGACATTCTCACGCAATGACAACTTGGAATCGGCATATTTTCTCATCGAACAATTCCCCATTGATCCCAAATTCATCTTCATTATTATGCATATCTATGAAAAATATGATGGCTTGTTTGGATAGTTTGGATAGTTATATTAGGTTAACCGATCATGTGTTCAATTATCACAGTGTCGATACACAAGCGTGGCGTACACGTTTCAGCGATGTCCTCAAAACTCTCACATATGAGCAAAAAGAAACTCAACTGCAAATCCTGTTGACCATCAACCGCGATTCCGTGGACAATATTACAGAAGAGTTTTGCTTTTATGCTACCATTTTGGCCGTCATTGATTTCATCAAATGCATGTCCTTTGACACATTTACCGAGGCATTCCATATGACCGCGTTATATGACCGTCCATATGACGGTGCATGCATGAAGCGTACAACGATTACGATTATGATATAAGTGTTAAGACTTTTCGCAAGAATTTAGCTCGAGCGCAAAAAGTGATCTTCGGCACGGATCTCAGTGAATTTGAACGTAACATTATTACGGCGGCAATGTTCAGTCAATATTCAGGCATGTCAACGAGTTTCAATCCGGTCACGACGAAAGAACTCATGACTAGTCAGTCTATCGGCACTCTTTGTGCCCGTCAATGTGCTCAAGAAAATTTTCACATATCATGGAGATCAAGAGTGTTAGCAAGAGTGTTACATTTGCGACATTATACAACATATGGGCGTCGCCCAAATTGGGTCGTTACTTCGATCTAAATAAAGCGATGGAACGAGCCAATGTTACGAGCCAAGACCAATGCGACAATATTAAATGAATTGGCCGAAGTGGATTCGGAACGAATGAAAGCAATTACGGGCATTAATGCTGAATCGGCCAAACAGTTTTTCAATCAAGAATACGAAATGCATGTTAGTCAATCGTTGGTATGTATATGGTGCAACTAATTCCATCATAGATTTTATTAATTATAAAAATTATGTAGATCCGGTGTCGGTAAATCGTTTTCACGTGATAAAATTGACGAACAGGCAAAAATTGTGCCAGTTTTAAGAGCTACAGTTTGCTGGCCATGCTAACAGACTAACAATTCTACAATGGTACGATAGATTTAACACTAAACGAAATGACCAACGCCGTCAGTTGGCTCAGTTATTTGACTTATGTGCTGAAACGTGATGAAAATTTGTTTCCGCGCATCGACGTGGACAATGCCGTGAGTAAGAATTATTGCGAAAATGTGTATCGTTTGAATTGAATCGGCTGTACAACTTTCTCGTCAACGCCGACATCCTACAGGCACCCAATCTTCACATTCGCACGGATAAATTCATCAATATTATTCGTAATTTCATGAAAAACAAGGCGGACGATGATTTTCGCAAATTTTCAGCTTTCAAGAAGCGCTTTGAAAATCAATAGGGCGAAATGGGCACGGTAATTAAGCATTTTCAAGAAGCTGGTGGATCTGGTGGATCATATTATGCGCAACATGTGTGTCTGCGAGTGTCCCGGTGCCATTATTACTGCTCAAGACATTGAAGATCAAGTGGCCGTGTACAATGATCCGGTAGAACAGGATAATGCTCGTGCATACTTTATGCGCGAAAATGTGAAATATAAGGCAGCTAATGGTGCAGACGAGTATCATAATATTATCTTTAAGGCTAGCTCTTAGATTTTCTACGACGGCAATGAATTTGTCGAACGCGACAATTATAACTCGAACGGACTCATTACGGTGGATAAGCTTGTATGAAAAATTTTTCATATGTAAATATAAAAAAAATTAACACTCTACAATCTCCTCAAATATATGAAATAGTAAAGAAGCTATACTATTTTTGTGTCTTATTAAAATATCCATCTCCTTGTCACTTAAGTAGGTCCTAATAGCCCACAACAATTCATCACAGTGTGTTCTGAACTCGTCAAATGAATGAATGCGAATACCATGTTCGGGCACACTGTTGATGAGTTTGATGTATAATGGTCGATCAATATGTCGATGTCATGCTGTTTCATTACATTCAGCACGCATGGATGTTTAAAAGTTATTGCCACTAGCTCGCCCAAAGAAATCGACAACATTATTGCGACGAAATTGGCGTAAACGTGCTGCACTGATGGGTCGAATTTGCATGGAATCCCACTTTCGACAAATTGCTATATATACAGCAACTAATAGCATAAGCACAAATAGGAGCATAAACGTTAGCAGTTGGTGTGGAAATAAGTACATGAGACCGATGAATATGGTCAGTGTGCAAATGGAGTAGCAAATTAATTCGCTAGCGGTGAAGCTAAAATTCGTCAACAGCAACGAATTTAGAATAGTCTTGAGGGAATAATTCTTAACATTATTCGTTTCAGCTGCTGTGCTGGTAGGTTGTGATTGAGACGGCGGTGGTGTCGGCAACATCTTCTAGCTGTTCATCGTCATCGGACGGTATGGCCTCTGAATGATTACTACTTTGGCTCATTTTAATTTTCTACCAATATATACTATATTTACTCAATCCACGAATCGTTGTCGTTCTCGTTGTTGTCGTTGTCGTTGTCGTTGTCGTTGTCGTTGTCGTTGTCGTTGTCGTCGTCGTCGACAGACGAAGTCTCTATCTCATCGCCACTAATGTCCAACTTTTTTTGTGAACGACCGTGCATGTCGAACTCAGTCGATCCGTCAATATTTCACGTCGTTGCGCTGTAAAATCATTGTCATCGTGGTCGCGAATCGTTGTTGCTCGCCTCGCCGTCTTTTGTCTATTGGAAAATTTAAAATTAACAATTTTCGACATCAATTGATCGCGCAAATCTATCGGCTTGGTAGCTGCCGACGGTGTAGTTTGGACAGGCAACGGCTCTGGCGGCGCATTCGTTGGCAAAGGCGGCGGTACTGGAACTTTGTTTGTTGGCAAAGGTGGTGGTGCTGGAATGACTGTTGGTAAAGGCGGTGGGTTTGGAGCGTTCGTTGGTAAAGGCCGGTGGCAATGTCAAAGTATTATTTGTTGGTGATGATGTAGGAGCATTAAGTGTAAAGATGATGTATTATTTGGCGCTGCTAATGGAATATTATTCGATGATGCAGAAGTCGCTGCCGAAGACGATTCAAAGGGATTTTGTAAATAAGCGACTGTATCATGTTGTCGTGATTACAGCACAAATGGTGTCGATTCGGACACGATTTCCGAACACGCTGTTCGGAATTATTGATTCGCGATCGTTTAACTGCGGCATACACATAATCGTCAACCGTACCGCGTACCGGCTTGATTATTAAATTATGGCCAGAGTGGCATGTTTCTTTTGCAACATCGCGTCTATGGCTATAGCGCTGTTGACTAAAGCAACGAGAAAGCCCAAAAAAGAGGACAATAACGCTAGGTGATTGAGAATTGTTTGTTGATCCATGTGTTAGGTCGTTTAACAAATAACACAACTCCATTAAATTCTCATTTATTATTTTTCTCCCACAACCGTACTATATTACATATTGAGAATGTCATAGTAGTCGGGTGTGAAAATTACAATAGTTTTATTATAAAGCAATGCCGGTCCCGACACATTGGCCAACACATCCATACTCTTGATGAACATGGTGTTGGGTGGTAAGGATGCTGTCGATATTTCACGACTATTGTGGGACTGTGTTCACGACTAATGCGGCTATGTCGTTGCATCGTATGTGCTCCCAAACCTACAAAAAATACCCCCAAAAATACCTACAAAAAAAACCTACAAAAAATTCATTCAATTCCTTGCCACTCATCGTTTCCAACTCGATCTTGGCACGATAGGGCAACAGCTTGAGACGTTCACTCCAGGCCATGCTGCTGTAGAGACGCGTGTCGTCGGCACACTTGCCACTTGCACATCCCAACACGTCGTAGAGATAATCGTTGTAAGTGATAATACGATAGATTTGTCCCTCGTAGGCATAATTGGTCATCATGAGGTTGGTCATGAAATTGAGCGGTCCCTTGAACATTTTATCCTACATATTATCCCTATCCCTATCCCATCGTACATTTTATCCTACTCAAATTGTTGTACATTGCTGTTGTTGTTGTTTGCTGCTGTTCGCGTGCAAGTATTCTTAAGCGAATCATTCGTAAGACGATCGAGCAAGTAAAGAATGGTGGTGCGTGGATTTTCGCTGTACTCCTTAATGAGTTGTCGTTGTTCGACCTGCACATTCCCCGGATCAATACATTTTTTCAAATATTTCATAAATAACGGACTGTACGGGAATATGGAGACAAATGTATTATTTTTCACATAATGTTTAACCGCTTTAATGTAATTATTCTCATTGATGGTAATGGCGAGACGAGAAAAGCTGTGATCTTTCCAAATCTCCGACAATTCCATCATCGATTGTATTATGAATTTCTGACTTTTCAGTGGCACGTCAGCCTTAAATTCGTCAATAGTTGTAGAATCATCACATACGGTCTTTAATACCTCATTCACAGAAGCATATTCGCCCGAGAGCGCATGTAGGAAGCCGTAGTAACGAACACGTTCTTCGTGTACTGTGTGTAAACAGAAAGCTGCCACTGCGGCCATAATTGGTGGTGAATGGCATCTTTGTATTGCATCGCTAATGCCATCCTCGCGTTTCGGCACGTCTCGGCTAATACCACGTTTACGGTTTTCATCCAAATAATTGCGATGATTGACATTCAGTATAATGTAAATGGCCACAAAGATGGTCTTGAAGGTGGGTGTCATGGATGTTAAATATTCATTCTTGCCAAGAGTCTCGGCCTCGGCAATCAGATCGACCTGATTTGCCGGAGATTGCAGCAAACCATTGTGATTCTCCAGCGTATACCTGTAGAACTCAGTGAGATTGGGAAAAGTGATGCCAGCGTTGTCCATTTTCTTCTTAGATGAAATATTTATACTATATTATCCGGCAATATATAGTATATATATATTTCTCAGGGAGAAAAAACCCCGACGCTTGATTTTGCTTACTATATAGATGTACACAATAGAGAGACGATCAAAGAGTTTTTCTCTCGGTGCGCACTGGAGAATGGCAAGATGTTCTCAGCTAGTTTGACCGGCAACACGGAGAAGAAGGGTCTATATCATAGACCCTTATATCCCCAAGACACACTCTAACTTTCGATGTAACATAAAAAAACGCACAACTTTGGAGTGTCGCAAAGAGTGCTGCGATCCACGAGGTGTTTTCTTTGTTGCTTTGGCTAATCGACAAACCGAATTGTTGCAGGCTTACGCGAACAAGGCTCAAATTATTTGCGTGAATGCGGACTGCGTTTGCCTTTGTCAACACTTCGAACACGTATGTGGCCTCCGACTCTCTGGATTTCTATTTGACTGTTGATCTGATTGAGCTGGAAGGAGCCTACAACAAATTACCCCGAAATGCAAGATTCTCCAAGTTCTTACATTTGTTGCGTAGCAATGGCTACGAAAATTATATATTCCGGCGGTCTAAGCGATGCGAGCAATTTAATGCGTTAGCTCGAACACCACGTTTTACCCCTAAGTCCGTACAATGTTACACTAGATACTACACTGTTCGAACTCTATCAACTCAGGCGACATAATTTAACGTATTTTTCGACTCGATTGATTGACACGACGGTTGTACGTAATGTAATGCTGCCACCACACCACACGCCACTTTGGCCAAAACCATCTACGCGTCTGCCGCATTACCCCTAATATTTAGTCCAACGCAAGATGCCAATGGCAATTTGTTAGTTGATGGAGGTCTACTCAATAATTTTCCCATCTACGAGTATAACAGATTAGATGGTAAGACATTAGGTCTGTCACTCGGTTCACCGCCACTCTACCTGTGTAAAACCTGTGAAATGGGTTTCACACAATTGGCCAAGTATTTATTACTTGGTTGGCGGCGATCGTGACTGTGCCCACGAACACGTTCAAATTCTCGCCGAACGTCGACACATTGAGGAGAAAATTAGGCGTTTTAAGCATCGCGAATTGTCGCGTGGTGAACGTACTCGCGCGAATCAATCTCTCTCTCCTATGTCTCCTATATCGTCTCATGATCATTCTCTTTCATGAGCGTGAACGCATCATCTACATGACCGATCCGAACAATTGCGAACGTATCATTTATCTCGATTCGCCCTTACACTTGCTCGACGTGGCCGTTGATCGAGCAATTATCGAATTGGCCATTCAACGTGCCTACACATTTACCTACAACTTTTTACTGCGCAACGATTAAATACTCATGAAAAAAAAATAACTCATTCGTAAATAGCATTATAGTCTTTGTAGGATATTGACGAGTCTAACTGACGAGTCTCTGCAAACGTTGGAATCTCCACTAATCGTTAATTCTGCTCATCTTTACCGTCTAATTTTTTCAACAAACTCTCCAACGACTCATAGTAAGGAATAATTTTACCGGCATATGATGCTAAAATAACGCCATCATTGGCATACACACAACCCGACGGATGTAGACTGAGAATTAGACGACGTACATTTTCCGTGCAAACACGTCGTGTCTTGAGCGGCAAGTATGCCTGAATGGCATTGACCACGCATTGATCGGCTTACCCTGTCGATTTAAGGCAATAATCACGTAGCCGGCAGCTAAACAATGACAAATTACCGTGTCAGCTTGTCGATTTTGACTGCTGAATGAGATAAAACGTGTGGCAATTGCTTGCTCACGTGGATTTCGCATATTAGGTATGGGTCGATGTTTAATAACCTTACTCGACATCATTTTCTAACTCTCGCTCTCTCTCTCTCTTTGTTTGAACGAGTATAATTTATTTTATAAAATTACAAAGTACAAGCTTCACATATACTACATATTGAGTAAACACTAACAGAGCACAAGCCGCATAATATTGGATATTTATTAACTAATAGGGTACTAGCTATTACATATTAGATATTAAGTATAAGCTACAACATATTGGATATTTATTAAATTATAAAGTACAAGCGTCGCAGGCGATTCGATCTGTCGCAGTATTCTTCACCACATCCAACGACGGACGATCCTGACGAAAGAGTAAATAATACAGGCCCGTCTTCAGTGGGATCTGATAGGTTTTTAGTAATAGATTGAAAATATTCTGCGAATCCAGGTCGATGGTGAACATGGTCGATTGACTGTGATCCACATAGGGAGCAGACACTCGATACATTGCCAATTGAGTATCAATGTCGTTTTCGATGGTAGGAAAGGTATCGTTGTTGAGGGCTACATACATGAGTCCGTAGGAGATGTTACGATTACGACCGTTGTTGCTCTCTCGATGACTCTTATGAGTACGCTCATGGGTAGAGTCACGGACTCGGTGGCACCCGTCAATATGGCCGTAGAAGCGGTTGGTGCTTGAGCCGTTAGCATAGAATTGGCCATACCACGACTCATGCGAGCTCGCAACTTGTCCCAGCCGGCAAATTGACACGATGACAGGGCATTTCGCAGCACCCATTGTTGAGCTCCTCGACTAAAGGCTGATCCGGCAAACATGGCACATTGAATTTTAGTTTTTTCATATATCTCACAACTGCCGCTAATGGCTCCAGCATAGAGAGCTTCGCTGACCGTCTGACAAACTGCTATAGGATCTACGTTAGCTTGCAACGCCATGTCATAGACGCCCAACGGATTTAGACCGATTTCATGACGAGTCGCTTTTTGTCGCATCTTATTTATAAACATATTGAGCGCATATACACCCAATTTGCCAATGGTAAAGGCATAAACAGCAACGTCTGACAAATTAAACTGTTGCACGTCCATAAATTCATTGGATGTCAGCAAATTGTCGCGAATATTCTCAAATTCTTTCACCAAATCCTGATACATGCTCATGTTTGCAGCTGATCAGAGTGCACGACGAAGAATCTTACTCGCACTCGCAATCGCACTCGCATAATTTGTCACCTCGGAACACAGATTGAGCGTCTTTAGGGGTCCACAATGTAGCTGATTGTTATATCGATTTAGAATGTCCGACCAAATGATGTAGGGTGATCCATTGAACATGAGTGAGTTAATAATACGAGTCATAATGTCGCGAGCTCGATGTTTTTCCACAAATTTTTGCTCCTTAACCAAACGCTCATATTCTCGTGCATATTCCTTGCCCCAATAGTCGCACAAATGTTTATTCTCCGAATTTTTCAAGTCTCCCGGAAACAAGTGCCAACGATCGTCGTTGCGTACTTTTGTCATAAAATGATCCGGAATTAGGAGTCCAATGAAGATATTGTCTTCCAACGGTCCACGAGACGGCACCACCTTCAAGTCCAATGCCTCGAACAGCGTGTCATTGTGAATGTGCAAGTAGAGAGCAATTTTTGGTTTACGCTCGTGCAACGTGATAAAATTCGAACTGTTTAGACGTTGAGCAATGGACAAGAAGCCCGATCCTATTTTGCCGGGCTCGCCTATACGCTTTGCCCTATACGCGGCAAATTGGACACACCGTAGCCTACACCAACACCCAGGCTAACGGTTAAACTGACTTTCTCCAATTGCGCCACGAGACGATGATCATAGGTATCTTCGGCAATCATCAAGTGACACGCTTCACCCGGTTCTGTACCGTCAATGTCCAAATTGGCAGCCGCCAAAATGGACGAAACGTGGAGCATGCCGCAGGAGAGAGCATCGTACACCATGATAAAGAACTTCTTCTCGGTACATAATAGCAGAACAATAAGCACCATAGCCACCAAATTATTGGCTCGTGTAGTCGTAAATAGCGATTTTTCAGCAACTGCAGACCAGCTCGAGTGTAGATGAAGTCACGATCGGGCTTTATTATATGCAACAGAGCCTCATTGTTGGGTAGAACAATGGTATTTTAGTGGGAAACCAGTGATTAATCACATTCACACTTGTGGCACAGTCGCTCGCTATTCGCTCGATACTCCTCAAGTGCCACCAATTCTCGCACAATTTTATTAGTAATGAGGGATAACTTGCGTCGATCCACATGCACGGCTAAGCGCATTTGATATGACGTCGCCATTATTACCTATTTTATGTTTATTTATGCTCGATTGAGATGCAACTGATTTAAATCACGACCGAATATAATATAAGTATCCAGCTGCGTGGTATATAATTTTGATCTTTTGCAATAAAAATAAATTGTAACACACACACACACACACACACACACACACAAGCAAAAAAAAGTGTAATAACATTGTATGGCTGCTATTACACTTTTGTGTCACTACTACTACAACTACTGCTAAAATGTCGCATGGCATAAAGTGTAATGAAGCCACGCGGCCAATGTAGCCATACATTTTACATCCCATATTTTGTCATATTAAATATTACGTTGCATGCTTCTTCCACTACTGCTACAACAATTACAAGTTGTACAAATACACTTTATGACAAGAAGGGTATAATGACAAAAAGTGTATATAATATGAATGAAGCCATGCAGCTGATTAAGCCAGGCATTTTCTATACGTATTTTATCATAAATATATATTTATTATTTCTCATTCTCATTCAACTGCTACTGCTACTGCTACTGCTACTGCTACTGCTACTGCTACTGCTACTGCTACTGCTGCTACTACTAGCAATCTATTATTTCATTTCAACTACACTTTATGACACAACTCATATAATGGTATAAAGTGTATAAATGTTTATAGCCAATGTAATTTTGTATCGATTGGAGAAGAGAAACGGCATTAATAATATTTCTTCAATGGTTGTAGCACTCCTCACATAATATCACTTATTACATTTCAGTAATATTAGCTGCTGCTACTGCTGCTGTCTTATTGCTATTACGTTCTTGCAAACGTTTTACATAAGCAATGTCTATGAGATTGCGATTTAGCTGATTTCTCACATATTTTCGATACAAACGTGACAGCATCGGATGGGACATGGGTATTGCGAGGAGTATAAGCATTAACAACTTGAGTTGAATTTAATGTACGCTTTTGACGACTGGCAGGACGCTGTGAATGTTCATTCAGTACCACAACAGTATCGATTTTATCAAATTTAGCATTATTCTTCTCAAATGTGATCCAATCTTCTACCAAGATATTTAACGCTGACAATATAGTAAATGTTCTTGTAGTAATTTCGTAGGGAACAACAACGAGACTGGGACCGTTACTCGTGTAACCACGCAAAATGGTCAATTTGCATAGTCAATTTGTAGACACAATTCAATAAATTGATCTTCCAACACGAGTATTGCTGGTGTATTATTTGGTCAACATTTTATGCTACCCACGGGATTGAGTATGATTGAGTATGATTGAGTATGTAAGTACCGTTACAGGCCCAAACGTACCAGCCAAACGGTTAAATTTCAATCAATCGATTGCATGTGTCGTTGGTCGAGCGATCATAAATCTTAAATTGGGTCGGATTGAATGCCGAATTGGCCGCTGCCTTATCCTTATCCTTATCCTTATCCTTATCCTAATCCTTATCCTTATCCTTATCCTTATCCTTATTCTTATCCTTATCCTTATCCTTATCTTAATGTCAATGCGTTGTTTTAGAAAATTCATACAAATTAGCGATCCAATAATTACTATAAACATTAAAATGTACGTTGTTAGAGACGCCATAATTTGCGCTCAAATTAACCGTAATTATGACCGCAATTGCATTAACTCAGCCAAATAAGGCTTTGCCCAATGATACGTGTGAGAAGACGCGTGCCGCCGAGTTACAATTTCTCGAAAATCTTACGCTACGCAATAGCGATGAACGCGAGTCAACATATCCGACTATTTATTCGCGTACCGCAAACACCTATTACACGTGGAAACAGTCGCGTGAGTTGACGGTCGAAGATTTACGTTCGTGTTTTGAGGTGACCGGACACACACTCGGATTCGATTAGTCTAGCATGTATGTGCGTAAATTCACGATAGATCTTGACTGCATTTGTCGTGTGAGAAAACATACGTTAACACATTTGAATGATCGATCAACTCGTGAATTGTGTTAGAGGTGGTGTCGAAGAATTACTACGAAAGGAATTAAAACTAACCAAAGCCCTGAACATTGCCATTTGGAAGCGTAAATGTGGCTATCATTTGTATAGTGATGTCAATGTATCTCTACCAACGCACTAGGAGCTGGTACGTATTATTATGGCTCAATTTGCCACAGATAATGTGCTGCTGGAAGTGCCAAAATTCATGCCTTTACCATACCATACGGCCAAGGAATGTGAGAATCCATCCGTATTTGCCGATGTTACCGATGCAACAAGAAGTCAAGTCCCACTAACAGTTCTACCACAAGATCCCTACCACGAACTCTACGAGGCGTCCAGTGTGTACATGAGCAAACGCTAACGTTTTACACACGCACGTACACACACGCACCACCGACCTATACTTCAATCGTTTGCTTGAGGTAAAGAAAACGTATGGTCTACCACACATTAAGTACATCAAATCGGTCAAAATTTGTCCTAGCTACAAGCATATGAGTCAATTTGCCGAATACATTAGCCATTTGGTAGAGGAAGAAGTTGAAACTTTATCCAAGACTGGGGAATGTGGTAATGTTAATGTGTCTAGCAGCGTCGAAGATGCCGAATTGCGTGAAAGAGTGTTAAGTTTTATAACCAAATTCAATGAAAAATTTACGAGTACAGCATCTATTAGTTGTGAGCCATTTCAAAACTTTTCAATACGCTGTCACAGTTGTCTTTCTTTATTTGCAACATTTTGTCGTGTGTCTACAAAAATTTCTCACACCCATGCGGTTCTCAGGAGGACATGCGAAAGGTACTTTGCATTAGTTGATGTTTAGCAACATTGAAGATGCCTGTTTAGCTCGTTTTATAAACTATTATGACAATAATACGTATACATGTTACATCGAGTCGGCCGAAGACATGCTCAATCATTTGCATTATCTCTTTGCCAAAGACATTTCTCCCTTTGACACGCTCGAGGATCAAATTGACAAGTTATTACAGACAGCTACAAATTGTGACTCGGCCAACGATCGTACCAACGATCTCTACGCAACGTGAATAAGAATCAAAAGACTGACGAAATGCGAAAAATCATTAGTTCCTATTGCGATATTTTAATTGTCATAAAAGCAATCATGTACAATGTAGCAACGTCAAATTATTACATACTCAGTGGTACGGGCACGCATTATAAGATTACATTGAAGATGGAATCGTTGCCGGGAGTGATTTACAATTGGATCGGTTCAAGCAATGCATCGCGCGAACGATTCGGTACACGCCGAATTGGACATTACTTTGGACAACACTTTGTCACAAATCAAACCTGCCTCAACCTAAATAAGTGTAAATTTCAATTTTCCACTCTCCATATGTATGGGAGTATTTAACAGTGTCACCGGACTCTATGTGGCTAAAACCAGTTTTCTTCGATTCATTTGCTATCGCGAATGTTCCATTTGGGATTTACGTGCTCCCTACATCATGAGTCCGGACCAGAATTATGTGATTTTGGAGCGTTTGCAGACGACCGAACGACGCTATGCTCGCATGCTCAACGACAACATTGCCCCATTATTTGTGCACTTTCTTCTAGCTACGGCAATTATGCAGTTACAAAACATACGACATAGTTACAAAATCGACGAGTATCGCATTGAAAGTCTCATCGACATTCTCACGCAATGACAACTTGGAATCGGCATATTTTCTCATCGAACAATTCCCCATTGATCCCAAATTCATCTTCATTATTATGCATATCTATGAAAAATATGATGGCTTGTTTGGATAGTTTGGATAGTTATATTAGGTTAACCGATCATGTGTTCAATTATCACAGTGTCGATACACAAGCGTGGCGTACACGTTTCAGCGATGTCCTCAAAACTCTCACATATGAGCAAAAAGAAACTCAACTGCAAATCCTGTTGACCATCAACCGCGATTCCGTGGACAATATTACAGAAGAGTTTTGCTTTTATGCTACCATTTTGGCCGTCATTGATTTCATCAAATGCATGTCCTTTGACACATTTACCGAGGCATTCCATATGACCGCGTTATATGACCGTCCATATGACGGTGCATGCATGAAGCGTACAACGATTACGATTATGATATAAGTGTTAAGACTTTTCGCAAGAATTTAGCTCGAGCGCAAAAAGTGATCTTCGGCACGGATCTCAGTGAATTTGAACGTAACATTATTACGGCGGCAATGTTCAGTCAATATTCAGGCATGTCAACGAGTTTCAATCCGGTCACGACGAAAGAACTCATGACTAGTCAGTCTATCGGCACTCTTTGTGCCCGTCAATGTGCTCAAGAAAATTTTCACATATCATGGAGATCAAGAGTGTTAGCAAGAGTGTTACATTTGCGACATTATACAACATATGGGCGTCGCCCAAATTGGGTCGTTACTTCGATCTAAATAAAGCGATGGAACGAGCCAATGTTACGAGCCAAGACCAATGCGACAATATTAAATGAATTGGCCGAAGTGGATTCGGAACGAATGAAAGCAATTACGGGCATTAATGCTGAATCGGCCAAACAGTTTTTCAATCAAGAATACGAAATGCATGTTAGTCAATCGTTGGTATGTATATGGTGCAACTAATTCCATCATAGATTTTATTAATTATAAAAATTATGTAGATCCGGTGTCGGTAAATCGTTTTCACGTGATAAAATTGACGAACAGGCAAAAATTGTGCCAGTTTTAAGAGCTACAGTTTGCTGGCCATGCTAACAGACTAACAATTCTACAATGGTACGATAGATTTAACACTAAACGAAATGACCAACGCCGTCAGTTGGCTCAGTTATTTGACTTATGTGCTGAAACGTGATGAAAATTTGTTTCCGCGCATCGACGTGGACAATGCCGTGAGTAAGAATTATTGCGAAAATGTGTATCGTTTGAATTGAATCGGCTGTACAACTTTCTCGTCAACGCCGACATCCTACAGGCACCCAATCTTCACATTCGCACGGATAAATTCATCAATATTATTCGTAATTTCATGAAAAACAAGGCGGACGATGATTTTCGCAAATTTTCAGCTTTCAAGAAGCGCTTTGAAAATCAATAGGGCGAAATGGGCACGGTAATTAAGCATTTTCAAGAAGCTGGTGGATCTGGTGGATCATATTATGCGCAACATGTGTGTCTGCGAGTGTCCCGGTGCCATTATTACTGCTCAAGACATTGAAGATCAAGTGGCCGTGTACAATGATCCGGTAGAACAGGATAATGCTCGTGCATACTTTATGCGCGAAAATGTGAAATATAAGGCAGCTAATGGTGCAGACGAGTATCATAATATTATCTTTAAGGCTAGCTCTTAGATTTTCTACGACGGCAATGAATTTGTCGAACGCGACAATTATAACTCGAACGGACTCATTACGGTGGATAAGCTTGTATGAAAAATTTTTCATATGTAAATATAAAAAAAATTAACACTCTACAATCTCCTCAAATATATGAAATAGTAAAGAAGCTATACTATTTTTGTGTCTTATTAAAATATCCATCTCCTTGTCACTTAAGTAGGTCCTAATAGCCCACAACAATTCATCACAGTGTGTTCTGAACTCGTCAAATGAATGAATGCGAATACCATGTTCGGGCACACTGTTGATGAGTTTGATGTATAATGGTCGATCAATATGTCGATGTCATGCTGTTTCATTACATTCAGCACGCATGGATGTTTAAAAGTTATTGCCACTAGCTCGCCCAAAGAAATCGACAACATTATTGCGACGAAATTGGCGTAAACGTGCTGCACTGATGGGTCGAATTTGCATGGAATCCCACTTTCGACAAATTGCTATATATACAGCAACTAATAGCATAAGCACAAATAGGAGCATAAACGTTAGCAGTTGGTGTGGAAATAAGTACATGAGACCGATGAATATGGTCAGTGTGCAAATGGAGTAGCAAATTAATTCGCTAGCGGTGAAGCTAAAATTCGTCAACAGCAACGAATTTAGAATAGTCTTGAGGGAATAATTCTTAACATTATTCGTTTCAGCTGCTGTGCTGGTAGGTTGTGATTGAGACGGCGGTGGTGTCGGCAACATCTTCTAGCTGTTCATCGTCATCGGACGGTATGGCCTCTGAATGATTACTACTTTGGCTCATTTTAATTTTCTACCAATATATACTATATTTACTCAATCCACGAATCGTTGTCGTTCTCGTTGTTGTCGTTGTCGTTGTCGTTGTCGTTGTCGTTGTCGTTGTCGTTGTCGTCGTCGTCGACAGACGAAGTCTCTATCTCATCGCCACTAATGTCCAACTTTTTTTGTGAACGACCGTGCATGTCGAACTCAGTCGATCCGTCAATATTTCACGTCGTTGCGCTGTAAAATCATTGTCATCGTGGTCGCGAATCGTTGTTGCTCGCCTCGCCGTCTTTTGTCTATTGGAAAATTTAAAATTAACAATTTTCGACATCAATTGATCGCGCAAATCTATCGGCTTGGTAGCTGCCGACGGTGTAGTTTGGACAGGCAACGGCTCTGGCGGCGCATTCGTTGGCAAAGGCGGCGGTACTGGAACTTTGTTTGTTGGCAAAGGTGGTGGTGCTGGAATGACTGTTGGTAAAGGCGGTGGGTTTGGAGCGTTCGTTGGTAAAGGCCGGTGGCAATGTCAAAGTATTATTTGTTGGTGATGATGTAGGAGCATTAAGTGTAAAGATGATGTATTATTTGGCGCTGCTAATGGAATATTATTCGATGATGCAGAAGTCGCTGCCGAAGACGATTCAAAGGGATTTTGTAAATAAGCGACTGTATCATGTTGTCGTGATTACAGCACAAATGGTGTCGATTCGGACACGATTTCCGAACACGCTGTTCGGAATTATTGATTCGCGATCGTTTAACTGCGGCATACACATAATCGTCAACCGTACCGCGTACCGGCTTGATTATTAAATTATGGCCAGAGTGGCATGTTTCTTTTGCAACATCGCGTCTATGGCTATAGCGCTGTTGACTAAAGCAACGAGAAAGCCCAA
This sequence comes from Polistes dominula, assembly GCF_049000335.1. Lineage (NCBI taxonomy): Eukaryota > Metazoa > Arthropoda > Insecta > Hymenoptera > Vespidae > Polistes > Polistes dominula. Next base: position 24,887 of record NW_028301034.1, read on the forward strand.
AAAAGAGGACAATAACGCTAGGTGATTGAGAATTGTTTGTTGATCCATGTGTTAGGTCGTTTAACAAATAACACAACTCCATTAAATTCTCATTTATTATTTTTCTCCCACAACCGTACTATATTACATATTGAGAATGTCATAGTAGTCGGGTGTGAAAATTACAATAGTTTTATTATAAAGCAATGCCGGTCCCGACACATTGGCCAACACATCCATACTCTTGATGAACATGGTGTTGGGTGGTAAGGATGCTGTCGATATTTCACGACTATTGTGGGACTGTGTTCACGACTAATGCGGCTATGTCGTTGCATCGTATGTGCTCCCAAACCTACAAAAAATACCCCCAAAAATACCTACAAAAAAAACCTACAAAAAATTCATTCAATTCCTTGCCACTCATCGTTTCCAACTCGATCTTGGCACGATAGGGCAACAGCTTGAGACGTTCACTCCAGGCCATGCTGCTGTAGAGACGCGTGTCGTCGGCACACTTGCCACTTGCACATCCCAACACGTCGTAGAGATAATCGTTGTAAGTGATAATACGATAGATTTGTCCCTCGTAGGCATAATTGGTCATCATGAGGTTGGTCATGAAATTGAGCGGTCCCTTGAACATTTTATCCTACATATTATCCCTATCCCTATCCCATCGTACATTTTATCCTACTCAAATTGTTGTACATTGCTGTTGTTGTTGTTTGCTGCTGTTCGCGTGCAAGTATTCTTAAGCGAATCATTCGTAAGACGATCGAGCAAGTAAAGAATGGTGGTGCGTGGATTTTCGCTGTACTCCTTAATGAGTTGTCGTTGTTCGACCTGCACATTCCCCGGATCAATACATTTTTTCAAATATTTCATAAATAACGGACTGTACGGGAATATGGAGACAAATGTATTATTTTTCACATAATGTTTAACCGCTTTAATGTAATTATTCTCATTGATGGTAATGGCGAGACGAGAAAAGCTGTGATCTTTCCAAATCTCCGACAATTCCATCATCGATTGTATTATGAATTTCTGACTTTTCAGTGGCACGTCAGCCTTAAATTCGTCAATAGTTGTAGAATCATCACATACGGTCTTTAATACCTCATTCACAGAAGCATATTCGCCCGAGAGCGCATGTAGGAAGCCATAGTAACGAACACGTTCTTCGTGTACTGTGTGTAAACAGAAAGCTGCCACTGCGGCCATAATTGGTGGTGAATGGCATCTTTGTATTGCATCGCTAATGCCATCCTCGCGTTTCGGCACGTCTCGGCTAATACCACGTTTACGGTTTTCATCCAAATAATTGCGATGATTGACATTCAGTATAATGTAAATGGCCACAAAGATGGTCTTGAAGGTGGGTGTCATGGATGTTAAATATTCATTCTTGCCAAGAGTCTCGGCCTCGGCAATCAGATCGACCTGATTTGCCGGAGATTGCAGCAAACCATTGTGATTCTCCAGCGTATACCTGTAGAACTCAGTGAGATTGGGAAAAGTGATGCCAGCGTTGTCCATTTTCTTCTTAGATGAAATATTTATACTATATTATCCGGCAATATATAGTATATATATATTTCTCAGGGAGAAAAAACCCCGACGCTTGATTTTGCTTACTATATAGATGTACACAATAGAGAGACGATCAAAGAGTTTTTCTCTCGGTGCGCACTGGAGAATGGCAAGATGTTCTCAGCTAGTTTGACCGGCAACACGGAGAAGAAGGGTCTATATCATAGACCCTTATATCCCCAAGACACACTCTAACTTTCGATGTAACATAAAAAAACGCACAACTTTGGAGTGTCGCAAAGAGTGCTGCGATCCACGAGGTGTTTTCTTTGTTGCTTTGGCTAATCGACAAACCGAATTGTTGCAGGCTTACGCGAACAAGGCTCAAATTATTTGCGTGAATGCGGACTGCGTTTGCCTTTGTCAACACTTCGAACACGTATGTGGCCTCCGACTCTCTGGATTTCTATTTGACTGTTGATCTGATTGAGCTGGAAGGAGCCTACAACAAATTACCCCGAAATGCAAGATTCTCCAAGTTCTTACATTTGTTGCGTAGCAATGGCTACGAAAATTATATATTCCGGCGGTCTAAGCGATGCGAGCAATTTAATGCGTTAGCTCGAACACCACGTTTTACCCCTAAGTCCGTACAATGTTACACTAGATACTACACTGTTCGAACTCTATCAACTCAGGCGACATAATTTAACGTATTTTTCGACTCGATTGATTGACACGACGGTTGTACGTAATGTAATGCTGCCACCACACCACACGCCACTTTGGCCAAAACCATCTACGCGTCTGCCGCATTACCCCTAATATTTAGTCCAACGCAAGATGCCAATGGCAATTTGTTAGTTGATGGAGGTCTACTCAATAATTTTCCCATCTACGAGTATAACAGATTAGATGGTAAGACATTAGGTCTGTCACTCGGTTCACCGCCACTCTACCTGTGTAAAACCTGTGAAATGGGTTTCACACAATTGGCCAAGTATTTATTACTTGGTTGGCGGCGATCGTGACTGTGCCCACGAACACGTTCAAATTCTCGCCGAACGTCGACACATTGAGGAGAAAATTAGGCGTTTTAAGCATCGCGAATTGTCGCGTGGTGAACGTACTCGCGCGAATCAATCTCTCTCTCCTATGTCTCCTATATCGTCTCATGATCATTCTCTTTCATGAGCGTGAACGCATCATCTACATGACCGATCCGAACAATTGCGAACGTATCATTTATCTCGATTCGCCCTTACACTTGCTCGACGTGGCCGTTGATCGAGCAATTATCGAATTGGCCATTCAACGTGCCTACACATTTACCTACAACTTTTTACTGCGCAACGATTAAATACTCATGAAAAAAAATAACTCATTCGTAAATAGCATTATAGTCTTTGTAGGATATTGACGAGTCTAACTGACGAGTCTCTGCAAACGTTGGAATCTCCACTAATCGTTAATTCTGCTCATCTTTACCGTCTAATTTTTTCAACAAACTCTCCAACGACTCATAGTAAGGAATAATTTTACCGGCATATGATGCTAAAATAACGCCATCATTGGCATACACACAACCCGACGGATGTAGACTGAGAATTAGACGACGTACATTTTCCGTGCAAACACGTCGTGTCTTGAGCGGCAAGTATGCCTGAATGGCATTGACCACGCATTGATCGGCTTACCCTGTCGATTTAAGGCAATAATCACGTAGCCGGCAGCTAAACAATGACAAATTACCGTGTCAGCTTGTCGATTTTGACTGCTGAATGAGATAAAACGTGTGGCAATTGCTTGCTCACGTGGATTTCGCATATTAGGTATGGGTCGATGTTTAATAACCTTACTCGACATCATTTTCTAACTCTCGCTCTCTCTCTCTCTTTGTTTGAACGAGTATAATTTATTTTATAAAATTACAAAGTACAAGCTTCACATATACTACATATTGAGTAAACACTAACAGAGCACAAGCCGCATAATATTGGATATTTATTAACTAATAGGGTACTAGCTATTACATATTAGATATTAAGTATAAGCTACAACATATTGGATATTTATTAAATTATAAAGTACAAGCGTCGCAGGCGATTCGATCTGTCGCAGTATTCTTCACCACATCCAACGACGGACGATCCTGACGAAAGAGTAAATAATACAGGCCCGTCTTCAGTGGGATCTGATAGGTTTTTAGTAATAGATTGAAAATATTCTGCGAATCCAGGTCGATGGTGAACATGGTCGATTGACTGTGATCCACATAGGGAGCAGACACTCGATACATTGCCAATTGAGTATCAATGTCGTTTTCGATGGTAGGAAAGGTATCGTTGTTGAGGGCTACATACATGAGTCCGTAGGAGATGTTACGATTACGACCGTTGTTGCTCTCTCGATGACTCTTATGAGTACGCTCATGGGTAGAGTCACGGACTCGGTGGCACCCGTCAATATGGCCGTAGAAGCGGTTGGTGCTTGAGCCGTTAGCATAGAATTGGCCATACCACGACTCATGCGAGCTCGCAACTTGTCCCAGCCGGCAAATTGACACGATGACAGGGCATTTCGCAGCACCCATTGTTGAGCTCCTCGACTAAAGGCTGATCCGGCAAACATGGCACATTGAATTTTAGTTTTTTCATATATCTCACAACTGCCGCTAATGGCTCCAGCATAGAGAGCTTCGCTGACCGTCTGACAAACTGCTATAGGATCTACGTTAGCTTGCAACGCCATGTCATAGACGCCCAACGGATTTAGACCGATTTCATGACGAGTCGCTTTTTGTCGCATCTTATTTATAAACATATTGAGCGCATATACACCCAATTTGCCAATGGTAAAGGCATAAACAGCAACGTCTGACAAATTAAACTGTTGCACGTCCATAAATTCATTGGATGTCAGCAAATTGTCGCGAATATTCTCAAATTCTTTCACCAAATCCTGATACATGCTCATGTTTGCAGCTGATCAGAGTGCACGACGAAGAATCTTACTCGCACTCGCAATCGCACTCGCATAATTTGTCACCTCGGAACACAGATTGAGCGTCTTTAGGGGTCCACAATGTAGCTGATTGTTATATCGATTTAGAATGTCCGACCAAATGATGTAGGGTGATCCATTGAACATGAGTGAGTTAATAATACGAGTCATAATGTCGCGAGCTCGATGTTTTTCCACAAATTTTTGCTCCTTAACCAAACGCTCATATTCTCGTGCATATTCCTTGCCCCAATAGTCGCACAAATGTTTATTCTCCGAATTTTTCAAGTCTCCCGGAAACAAGTGCCAACGATCGTCGTTGCGTACTTTTGTCATAAAATGATCCGGAATTAGGAGTCCAATGAAGATATTGTCTTCCAACGGTCCACGAGACGGCACCACCTTCAAGTCCAATGCCTCGAACAGCGTGTCATTGTGAATGTGCAAGTAGAGAGCAATTTTTGGTTTACGCTCGTGCAACGTGATAAAATTCGAACTGTTTAGACGTTGAGCAATGGACAAGAAGCCCGATCCTATTTTGCCGGGCTCGCCTATACGCTTTGCCCTATACGCGGCAAATTGGACACACCGTAGCCTACACCAACACCCAGGCTAACGGTTAAACTGACTTTCTCCAATTGCGCCACGAGACGATGATCATAGGTATCTTCGGCAATCATCAAGTGACACGCTTCACCCGGTTCTGTACCGTCAATGTCCAAATTGGCAGCCGCCAAAATGGACGAAACGTGGAGCATGCCGCAGGAGAGAGCATCGTACACCATGATAAAGAACTTCTTCTCGGTACATAATAGCAGAACAATAAGCACCATAGCCACCAAATTATTGGCTCGTGTAGTCGTAAATAGCGATTTTTCAGCAACTGCAGACCAGCTCGAGTGTAGATGAAGTCACGATCGGGCTTTATTATATGCAACAGAGCCTCATTGTTGGGTAGAACAATGGTATTTTAGTGGGAAACCAGTGATTAATCACATTCACACTTGTGGCACAGTCGCTCGCTATTCGCTCGATACTCCTCAAGTGCCACCAATTCTCGCACAATTTTATTAGTAATGAGGGATAACTTGCGTCGATCCACATGCACGGCTAAGCGCATTTGATATGACGTCGCCATTATTACCTATTTTATGTTTATTTATGCTCGATTGAGATGCAACTGATTTAAATCACGACCGAATATAATATAAGTATCCAGCTGCGTGGTATATAATTTTGATCTTTTGCAATAAAAATAAATTGTAACACACACACACACACACACACACACACACAAGCAAAAAAAAGTGTAATAACATTGTATGGCTGCTATTACACTTTTGTGTCACTACTACTACAACTACTGCTAAAATGTCGCATGGCATAAAGTGTAATGAAGCCACGCGGCCAATGTAGCCATACATTTTACATCCCATATTTTGTCATATTAAATATTACGTTGCATGCTTCTTCCACTACTGCTACAACAATTACAAGTTGTACAAATACACTTTATGACAAGAAGGGTATAATGACAAAAAGTGTATATAATATGAATGAAGCCATGCAGCTGATTAAGCCAGGCATTTTCTATACGTATTTTATCATAAATATATATTTATTATTTCTCATTCTCATTCAACTGCTACTGCTACTGCTACTGCTACTGCTACTGCTACTGCTACTGCTACTGCTACTGCTGCTACTACTAGCAATCTATTATTTCATTTCAACTACACTTTATGACACAACTCATATAATGGTATAAAGTGTATAAATGTTTATAGCCAATGTAATTTTGTATCGATTGGAGAAGAGAAACGGCATTAATAATATTTCTTCAATGGTTGTAGCACTCCTCACATAATATCACTTATTACATTTCAGTAATATTAGCTGCTGCTACTGCTGCTGTCTTATTGCTATTACGTTCTTGCAAACGTTTTACATAAGCAATGTCTATGAGATTGCGATTTAGCTGATTTCTCACATATTTTCGATACAAACGTGACAGCATCGGATGGGACATGGGTATTGCGAGGAGTATAAGCATTAACAACTTGAGTTGAATTTAATGTACGCTTTTGACGACTGGCAGGACGCTGTGAATGTTCATTCAGTACCACAACAGTATCGATTTTATCAAATTTAGCATTATTCTTCTCAAATGTGATCCAATCTTCTACCAAGATATTTAACGCTGACAATATAGTAAATGTTCTTGTAGTAATTTCGTAGGGAACAACAACGAGACTGGGACCGTTACTCGTGTAACCACGCAAAATGGTCAATTTGCATAGTCAATTTGTAGACACAATTCAATAAATTGATCTTCCAACACGAGTATTGCTGGTGTATTATTTGGTCAACATTTTATGCTACCCACGGGATTGAGTATGATTGAGTATGATTGAGTATGTAAGTACCGTTACAGGCCCAAACGTACCAGCCAAACGGTTAAATTTCAATCAATCGATTGCATGTGTCGTTGGTCGAGCGATCATAAATCTTAAATTGGGTCGGATTGAATGCCGAATTGGCCGCTGCCTTATCCTTATCCTTATCCTTATCCTTATCCTAATCCTTATCCTTATCCTTATCCTTATCCTTATTCTTATCCTTATCCTTATCCTTATCTTAATGTCAATGCGTTGTTTTAGAAAATTCATACAAATTAGCGATCCAATAATTACTATAAACATTAAAATGTACGTTGTTAGAGACGCCATAATTTGCGCTCAAATTAACCGTAATTATGACCGCAATTGCATTAACTCAGCCAAATAAGGCTTTGCCCAATGATACGTGTGAGAAGACGCGTGCCGCCGAGTTACAATTTCTCGAAAATCTTACGCTACGCAATAGCGATGAACGCGAGTCAACATATCCGACTATTTATTCGCGTACCGCAAACACCTATTACACGTGGAAACAGTCGCGTGAGTTGACGGTCGAAGATTTACGTTCGTGTTTTGAGGTGACCGGACACACACTCGGATTCGATTAGTCTAGCATGTATGTGCGTAAATTCACGATAGATCTTGACTGCATTTGTCGTGTGAGAAAACATACGTTAACACATTTGAATGATCGATCAACTCGTGAATTGTGTTAGAGGTGGTGTCGAAGAATTACTACGAAAGGAATTAAAACTAACCAAAGCCCTGAACATTGCCATTTGGAAGCGTAAATGTGGCTATCATTTGTATAGTGATGTCAATGTATCTCTACCAACGCACTAGGAGCTGGTACGTATTATTATGGCTCAATTTGCCACAGATAATGTGCTGCTGGAAGTGCCAAAATTCATGCCTTTACCATACCATACGGCCAAGGAATGTGAGAATCCATCCGTATTTGCCGATGTTACCGATGCAACAAGAAGTCAAGTCCCACTAACAGTTCTACCACAAGATCCCTACCACGAACTCTACGAGGCGTCCAGTGTGTACATGAGCAAACGCTAACGTTTTACACACGCACGTACACACACGCACCACCGACCTATACTTCAATCGTTTGCTTGAGGTAAAGAAAACGTATGGTCTACCACACATTAAGTACATCAAATCGGTCAAAATTTGTCCTAGCTACAAGCATATGAGTCAATTTGCCGAATACATTAGCCATTTGGTAGAGGAAGAAGTTGAAACTTTATCCAAGACTGGGGAATGTGGTAATGTTAATGTGTCTAGCAGCGTCGAAGATGCCGAATTGCGTGAAAGAGTGTTAAGTTTTATAACCAAATTCAATGAAAAATTTACGAGTACAGCATCTATTAGTTGTGAGCCATTTCAAAACTTTTCAATACGCTGTCACAGTTGTCTTTCTTTATTTGCAACATTTTGTCGTGTGTCTACAAAAATTTCTCACACCCATGCGGTTCTCAGGAGGACATGCGAAAGGTACTTTGCATTAGTTGATGTTTAGCAACATTGAAGATGCCTGTTTAGCTCGTTTTATAAACTATTATGACAATAATACGTATACATGTTACATCGAGTCGGCCGAAGACATGCTCAATCATTTGCATTATCTCTTTGCCAAAGACATTTCTCCCTTTGACACGCTCGAGGATCAAATTGACAAGTTATTACAGACAGCTACAAATTGTGACTCGGCCAACGATCGTACCAACGATCTCTACGCAACGTGAATAAGAATCAAAAGACTGACGAAATGCGAAAAATCATTAGTTCCTATTGCGATATTTTAATTGTCATAAAAGCAATCATGTACAATGTAGCAACGTCAAATTATTACATACTCAGTGGTACGGGCACGCATTATAAGATTACATTGAAGATGGAATCGTTGCCGGGAGTGATTTACAATTGGATCGGTTCAAGCAATGCATCGCGCGAACGATTCGGTACACGCCGAATTGGACATTACTTTGGACAACACTTTGTCACAAATCAAACCTGCCTCAACCTAAATAAGTGTAAATTTCAATTTTCCACTCTCCATATGTATGGGAGTATTTAACAGTGTCACCGGACTCTATGTGGCTAAAACCAGTTTTCTTCGATTCATTTGCTATCGCGAATGTTCCATTTGGGATTTACGTGCTCCCTACATCATGAGTCCGGACCAGAATTATGTGATTTTGGAGCGTTTGCAGACGACCGAACGACGCTATGCTCGCATGCTCAACGACAACATTGCCCCATTATTTGTGCACTTTCTTCTAGCTACGGCAATTATGCAGTTACAAAACATACGACATAGTTACAAAATCGACGAGTATCGCATTGAAAGTCTCATCGACATTCTCACGCAATGACAACTTGGAATCGGCATATTTTCTCATCGAACAATTCCCCATTGATCCCAAATTCATCTTCATTATTATGCATATCTATGAAAAATATGATGGCTTGTTTGGATAGTTTGGATAGTTATATTAGGTTAACCGATCATGTGTTCAATTATCACAGTGTCGATACACAAGCGTGGCGTACACGTTTCAGCGATGTCCTCAAAACTCTCACATATGAGCAAAAAGAAACTCAACTGCAAATCCTGTTGACCATCAACCGCGATTCCGTGGACAATATTACAGAAGAGTTTTGCTTTTATGCTACCATTTTGGCCGTCATTGATTTCATCAAATGCATGTCCTTTGACACATTTACCGAGGCATTCCATATGACCGCGTTATATGACCGTCCATATGACGGTGCATGCATGAAGCGTACAACGATTACGATTATGATATAAGTGTTAAGACTTTTCGCAAGAATTTAGCTCGAGCGCAAAAAGTGATCTTCGGCACGGATCTCAGTGAATTTGAACGTAACATTATTACGGCGGCAATGTTCAGTCAATATTCAGGCATGTCAACGAGTTTCAATCCGGTCACGACGAAAGAACTCATGACTAGTCAGTCTATCGGCACTCTTTGTGCCCGTCAATGTGCTCAAGAAAATTTTCACATATCATGGAGATCAAGAGTGTTAGCAAGAGTGTTACATTTGCGACATTATACAACATATGGGCGTCGCCCAAATTGGGTCGTTACTTCGATCTAAATAAAGCGATGGAACGAGCCAATGTTACGAGCCAAGACCAATGCGACAATATTAAATGAATTGGCCGAAGTGGATTCGGAACGAATGAAAGCAATTACGGGCATTAATGCTGAATCGGCCAAACAGTTTTTCAATCAAGAATACGAAATGCATGTTAGTCAATCGTTGGTATGTATATGGTGCAACTAATTCCATCATAGATTTTATTAATTATAAAAATTATGTAGATCCGGTGTCGGTAAATCGTTTTCACGTGATAAAATTGACGAACAGGCAAAAATTGTGCCAGTTTTAAGAGCTACAGTTTGCTGGCCATGCTAACAGACTAACAATTCTACAATGGTACGATAGATTTAACACTAAACGAAATGACCAACGCCGTCAGTTGGCTCAGTTATTTGACTTATGTGCTGAAACGTGATGAAAATTTGTTTCCGCGCATCGACGTGGACAATGCCGTGAGTAAGAATTATTGCGAAAATGTGTATCGTTTGAATTGAATCGGCTGTACAACTTTCTCGTCAACGCCGACATCCTACAGGCACCCAATCTTCACATTCGCACGGATAAATTCATCAATATTATTCGTAATTTCATGAAAAACAAGGCGGACGATGATTTTCGCAAATTTTCAGCTTTCAAGAAGCGCTTTGAAAATCAATAGGGCGAAATGGGCACGGTAATTAAGCATTTTCAAGAAGCTGGTGGATCTGGTGGATCATATTATGCGCAACATGTGTGTCTGCGAGTGTCCCGGTGCCATTATTACTGCTCAAGACATTGAAGATCAAGTGGCCGTGTACAATGATCCGGTAGAACAGGATAATGCTCGTGCATACTTTATGCGCGAAAATGTGAAATATAAGGCAGCTAATGGTGCAGACGAGTATCATAATATTATCTTTAAGGCTAGCTCTTAGATTTTCTACGACGGCAATGAATTTGTCGAACGCGACAATTATAACTCGAACGGACTCATTACGGTGGATAAGCTTGTATGAAAAATTTTTCATATGTAAATATAAAAAAAATTAACACTCTACAATCTCCTCAAATATATGAAATAGTAAAGAAGCTATACTATTTTTGTGTCTTATTAAAATATCCATCTCCTTGTCACTTAAGTAGGTCCTAATAGCCCACAACAATTCATCACAGTGTGTTCTGAACTCGTCAAATGAATGAATGCGAATACCATGTTCGGGCACACTGTTGATGAGTTTGATGTATAATGGTCGATCAATATGTCGATGTCATGCTGTTTCATTACATTCAGCACGCATGGATGTTTAAAAGTTATTGCCACTAGCTCGCCCAAAGAAATCGACAACATTATTGCGACGAAATTGGCGTAAACGTGCTGCACTGATGGGTCGAATTTGCATGGAATCCCACTTTCGACAAATTGCTATATATACAGCAACTAATAGCATAAGCACAAATAGGAGCATAAACGTTAGCAGTTGGTGTGGAAATAAGTACATGAGACCGATGAATATGGTCAGTGTGCAAATGGAGTAGCAAATTAATTCGCTAGCGGTGAAGCTAAAATTCGTCAACAGCAACGAATTTAGAATAGTCTTGAGGGAATAATTCTTAACATTATTCGTTTCAGCTGCTGTGCTGGTAGGTTGTGATTGAGACGGCGGTGGTGTCGGCAACATCTTCTAGCTGTTCATCGTCATCGGACGGTATGGCCTCTGAATGATTACTACTTTGGCTCATTTTAATTTTCTACCAATATATACTATATTTACTCAATCCACGAATCGTTGTCGTTCTCGTTGTTGTCGTTGTCGTTGTCGTTGTCGTTGTCGTTGTCGTTGTCGTTGTCGTCGTCGTCGACAGACGAAGTCTCTATCTCATCGCCACTAATGTCCAACTTTTTTTGTGAACGACCGTGCATGTCGAACTCAGTCGATCCGTCAATATTTCACGTCGTTGCGCTGTAAAATCATTGTCATCGTGGTCGCGAATCGTTGTTGCTCGCCTCGCCGTCTTTTGTCTATTGGAAAATTTAAAATTAACAATTTTCGACATCAATTGATCGCGCAAATCTATCGGCTTGGTAGCTGCCGACGGTGTAGTTTGGACAGGCAACGGCTCTGGCGGCGCATTCGTTGGCAAAGGCGGCGGTACTGGAACTTTGTTTGTTGGCAAAGGTGGTGGTGCTGGAATGACTGTTGGTAAAGGCGGTGGGTTTGGAGCGTTCGTTGGTAAAGGCCGGTGGCAATGTCAAAGTATTATTTGTTGGTGATGATGTAGGAGCATTAAGTGTAAAGATGATGTATTATTTGGCGCTGCTAATGGAATATTATTCGATGATGCAGAAGTCGCTGCCGAAGACGATTCAAAGGGATTTTGTAAATAAGCGACTGTATCATGTTGTCGTGATTACAGCACAAATGGTGTCGATTCGGACACGATTTCCGAACACGCTGTTCGGAATTATTGATTCGCGATCGTTTAACTGCGGCATACACATAATCGTCAACCGTACCGCGTACCGGCTTGATTATTAAATTATGGCCAGAGTGGCATGTTTCTTTTGCAACATCGCGTCTATGGCTATAGCGCTGTTGACTAAAGCAACGAGAAAGCCCAAAAAAGAGGACAATAACGCTAGGTGATTGAGAATTGTTTGTTGATCCATGTGTTAGGTCGTTTAACAAATAACACAACTCCATTAAATTCTCATTTATTATTTTTCTCCCACAACCGTACTATATTACATATTGAGAATGTCATAGTAGTCGGGTGTGAAAATTACAATAGTTTTATTATAAAGCAATGCCGGTCCCGACACATTGGCCAACACATCCATACTCTTGATGAACATGGTGTTGGGTGGTAAGGATGCTGTCGATATTTCACGACTATTGTGGGACTGTGTTCACGACTAATGCGGCTATGTCGTTGCATCGTATGTGCTCCCAAACCTACAAAAAATACCCCCAAAAATACCTACAAAAAAAACCTACAAAAAATTCATTCAATTCCTTGCCACTCATCGTTTCCAACTCGATCTTGGCACGATAGGGCAACAGCTTGAGACGTTCACTCCAGGCCATGCTGCTGTAGAGACGCGTGTCGTCGGCACACTTGCCACTTGCACATCCCAACACGTCGTAGAGATAATCGTTGTAAGTGATAATACGATAGATTTGTCCCTCGTAGGCATAATTGGTCATCATGAGGTTGGTCATGAAATTGAGCGGTCCCTTGAACATTTTATCCTACATATTATCCCTATCCCTATCCCATCGTACATTTTATCCTACTCAAATTGTTGTACATTGCTGTTGTTGTTGTTTGCTGCTGTTCGCGTGCAAGTATTCTTAAGCGAATCATTCGTAAGACGATCGAGCAAGTAAAGAATGGTGGTGCGTGGATTTTCGCTGTACTCCTTAATGAGTTGTCGTTGTTCGACCTGCACATTCCCCGGATCAATACATTTTTTCAAATATTTCATAAATAACGGACTGTACGGGAATATGGAGACAAATGTATTATTTTTCACATAATGTTTAACCGCTTTAATGTAATTATTCTCATTGATGGTAATGGCGAGACGAGAAAAGCTGTGATCTTTCCAAATCTCCGACAATTCCATCATCGATTGTATTATGAATTTCTGACTTTTCAGTGGCACGTCAGCCTTAAATTCGTCAATAGTTGTAGAATCATCACATACGGTCTTTAATACCTCATTCACAGAAGCATATTCGCCCGAGAGCGCATGTAGGAAGCCATAGTAACGAACACGTTCTTCGTGTACTGTGTGTAAACAGAAAGCTGCCACTGCGGCCATAATTGGTGGTGAATGGCATCTTTGTATTGCATCGCTAATGCCATCCTCGCGTTTCGGCACGTCTCGGCTAATACCACGTTTACGGTTTTCATCCAAATAATTGCGATGATTGACATTCAGTATAATGTAAATGGCCACAAAGATGGTCTTGAAGGTGGGTGTCATGGATGTTAAATATTCATTCTTGCCAAGAGTCTCGGCCTCGGCAATCAGATCGACCTGATTTGCCGGAGATTGCAGCAAACCATTGTGATTCTCCAGCGTATACCTGTAGAACTCAGTGAGATTGGGAAAAGTGATGCCAGCGTTGTCCATTTTCTTCTTAGATGAAATATTTATACTATATTATCCGGCAATATATAGTATATATATATTTCTCAGGGAGAAAAAACCCCGACGCTTGATTTTGCTTACTATATAGATGTACACAATAGAGAGACGATCAAAGAGTTTTTCTCTCGGTGCGCACTGGAGAATGGCAAGATGTTCTCAGCTAGTTTGACCGGCAACACGGAGAAGAAGGGTCTATATCATAGACCCTTATATCCCCAAGACACACTCTAACTTTCGATGTAACATAAAAAAACGCACAACTTTGGAGTGTCGCAAAGAGTGCTGCGATCCACGAGGTGTTTTCTTTGTTGCTTTGGCTAATCGACAAACCGAATTGTTGCAGGCTTACGCGAACAAGGCTCAAATTATTTGCGTGAATGCGGACTGCGTTTGCCTTTGTCAACACTTCGAACACGTATGTGGCCTCCGACTCTCTGGATTTCTATTTGACTGTTGATCTGATTGAGCTGGAAGGAGCCTACAACAAATTACCCCGAAATGCAAGATTCTCCAAGTTCTTACATTTGTTGCGTAGCAATGGCTACGAAAATTATATATTCCGGCGGTCTAAGCGATGCGAGCAATTTAATGCGTTAGCTCGAACACCACGTTTTACCCCTAAGTCCGTACAATGTTACACTAGATACTACACTGTTCGAACTCTATCAACTCAGGCGACATAATTTAACGTATTTTTCGACTCGATTGATTGACACGACGGTTGTACGTAATGTAATGCTGCCACCACACCACACGCCACTTTGGCCAAAACCATCTACGCGTCTGCCGCATTACCCCTAATATTTAGTCCAACGCAAGATGCCAATGGCAATTTGTTAGTTGATGGAGGTCTACTCAATAATTTTCCCATCTACGAGTATAACAGATTAGATGGTAAGACATTAGGTCTGTCACTCGGTTCACCGCCACTCTACCTGTGTAAAACCTGTGAAATGGGTTTCACACAATTGGCCAAGTATTTATTACTTGGTTGGCGGCGATCGTGACTGTGCCCACGAACACGTTCAAATTCTCGCCGAACGTCGACACATTGAGGAGAAAATTAGGCGTTTTAAGCATCGCGAATTGTCGCGTGGTGAACGTACTCGCGCGAATCAATCTCTCTCTCCTATGTCTCCTATATCGTCTCATGATCATTCTCTTTCATGAGCGTGAACGCATCATCTACATGACCGATCCGAACAATTGCGAACGTATCATTTATCTCGATTCGCCCTTACACTTGCTCGACGTGGCCGTTGATCGAGCAATTATCGAATTGGCCATTCAACGTGCCTACACATTTACCTACAACTTTTTACTGCGCAACGATTAAATACTCATGAAAAAAAATAACTCATTCGTAAATAGCATTATAGTCTTTGTAGGATATTGACGAGTCTAACTGACGAGTCTCTGCAAACGTTGGAATCTCCACTAATCGTTAATTCTGCTCATCTTTACCGTCTAATTTTTTCAACAAACTCTCCAACGACTCATAGTAAGGAATAATTTTACCGGCATATGATGCTAAAATAACGCCATCATTGGCATACACACAACCCGACGGATGTAGACTGAGAATTAGACGACGTACATTTTCCGTGCAAACACGTCGTGTCTTGAGCGGCAAGTATGCCTGAATGGCATTGACCACGCATTGATCGGCTTACCCTGTCGATTTAAGGCAATAATCACGTAGCCGGCAGCTAAACAATGACAAATTACCGTGTCAGCTTGTCGATTTTGACTGCTGAATGAGATAAAACGTGTGGCAATTGCTTGCTCACGTGGATTTCGCATATTAGGTATGGGTCGATGTTTAATAACCTTACTCGACATCATTTTCTAACTCTCGCTCTCTCTCTCTCTTTGTTTGAACGAGTATAATTTATTTTATAAAATTACAAAGTACAAGCTTCACATATACTACATATTGAGTAAACACTAACAGAGCACAAGCCGCATAATATTGGATATTTATTAACTAATAGGGTACTAGCTATTACATATTAGATATTAAGTATAAGCTACAACATATTGGATATTTATTAAATTATAAAGTACAAGCGTCGCAGGCGATTCGATCTGTCGCAGTATTCTTCACCACATCCAACGACGGACGATCCTGACGAAAGAGTAAATAATACAGGCCCGTCTTCAGTGGGATCTGATAGGTTTTTAGTAATAGATTGAAAATATTCTGCGAATCCAGGTCGATGGTGAACATGGTCGATTGACTGTGATCCACATAGGGAGCAGACACTCGATACATTGCCAATTGAGTATCAATGTCGTTTTCGATGGTAGGAAAGGTATCGTTGTTGAGGGCTACATACATGAGTCCGTAGGAGATGTTACGATTACGACCGTTGTTGCTCTCTCGATGACTCTTATGAGTACGCTCATGGGTAGAGTCACGGACTCGGTGGCACCCGTCAATATGGCCGTAGAAGCGGTTGGTGCTTGAGCCGTTAGCATAGAATTGGCCATACCACGACTCATGCGAGCTCGCAACTTGTCCCAGCCGGCAAATTGACACGATGACAGGGCATTTCGCAGCACCCATTGTTGAGCTCCTCGACTAAAGGCTGATCCGGCAAACATGGCACATTGAATTTTAGTTTTTTCATATATCTCACAACTGCCGCTAATGGCTCCAGCATAGAGAGCTTCGCTGACCGTCTGACAAACTGCTATAGGATCTACGTTAGCTTGCAACGCCATGTCATAGACGCCCAACGGATTTAGACCGATTTCATGACGAGTCGCTTTTTGTCGCATCTTATTTATAAACATATTGAGCGCATATACACCCAATTTGCCAATGGTAAAGGCATAAACAGCAACGTCTGACAAATTAAACTGTTGCACGTCCATAAATTCATTGGATGTCAGCAAATTGTCGCGAATATTCTCAAATTCTTTCACCAAATCCTGATACATGCTCATGTTTGCAGCTGATCAGAGTGCACGACGAAGAATCTTACTCGCACTCGCAATCGCACTCGCATAATTTGTCACCTCGGAACACAGATTGAGCGTCTTTAGGGGTCCACAATGTAGCTGATTGTTATATCGATTTAGAATGTCCGACCAAATGATGTAGGGTGATCCATTGAACATGAGTGAGTTAATAATACGAGTCATAATGTCGCGAGCTCGATGTTTTTCCACAAATTTTTGCTCCTTAACCAAACGCTCATATTCTCGTGCATATTCCTTGCCCCAATAGTCGCACAAATGTTTATTCTCCGAATTTTTCAAGTCTCCCGGAAACAAGTGCCAACGATCGTCGTTGCGTACTTTTGTCATAAAATGATCCGGAATTAGGAGTCCAATGAAGATATTGTCTTCCAACGGTCCACGAGACGGCACCACCTTCAAGTCCAATGCCTCGAACAGCGTGTCATTGTGAATGTGCAAGTAGAGAGCAATTTTTGGTTTACGCTCGTGCAACGTGATAAAATTCGAACTGTTTAGACGTTGAGCAATGGACAAGAAGCCCGATCCTATTTTGCCGGGCTCGCCTATACGCTTTGCCCTATACGCGGCAAATTGGACACACCGTAGCCTACACCAACACCCAGGCTAACGGTTAAACTGACTTTCTCCAATTGCGCCACGAGACGATGATCATAGGTATCTTCGGCAATCATCAAGTGACACGCTTCACCCGGTTCTGTACCGTCAATGTCCAAATTGGCAGCCGCCAAAATGGACGAAACGTGGAGCATGCCGCAGGAGAGAGCATCGTACACCATGATAAAGAACTTCTTCTCGGTACATAATAGCAGAACAATAAGCACCATAGCCACCAAATTATTGGCTCGTGTAGTCGTAAATAGCGATTTTTCAGCAACTGCAGACCAGCTCGAGTGTAGATGAAGTCACGATCGGGCTTTATTATATGCAACAGAGCCTCATTGTTGGGTAGAACAATGGTATTTTAGTGGGAAACCAGTGATTAATCACATTCACACTTGTGGCACAGTCGCTCGCTATTCGCTCGATACTCCTTGTACGATCCAAAAGGATCATACGGTAATTAGCAGTATTCAAAATTCGCGCGCATCCACCTCCATCGATTAAAGGTCTCGATCGATACTCATGGTGAGCATCGATCAACTACTAGTAACTACCGAAGCGCCCCTCTAGTCACCCCCACCTCTCGCCTCCCCACTTCTTACATCCAGTCCGTACACCCTGCGGGGCCAGTACAAAAGGACATTCTTCCAGTCCATTATAGAAAGCCTGTGAATACATATCGAAATCAAAGGAGTTCGGTTAAGTTAGTAAGCGAAGCGAACGAGAGGTGAGATCTTTCCATTATATACATTTTATATCGACGGTATTTTCCCGCGTGGTAATACCACGTGGTGGACTCTCATTTTTATAATTAAACAACATCCAGGGTTTTTATGCCGCAAGGCTTTTCCCTGACGAGCCAATAAAAAAGGCATTGTTTCTTTGTTTGGCTCAACCACGTGTTTTATTTTACACCTTAATCTAATCCTTCATTCTCCACTTCATAGCATATAAGTAATGATCAGAGGAATTTTCATTGAAGAATCTTTTGGTCAGAACATTTTGGTGCAATCCTGTAAGGTGCGAGTTCCCGACTTCTGGTTTACGAAGCAGTGAATAGTCTATCACCACGCCGAGCAAACCGATTAGAGAACAACGAAGTCGAGAAAGTCCGCCATCTTGCGAACATCTTCAACGCTCAGCTCAACCATCATCACGAAAGATCTAGAAACGAGATAAGTAGTTTCAATTATCCGTGTGTGCGCTTATGCGTACACACCTTTGTTCATTAACATATATTTCAAGTGAAACTGCACCTTCGAATCCAGTAGAAGTTTGCAATTTCTAATATCATTATTCATTTATTCATCATTTGTAAGAAATTTCACATTAAGCTTTGAATCGATATATGAATAATTTAATTATTAATATCAAAGATAGAAACGTATAGATTCACGAAATAGTCATTTCTTAATCACGCGGAAATCGCTTTATTCTCGTACAAAGAACGATAAGATTTTCGGCGGCTTCACCGCCACGCCACCTTCCTTTGTTTGAACGGTCGACTAGAACGAAGACGCCGTGACGTCATCGCCGGACATCCCATCTATCGGCATACAGCTAGCGACGATCGCATACCCCCTCCATCGGGCTACCACTGACAATAAACGGACACCCCCTCCAACGATTTACGGCAGCAGGACCGTACTCGCGTGATCAAGAACCCAACGCGCGGTCATATACTCGTGCAAAGGAAATTTTTATAATATCATAAATTCATTTGAGTAGATTTCGAAGAGTAGAATAGTTAATAACGGTTCGTGATGGCATCGCAAAAACAGCTCGGACAGCTCGAACAAAAACGGTTAGTTTTAGAATTGGGTTTAACGCACGTCGAAAATCTAATCAATGAAGGAAATCTAAATAAGCAGGAAATAAGAAGGCGCTACGAACGACTTGCACCACTAGTAGAGAAATACGAAACCTTTTATGAAAAGCGCGTTACTGCTATCAACGAAGCAGGAGGAGTCGATAGTTTAACTCCAATCATAGAGAGATATTGCGCGATCGGAGTCGGAAAACGAAATAGACTGCGAAAATCATTACGTCTAAAACACCAAGCGCGATGAATCAGAGCGATATATTGTGCGTTTACCTTTTCGCGAAGAAAGAGACCGCGTCGACATCGCAAATGAACCCACCCTTACGCGACTAACACCGAGTCTCATGTCAATTCGCACGGTGTACTGAATCAATTTCTCCTGAGTATCATGTATCGTGTAAGAAAGGGAGACGGAACTCTCAGACAACGTCGGGTGGTATTAGATACGCGTGCCGCCGCACACTTCATTACTGAGAATTTCGCGAAAGAGTCACGCTTACTGATCAAATCATATTCGAGTTCCATGCACGCTATCAACTATACCGGAACTCGATCAAAAGACGTTATCGAGATAACCATTCGATCATTAGACGATAAATATAGGCGGAACTTTTCGCTACTCATCGTTCCTAAGATAACGCGATCGAATTTAGTAAACAAAATAGAAGGCAAAGTCATTATGTCTAAGTTGCGAAACACTATGAATCGTAAAGATATATCGTGCGTGTTCCCTTCGGCGAAGAAAGCCACGATTGCAGTCACCTACGCGGTATAGTCAGTTCCGTAATCTCCGGAAGAAATTACACGCGAATATCGAACTCCGGAAGGAATATGAACAGATTACACATAAATACATCGATTTAGGATATATGTCGATCGTCAAAAACGAACCTATAGGAAGTTGCTATCTTCCCCACCACGCGGTTATCAAATCAGCTAGCACGACAACAAAGGTACGGGTCGTATTCGACGCCTCCGCGAAAAATGATAAGAGACTTTCTCTCAACGACACCTTATTAGTCGGACCTACAATACAAGACACATTAGTAGAACATTTATTACGATTCCGGACATATCGGTACGTATTAACAGCGGATATTGAGAAAATGTATCGGCAAATATGGATTCATCCAGACGATCATCAATATCAACGGATATTTTGGTGACATAACGAACAGATTCGCACGTTCGAACTTAATACGGTAACATTCGGAATAGCGTCAGCACCGTTTCTTGCCATATGAACCATCAAACAACTCGCGAAGGATAAAGGGGCTAATTATCCACTCGGAGCCGAAATACTTGACCGCGATCTATGCGTAGACGACCTCATTACGGGAACTAATAATATCGAAACCCTCGGAAGGATACGCGATCAGACTATTGAAATGTTAAAACGAGGCGGTCTTAATATATGACAGTGGGCGTCTAACTTCCGACCGGTACTCGAAAATTTAGACATAAAAAACATCGATGTCGAGCTCTGCTCTGGGGAAAATCCTATTTTAAAGACACTCGGTATTTCATGGAACGCACATCATGATTGTTTAATTTACTCCGTCGCGCCAGTAGATATTCGCGAAAGAATTACCAAGCGACGAATTTTATCCGAAGTCGCAAAGATCTTTGATCCACTCGGACTTCTAGGACCCGTCATTCTAACAGCCAAAATCTTCATCCAAGACTGCTGGAAAACACATATCGACTGGGATGAATCGGTACCCAATACGTTACACACCTCGTGGATAAAGTTCGCAGAACAATTGACATTAATTGACAGTTTAACGATAGAAAGACGCGTCACACTCGACGACCCGATTGACGTGCAGGTGCATGGTTTTTGTGACGCGAGTCAATCTGGTTACGGCGACTGCTTATATGTAAGATCGCGAGATAAATTCGGTAACACATATGTACGTCTACTTTGCGCGAAAGGTCGTGTCGCTCCCCTTAAGAATACCACTATACCACGTTTAGAGCTATGCGGAGCATTAACACTCGCGCGATTATATAGAGAAGTCCGAACTGCCGGCGGATTGAAACCCGACAAGATAACCTTTTGGTCCGATTCAATGATTGTACTAGGTTAGCTGAAAAAGATACTCCAGTACGTTAAAAATATACTCGGCAAATCGCGTACGCGAAATACAAGAAATCTGTGTAGGTATCACATGACAACATGTGCGATCCGGAGACAACCCAGCGGACGCTTTATCGAGGAGAATGCTTCCGCGCGATTTCCTAAAAGAACGATGCATGGAAAGGGAATTTTTCTAATTGCCGGACGTAAAGAGATTATCGGTATTAACGACGTGAATTGAATCAAGAAGCATATTTCAGCGATTCTCTAGTTACACGCGATTATTAAAAATTGTAACTCGATGCTGACGATGGCTTAAAACTAACTCATATAAGGGAGAATTGTCTACCGCAGAAATAACAGAAACGGAACAACGCGTTTTTTAAAATCGTGCAAGGCGAACAATTTCACGCCGAAAGGGAAAGAGTAGAAACAGCGGGGGGAGTCAAGAGCACAAGACTAGCCGCGTTAAATCCGATTCTTGACGAAGAAGGTTTAATTTTAGTGGGGGGTCGAGTGCAGAACGCAAATTTAAGTTTCCACGAAAAATGTCCGGTATTATTGCCCTCACATCACCACCTCACCGATCTCATCCGAAAGCTCCATGAACAAAACTTTCACGCCGGTATACAGACTACCCTCTATGCCCTTCGACAACGTTTTTGACTCCTCGACGGTAAGAATCAAGTGCGAAGAATCGTGCGTCATTGCGTATATGGCATTCGATTCCGTGCATCCGGCATCCAGTATAAAATGGGGAATTCATCAAGCTCGCGAGTGCAGGAAGCCACTGCATTCCGCCACGTCCGAGTAGATTTCCTCGGTCCAATCTACGCGAAAGAAAAGAAGTACCGTAATAAAGGTCGCGTTAAAATATACGGGTGCATCTTCCTCTGCATGACTATCCAGACTGTACACATCGAATTAGTCAGCGATCTGACTACAGATGCCTTTTTGGCCGCTTTCCGGCGGTTTGTAAGTTGAAAACTATTCCCACTCACGTTTATTCTGATAATGGAACCAACTTCGTCGGGGCTAATACCCAGTTAAAGAAACTGTATGCCTTGCTCGAGTCGGACGAGTATAAGGCGAAGAGCCATGATTTCGCTGTAGATTGTAAAATCTCATGACCTTTCAATCATCCCCTGTTACCTTATTTTAGAGGTCTGGGGGGAAATTGCAGTCAAATCGTTCAAACATCATTTTAGACGAAACGTGGGCGAACTGCTCTTCGCATACGAAGAAGTAGACCACATTCGTTATCGAAATCGAAGTTATTTTAAATTTACGCCCGTTAAGCCTCATTTCGTCAGATTTAAATGACGCAACCATACTAACGCCTGCACATTTCTTTTAGATTAAAGGAACGTTTACGACATTGACGGAGGAAAAGTATTACATTAAGATTCCCGCCAATCGATTGTCTTCAAGGAAACATCAAGAATGGATCCCAATCCAGCACAAAATCAAAGGAATATCTCCGTCATGCTAATTGACAAAATTCAACTACACACGAGATGACCGTGAAGACGGTCCACGGAATTGTCAAGCACAATGTAACAACTATTTGTTCATTGTTAAATCATTGTCTTTAAGACCCAACGGTTCCCTTGTACGTACAAGTAAGGCGCCTGGCCAGCGATAATTCGAGAATGCTGACTAAGTCAGCGAAAATACGCTGAGCGATTCAGCGAATACGTCTAGCGTTATATCATAAGCAATCGAATGAACATGTTCAATAATTTATACAACTAGCGATATACTTAACTGATTCAATGACCTAGGTCGAAAGCATTGTAAATCGATGAGAATAAGCGTACAACACAACACATGTATTAAGAATATCATTGATCGTTACACTCTCAACGGGGGGAGTATGTACGATCCAAAAGGATCATACGGTAATTAGCAGTATTCAAAATTCGCGCGCATCCACCTCCATCGATTAAAGGTCTCGATCGATACTCATGGTGAGCATCGATCAACTACTAGTAACTACCGAAGCGCCCCTCTAGTCACCCCCACCTCTCGCCTCCCCACTTCTTACATCCAGTCCGTACACCCTGCGGGGCCAGTACAAAAGGACATTCTTCCAGTCCATTATAGAAAGCCTGTGAATACATATCGAAATCAAAGGAGTTAAGTTAAGTTAGTAAGCGAAGCGAACGAGAGGTGAGATCTTTCCATTATATACATTTTATATCGACGGTATTTTCCCGCGTGGTAATACCACGTGGTGGACTCTCATTTTTATAATTAAACAACATCCAGGGTTTTTATGCCGCAAGGCTTTTCCCTGACGAGCCAATAAAAAAGGCATTGTTTCTTTGTTTGGCTCAACCACGTGTTTTATTTTACACCTTAATCTAATCCTTCATTCTCCACTTCATAGCATATAAGTAATGATCAGAGGAATTTTCATTGAAGAATCTTTTGGTCAGAACACTCCTCAAGTGCCACCAATTCTCGCACAATTTTATTAGTAATGAGGGATAACTTGCGTCGATCCACATGCACGGCTAAGCGCATTTGATATGACGTCGCCATTATTACCTATTTTATGTTTATTTATGCTCGATTGAGATGCAACTGATTTAAATCACGACCGAATATAATATAAGTATCCAGCTGCGTGGTATATAATTTTGATCTTTTGCAATAAAAATAAATTGTAACACACACACACACACACACACACACACACAAGCAAAAAAAAGTGTAATAACATTGTATGGCTGCTATTACACTTTTGTGTCACTACTACTACAACTACTGCTAAAATGTCGCATGGCATAAAGTGTAATGAAGCCACGCGGCCAATGTAGCCATACATTTTACATCCCATATTTTGTCATATTAAATATTACGTTGCATGCTTCTTCCACTACTGCTACAACAATTACAAGTTGTACAAATACACTTTATGACAAGAAGGGTATAATGACAAAAAGTGTATATAATATGAATGAAGCCATGCAGCTGATTAAGCCAGGCATTTTCTATACGTATTTTATCATAAATATATATTTATTATTTCTCATTCTCATTCAACTGCTACTGCTACTGCTACTGCTACTGCTACTGCTACTGCTACTGCTACTGCTACTGCTGCTACTACTAGCAATCTATTATTTCATTTCAACTACACTTTATGACACAACTCATATAATGGTATAAAGTGTATAAATGTTTATAGCCAATGTAATTTTGTATCGATTGGAGAAGAGAAACGGCATTAATAATATTTCTTCAATGGTTGTAGCACTCCTCACATAATATCACTTATTACATTTCAGTAATATTAGCTGCTGCTACTGCTGCTGTCTTATTGCTATTACGTTCTTGCAAACGTTTTACATAAGCAATGTCTATGAGATTGCGATTTAGCTGATTTCTCACATATTTTCGATACAAACGTGACAGCATCGGATGGGACATGGGTATTGCGAGGAGTATAAGCATTAACAACTTGAGTTGAATTTAATGTACGCTTTTGACGACTGGCAGGACGCTGTGAATGTTCATTCAGTACCACAACAGTATCGATTTTATCAAATTTAGCATTATTCTTCTCAAATGTGATCCAATCTTCTACCAAGATATTTAACGCTGACAATATAGTAAATGTTCTTGTAGTAATTTCGTAGGGAACAACAACGAGACTGGGACCGTTACTCGTGTAACCACGCAAAATGGTCAATTTGCATAGTCAATTTGTAGACACAATTCAATAAATTGATCTTCCAACACGAGTATTGCTGGTGTATTATTTGGTCAACATTTTATGCTACCCACGGGATTGAGTATGATTGAGTATGATTGAGTATGTAAGTACCGTTACAGGCCCAAACGTACCAGCCAAACGGTTAAATTTCAATCAATCGATTGCATGTGTCGTTGGTCGAGCGATCATAAATCTTAAATTGGGTCGGATTGAATGCCGAATTGGCCGCTGCCTTATCCTTATCCTTATCCTTATCCTTATCCTAATCCTTATCCTTATCCTTATCCTTATCCTTATTCTTATCCTTATCCTTATCCTTATCTTAATGTCAATGCGTTGTTTTAGAAAATTCATACAAATTAGCGATCCAATAATTACTATAAACATTAAAATGTACGTTGTTAGAGACGCCATAATTTGCGCTCAAATTAACCGTAATTATGACCGCAATTGCATTAACTCAGCCAAATAAGGCTTTGCCCAATGATACGTGTGAGAAGACGCGTGCCGCCGAGTTACAATTTCTCGAAAATCTTACGCTACGCAATAGCGATGAACGCGAGTCAACATATCCGACTATTTATTCGCGTACCGCAAACACCTATTACACGTGGAAACAGTCGCGTGAGTTGACGGTCGAAGATTTACGTTCGTGTTTTGAGGTGACCGGACACACACTCGGATTCGATTAGTCTAGCATGTATGTGCGTAAATTCACGATAGATCTTGACTGCATTTGTCGTGTGAGAAAACATACGTTAACACATTTGAATGATCGATCAACTCGTGAATTGTGTTAGAGGTGGTGTCGAAGAATTACTACGAAAGGAATTAAAACTAACCAAAGCCCTGAACATTGCCATTTGGAAGCGTAAATGTGGCTATCATTTGTATAGTGATGTCAATGTATCTCTACCAACGCACTAGGAGCTGGTACGTATTATTATGGCTCAATTTGCCACAGATAATGTGCTGCTGGAAGTGCCAAAATTCATGCCTTTACCATACCATACGGCCAAGGAATGTGAGAATCCATCCGTATTTGCCGATGTTACCGATGCAACAAGAAGTCAAGTCCCACTAACAGTTCTACCACAAGATCCCTACCACGAACTCTACGAGGCGTCCAGTGTGTACATGAGCAAACGCTAACGTTTTACACACGCACGTACACACACGCACCACCGACCTATACTTCAATCGTTTGCTTGAGGTAAAGAAAACGTATGGTCTACCACACATTAAGTACATCAAATCGGTCAAAATTTGTCCTAGCTACAAGCATATGAGTCAATTTGCCGAATACATTAGCCATTTGGTAGAGGAAGAAGTTGAAACTTTATCCAAGACTGGGGAATGTGGTAATGTTAATGTGTCTAGCAGCGTCGAAGATGCCGAATTGCGTGAAAGAGTGTTAAGTTTTATAACCAAATTCAATGAAAAATTTACGAGTACAGCATCTATTAGTTGTGAGCCATTTCAAAACTTTTCAATACGCTGTCACAGTTGTCTTTCTTTATTTGCAACATTTTGTCGTGTGTCTACAAAAATTTCTCACACCCATGCGGTTCTCAGGAGGACATGCGAAAGGTACTTTGCATTAGTTGATGTTTAGCAACATTGAAGATGCCTGTTTAGCTCGTTTTATAAACTATTATGACAATAATACGTATACATGTTACATCGAGTCGGCCGAAGACATGCTCAATCATTTGCATTATCTCTTTGCCAAAGACATTTCTCCCTTTGACACGCTCGAGGATCAAATTGACAAGTTATTACAGACAGCTACAAATTGTGACTCGGCCAACGATCGTACCAACGATCTCTACGCAACGTGAATAAGAATCAAAAGACTGACGAAATGCGAAAAATCATTAGTTCCTATTGCGATATTTTAATTGTCATAAAAGCAATCATGTACAATGTAGCAACGTCAAATTATTACATACTCAGTGGTACGGGCACGCATTATAAGATTACATTGAAGATGGAATCGTTGCCGGGAGTGATTTACAATTGGATCGGTTCAAGCAATGCATCGCGCGAACGATTCGGTACACGCCGAATTGGACATTACTTTGGACAACACTTTGTCACAAATCAAACCTGCCTCAACCTAAATAAGTGTAAATTTCAATTTTCCACTCTCCATATGTATGGGAGTATTTAACAGTGTCACCGGACTCTATGTGGCTAAAACCAGTTTTCTTCGATTCATTTGCTATCGCGAATGTTCCATTTGGGATTTACGTGCTCCCTACATCATGAGTCCGGACCAGAATTATGTGATTTTGGAGCGTTTGCAGACGACCGAACGACGCTATGCTCGCATGCTCAACGACAACATTGCCCCATTATTTGTGCACTTTCTTCTAGCTACGGCAATTATGCAGTTACAAAACATACGACATAGTTACAAAATCGACGAGTATCGCATTGAAAGTCTCATCGACATTCTCACGCAATGACAACTTGGAATCGGCATATTTTCTCATCGAACAATTCCCCATTGATCCCAAATTCATCTTCATTATTATGCATATCTATGAAAAATATGATGGCTTGTTTGGATAGTTTGGATAGTTATATTAGGTTAACCGATCATGTGTTCAATTATCACAGTGTCGATACACAAGCGTGGCGTACACGTTTCAGCGATGTCCTCAAAACTCTCACATATGAGCAAAAAGAAACTCAACTGCAAATCCTGTTGACCATCAACCGCGATTCCGTGGACAATATTACAGAAGAGTTTTGCTTTTATGCTACCATTTTGGCCGTCATTGATTTCATCAAATGCATGTCCTTTGACACATTTACCGAGGCATTCCATATGACCGCGTTATATGACCGTCCATATGACGGTGCATGCATGAAGCGTACAACGATTACGATTATGATATAAGTGTTAAGACTTTTCGCAAGAATTTAGCTCGAGCGCAAAAAGTGATCTTCGGCACGGATCTCAGTGAATTTGAACGTAACATTATTACGGCGGCAATGTTCAGTCAATATTCAGGCATGTCAACGAGTTTCAATCCGGTCACGACGAAAGAACTCATGACTAGTCAGTCTATCGGCACTCTTTGTGCCCGTCAATGTGCTCAAGAAAATTTTCACATATCATGGAGATCAAGAGTGTTAGCAAGAGTGTTACATTTGCGACATTATACAACATATGGGCGTCGCCCAAATTGGGTCGTTACTTCGATCTAAATAAAGCGATGGAACGAGCCAATGTTACGAGCCAAGACCAATGCGACAATATTAAATGAATTGGCCGAAGTGGATTCGGAACGAATGAAAGCAATTACGGGCATTAATGCTGAATCGGCCAAACAGTTTTTCAATCAAGAATACGAAATGCATGTTAGTCAATCGTTGGTATGTATATGGTGCAACTAATTCCATCATAGATTTTATTAATTATAAAAATTATGTAGATCCGGTGTCGGTAAATCGTTTTCACGTGATAAAATTGACGAACAGGCAAAAATTGTGCCAGTTTTAAGAGCTACAGTTTGCTGGCCATGCTAACAGACTAACAATTCTACAATGGTACGATAGATTTAACACTAAACGAAATGACCAACGCCGTCAGTTGGCTCAGTTATTTGACTTATGTGCTGAAACGTGATGAAAATTTGTTTCCGCGCATCGACGTGGACAATGCCGTGAGTAAGAATTATTGCGAAAATGTGTATCGTTTGAATTGAATCGGCTGTACAACTTTCTCGTCAACGCCGACATCCTACAGGCACCCAATCTTCACATTCGCACGGATAAATTCATCAATATTATTCGTAATTTCATGAAAAACAAGGCGGACGATGATTTTCGCAAATTTTCAGCTTTCAAGAAGCGCTTTGAAAATCAATAGGGCGAAATGGGCACGGTAATTAAGCATTTTCAAGAAGCTGGTGGATCTGGTGGATCATATTATGCGCAACATGTGTGTCTGCGAGTGTCCCGGTGCCATTATTACTGCTCAAGACATTGAAGATCAAGTGGCCGTGTACAATGATCCGGTAGAACAGGATAATGCTCGTGCATACTTTATGCGCGAAAATGTGAAATATAAGGCAGCTAATGGTGCAGACGAGTATCATAATATTATCTTTAAGGCTAGCTCTTAGATTTTCTACGACGGCAATGAATTTGTCGAACGCGACAATTATAACTCGAACGGACTCATTACGGTGGATAAGCTTGTATGAAAAATTTTTCATATGTAAATATAAAAAAAATTAACACTCTACAATCTCCTCAAATATATGAAATAGTAAAGAAGCTATACTATTTTTGTGTCTTATTAAAATATCCATCTCCTTGTCACTTAAGTAGGTCCTAATAGCCCACAACAATTCATCACAGTGTGTTCTGAACTCGTCAAATGAATGAATGCGAATACCATGTTCGGGCACACTGTTGATGAGTTTGATGTATAATGGTCGATCAATATGTCGATGTCATGCTGTTTCATTACATTCAGCACGCATGGATGTTTAAAAGTTATTGCCACTAGCTCGCCCAAAGAAATCGACAACATTATTGCGACGAAATTGGCGTAAACGTGCTGCACTGATGGGTCGAATTTGCATGGAATCCCACTTTCGACAAATTGCTATATATACAGCAACTAATAGCATAAGCACAAATAGGAGCATAAACGTTAGCAGTTGGTGTGGAAATAAGTACATGAGACCGATGAATATGGTCAGTGTGCAAATGGAGTAGCAAATTAATTCGCTAGCGGTGAAGCTAAAATTCGTCAACAGCAACGAATTTAGAATAGTCTTGAGGGAATAATTCTTAACATTATTCGTTTCAGCTGCTGTGCTGGTAGGTTGTGATTGAGACGGCGGTGGTGTCGGCAACATCTTCTAGCTGTTCATCGTCATCGGACGGTATGGCCTCTGAATGATTACTACTTTGGCTCATTTTAATTTTCTACCAATATATACTATATTTACTCAAT
The DNA here is from genome assembly GCF_049000335.1 of Polistes dominula. NCBI lineage: Eukaryota > Metazoa > Arthropoda > Insecta > Hymenoptera > Vespidae > Polistes > Polistes dominula. The sequence continues at coordinate 55,278 of NW_028301034.1, forward strand.
CCACGAATCGTTGTCGTTCTCGTTGTTGTCGTTGTCGTTGTCGTTGTCGTTGTCGTTGTCGTTGTCGTTGTCGTCGTCGTCGACAGACGAAGTCTCTATCTCATCGCCACTAATGTCCAACTTTTTTGTGAACGACCGTGCATGTCGAACTCAGTCGATCCGTCAATATTTCACGTCGTTGCGCTGTAAAATCATTGTCATCGTGGTCGCGAATCGTTGTTGCTCGCCTCGCCGTCTTTTGTCTATTGGAAAATTTAAAATTAACAATTTTCGACATCAATTGATCGCGCAAATCTATCGGCTTGGTAGCTGCCGACGGTGTAGTTTGGACAGGCAACGGCTCTGGCGGCGCATTCGTTGGCAAAGGCGGCGGTACTGGAACTTTGTTTGTTGGCAAAGGTGGTGGTGCTGGAATGACTGTTGGTAAAGGCGGTGGGTTTGGAGCGTTCGTTGGTAAAGGCCGGTGGCAATGTCAAAGTATTATTTGTTGGTGATGATGTAGGAGCATTAAGTGTAAAGATGATGTATTATTTGGCGCTGCTAATGGAATATTATTCGATGATGCAGAAGTCGCTGCCGAAGACGATTCAAAGGGATTTTGTAAATAAGCGACTGTATCATGTTGTCGTGATTACAGCACAAATGGTGTCGATTCGGACACGATTTCCGAACACGCTGTTCGGAATTATTGATTCGCGATCGTTTAACTGCGGCATACACATAATCGTCAACCGTACCGCGTACCGGCTTGATTATTAAATTATGGCCAGAGTGGCATGTTTCTTTTGCAACATCGCGTCTATGGCTATAGCGCTGTTGACTAAAGCAACGAGAAAGCCCAAAAAAGAGGACAATAACGCTAGGTGATTGAGAATTGTTTGTTGATCCATGTGTTAGGTCGTTTAACAAATAACACAACTCCATTAAATTCTCATTTATTATTTTTCTCCCACAACCGTACTATATTACATATTGAGAATGTCATAGTAGTCGGGTGTGAAAATTACAATAGTTTTATTATAAAGCAATGCCGGTCCCGACACATTGGCCAACACATCCATACTCTTGATGAACATGGTGTTGGGTGGTAAGGATGCTGTCGATATTTCACGACTATTGTGGGACTGTGTTCACGACTAATGCGGCTATGTCGTTGCATCGTATGTGCTCCCAAACCTACAAAAAATACCCACATGTAATGGATGTTGTAGAAGCGAGAGTGAGAGTGAATAACTAACATACCTCTTTAGACATATTAATAAGTTTTTGGCAGCGTTCAATTGCCCTGATCATATTTAATAAAGAACTTCGAATGTTTCTTTAGCGGTTCTACCAGTTGTCGGATTCTCATGCAAAATATCCATCCAATGCCCAGGAGGGAATGTTGGTTGGTATGTTCTTCTTACTTACAGCTCGTGGGAAGATGGACTTGACGACATTGCGAATCCACGTTTTGTTCGAATAATGAGTCTAATTTTGTTTTCTATTGACACGCTTCAGTAGATGCTTATTGCAAAGTGTTACGCTACCCTGACCGTCTGTAATAATGTGAAGCTTCATAATAATAATTATAATAGCTAACAACCGTTTTGGTAATTTCTCCCAAAATTCGTCATTCTCGTTGCCCACGTTATACATCTTTTGTGCATAAATTGTGGTCTCTTTGACTGGGACAATATGGTAGAGCGTTCGAGTGTCAGGACCACCGACTTCGCAGCTGGAAGACTTGTGCAAGTGGTAGGACCATCGATTAATAGTTCCCAGTATCGAATCGACCATCGTCTATATTTTTGTGTTTCTCAAAGATCGAACTACGTATGCCTTTCCCATGAACGAATCGACGTATCCGTTGATATTCTTACATGATACATTTACATTAAAATTGGCTCACTCCAATGGGACGGATTTGAGTGTGCACATAAAAGGTGCCAGTAAATATAGAGAGACTTTGCAGTGTACCATTTGGAAAGTGCCAATTGACGAAGCGAGACTATTTGATTTTGCCACCATAGTCGATCTAATAATCACCCATAAGATAGTATATTTTCGAAATTTGCCGATAAATTATAATCGTCTATTTGACAATGTTTTCTGTAGGTGGAAGGATACGATCCGGGCTAACGCCCGAATGCGAAAATCTATCCAAGGGCATTAAATTGGCTTCAATCGTGTCGGTAATTGTCATTCTCATTGCTCTTGTGTTTCTTGCCAGTGCCATTATTTACGGCATGAAGAAAACACCGTCTACCATGGCCGAAGGTGCAGCCGCGACAGACACATCTAAGAAGAATAAGATAATATCATGGCTTATGATTGGAGCTACGGGAACATTAGCCCGTTATCATTGCTCATTGGTGTGTGGCAATATGCAATAGTATCGAAAACGGTTAATAACTGTTTATCAAAAATAGCGGCATAATGTAGACCAACATCATAAGTCAGCTAGGTAACATGTGAATCAATACGATCGAGAGAACAATGAACAATATGTTGGAATGTGAAAGTACGATAAAGATTCCCATCACTAGTGATTAATTCAATCGTGCCCAAGGCGTTCTAGACATATTATTTTTTTTAAAAACGAAACTCGTCTCAGCAGTCGTTGCATACAGTGCAAAACTACGCTGTCGTGCAAACATATTCTTGGCTTTTTCAACGGTCTAGTTTATCCGTTGGTAAGAACTACGGCCAGCGAGGTGGCCACGAGTATCGATCAGTTTAGCGAAGTCGTAAAAGCCACCCATCGAATCATACAAACATGCAACTTGGACGCCACACATGTCATACGGATTGCCTACAATAAGGAGGAGTGCAGCAAGGGAGAACGTTTTACGGTGGAATACGAAATTGAGTATGATTCGTCGACGTCGTATGAGAAGATTTTACATTTGAAGCAAAAACTTATGGAAGTGGCTGCCAGCCATCGACATTATGGACAAACGCAAAATCTACTGTTGGAAAATATCTACTCGTGTATCATGACAAAAGTTTAAATGTGGCATTGCTTCAACAAAGACGAGCCCTACAAGTGGGCATACAAGTGGAACGGCATTAAAGCAAAAATGATGATCAACAGTCAGAAGGAGAATTGTGCGTTCATTTGGCCAGACGCAAAGAACATTAGTATCGTCACTTTTTAGGGATATCATCCATTCTTGAAAATTCTCTGCCTCTTGGTCGAACTAATGGACGATAGAATTGTCATTTTAGAAGTTATAGGCACACGTTTCAACGACAAACATATTTATATGAGTGAGGCAGTTAGTAATATTCAAATATTGGACTACATTGATCGGAACATTTTGTCAATGCGTGCAGACGGAAATCCAATTGAAGTACAACGATTCTACGATGCGCCCAAACCACAGACCTACGATGAAACTCTCTGCGATATATTCATCATTGTTCAAAATGATCTAATTATAAAGTGGAAAATGCCAACGATCGACGCCAAATGCATTGCTCTCTATCATTTTAAGATTGGTGGTGAGCAAGTAACTCTACCCGAGCACGGTGTTGTGGATAAAATCTTCGAATTGTCACCAGAATATAAGATTTTGCGTATGCGTGATGATCGTATTGCCGCAAGCAATGAGCACGAATACGAAGTGTTCAAGCAATCCATTAAATTCCTATAAGCATTTCCCCTTCATCGAAAACAATCCACTACAGTATTTATAGTTTGTACGTACGTATGTATTATATATATATATATATATATATGGTGAATGCGACAAAATGATTCTGTACTTTGATAAGTCCATTTTTGACAATGGTTTTAGCCTGTTAAATAATAAAATTATCAATGTAAATAATAATGCCGATCATTTTCTCATATCACGATTGACCACATTTCATGGTGAATTGCGACACGTTGATGCGTGTACTCGGCGACGGCAACAATCAACAAATGCCGATGCGGAAAATAATGTGGTCAATGTAAATCCTAACTTACTATGTCGCGGCGTCAATTTGTACACTCTAAATCCGACAAATACATACATTTCAATAACACCACCAATCAATCCTGTTGTTGTTTCTGCCTCTGCCACTTTTGTTTCCAACTACATTGGCGAATTTGACGAGAAAAAGGGTAAAAACTTTGCAGTAGGTTTTATTACGCCCAAAGAATCGGACATAATGTTGAAGTAGTTTGCCATGAAGACAAGCAATTTGACGATTAGTTGAAAAAGAGGCGGCGAATCTGGCAGCGGCAATGAAAGTAGATCTAGCGGCGATCGAGAACCATGGAACAAATGTATCTCCAGTAAGTGTCGTACCACCGGCCTCGGCAAGAGATTCTGCGATTGTCATAATTACTATCAATGTGTTAAAGATGTAAGAGATCCGTCGAAAATCATTGCCTACGAGCAATCGTGTCCGGCAAATTTAGTTTTTAAAGAAGCAGCCAACGTATGTGATTAGCAAGAAAATGTAGATACCACTGGCATTCCGTGCTCAAACATGTTTGTAAATCTACAAACATTACTTGCTGCGTTCTTTTAGCTGTATAGAAACATAGGTAGAGAAAAATCATGTAATGAGAAATTTATATTGAAATAAAATTGTTTAAACATAATAATGTCTGTTTCATTGAAATCCTGGGAAAATGTACTCGAACTGGCAAATAGTTTCTATACGAGCGACCTACCACTAAATTATTCCGCCCAAAATGAAACAGTACTCTGTGACATGCTCTGTTTTTCACTCGACAACGAGTGATGTTGATCACATTGACTGTCGTGCCATTGCTCGAACCCCTATTCAGCATCGACAAATTCATACTAATATCGAGACCGTTGTTGGGCTATTACATTAATCAGCCAGTTAAAATTGTTCAGAATAAAATTAAACTGCTGAAGAATGTAAATTTATTTGATGATATATTTAAGAAAGATACAAAAAGTAGTAGCAGCAGCAGTCTTGACAAAATGTGTGTCTTCATGCCAGACCAAAGAATTTAGTGAAGAAGAAACTGGACGTTAGATGCATACCATACGTATGCAAACATATATATATATATATATATATATATATATATATATATATATAGATATAGTAGAGCGTGCAGTTAGGCAGCCAGTGTAGCCGCAGCACTTTAACTCGTGTTCATGTGTTCGGAAGACACGAGTCGCTTTCATAGTGTGCTACTCCCGCGTGCCCGCCAACTTCGGTTACACTCGGCTTTTCTCGAAATCCCAAACACACGGACATGGAAAACTTTCATTGTGTGCAATCCCAATGACACAGGGAGAGAGTAAGATTATTATTTATATATAGATATATATAGATATATATATATATATATTATATATATATATATATATATATATATATATATATATATATATATATATATATATATATATATAGATATAGTAGAGCGTGCAGTTAGGCAGCCAGTGTAGCCGTAGCACTTTAACTCGATATTCCAGCTAATATGTAGGTGGGGAGTGTTGAATATCAAAGAGTAAACACAGATAAGTAGGCAGGCTACAAAAGACTATAGAAATAAAGAAAGACGGTGTTGGGACTGCTCTTTGTAAGTGAAGAAGTTGTGTGTGTAAGTCGGTGTAAGCTAGAAGGTTTTCGAGCGATATCACTGATTTGTTTATAGGACCGAGCTGGACTTTGGGTAAATTCGATAACGATTCGAAAATGTTGTGTCCCTCGGGACTGCAAGGTGAGGGAGAAACCTCTTAAGGAGTGGACGGTCACGCGAGAGGAGCGTTTTTTTTCGGAAGAGTGTAGAGAGAACCCAGCGACGATAGCGAGCGATTCCATACGAACATGATTAGCGAGTGAATAGTAAAAGAATAGCGTGTGAGTAGTGACTGCGTGAAGTTTGACTGCAGTGAGTGTGAGAAGTTGCGAAGCGTAATTATATTGTAACTGTAATAAACAATAACTTGTGAAAATAAAGAATATTTTTTATATCTCAAGTAGTGAGGCGGCAACTCAATGAGATTAGATATCCTTAGCCGGATACAGAACGATAATTTTTTCCCTACAAATATAAGTATGAAATACGCGTTAACGCAACTGTCCATGTAGTAGTTGTATACATACATTTTATCCAATACTTTGATACTATGAAATATGTATATAGATATAGTAAAGCTTGTAGCCAGGCAGCTAAAGAAGCCACAGTATTTTGCCTCGATCTCCTAGCTAACATATAATATGATTTTCACGAACGGTCGCTGTTACTCGTAGCTGTTTGCCTTCCTACCATCGTTAGATACAGAGACCAAAAAAAGATATTCTAGTACCAAGTATCATTTACACATTTTGCTTCATCGTCTTCCTCGTCGTCGTCGTCGTCCGTATTATTTGCATCTTTGATACTGGTACTACTATTATTTTTATTATCAATTATAAGATCTAGTGGCTACGACTTTGTACATTTATTTCGTACAAATAATTCTACGTTTAGTGTTTGGAGAGACATATTTAATGTCGAAAGTGATTCTACGACAAAAAGTGTATAAAACACTTTAACATTATTCCATCCTGCCGTGGCTGCATACACTTTACGCCAGATCGATGCTACGACACAAAGTGTACCGTTTCATATTTGGTTTCCTACACTTTATGCGAGATCGATTCTACGACATAGAGTGTATAAAACACTTTAACATTATTCCATCATGCCGCAGTGCTGTCAGATCGTGGGTAAATCTTACTCTCTCACTGTGCCACTGGGATTGCACACAATGAAAGTTTTCCATGTCCGTGTGTTTGAGATGTCGAGGAAAGCCGAGTGTAACCGAAGTTGGCGATTGGTCACGAAGTGGCACACTATGAAAGTGACTCGTGTTCATGTGTTCGGACGACACGAGTCGCTTTCATAGTGTGCCACTCCGGCGTGCCCGCCAACTTCGGTTACACTCGGCTTTCCTCGACATCCCAAACACACGGACATGGAAAACTTTCATTGTGTGCAATCCCAATGACACAGGGAGAGAGTAAGATTATTATTTATATATAGATATATATAGATATATATATATATATATATAGATATAGTAGAGCGTGCAGTTAGGCAGCCAGTGTAGCCGTAGCACTTTAACTCGATATTCCAGCTAATATGTAGGTGGGGAGTGTTGAATATCAAAGAGTAAACACAGATAAGTAGGCAGGCTACAAAAGACTATAGAAATAAAGAAAGACGGTGTTGGGACTGATCTTTGTAAGTGAAGAAGTTGTGTGTGTAAGTCGGTGTGAGCTAGAAGGTTTTCGAGCGATATCACTGATTTGTTTATAGGACCGAGCTGGACTTTGGGTAAATTCGATAACGATTCGAAAATGTTGTGTCCCTCGGGACTGCAATGTGAGGGAGAAACCTCTTAAGGAGTGGACGGTCACGCGAGAGGAGCGTTTTTTTTTCGGAAGAGTGTAGAGAGAACCCAGCGACGATAGCGAGCGATTCCATACGAACATGATTAGCGAGTGAATAGTAAAAGAATAGCGTGTGAGTAGTGACTGCGTGAAGTTTGACTGCAGTGAGTGTGAGAAGTTGCGAAGCGTAATTATATTGTAACTGTAATAAACAATAACTTGTGAAAATAAAGAATATTTTTTATATCTCAAGTACTGAGGCGGCAACTCGGTGATATTAGATATCCTTAGCCGGATACAGAACGATAATTTTTTCCCTACAAATATAAGTATGAAATACGCGTTAACGCAACTGTCCATGTAGTAGTTGTATACATACATTTTATCCAATACTTTGATACTATGAAATATGTATATAGATATAGTAAAGCTTGTAGCCAGGCAGCTAAAGAAGCCACAGTATTTTGCCTCGATCTCCTAGCTAACATATAATATGATTTTCACGAACGGTCGCTGTTACTCGTAGCTGTTTGCCTTCCTACCATCGTTACATACAGAGACCAAAAAAAGATATTCTAGTACCAAGTATCATTTACACATTTTGCTTCATCGTCTTCCTCGTCGTCGTCGTCGTCCGTATTATTTGCATCTTTGATACTGGTACTACTATTATTTTTATTATCAATTATAAGATCTAGTGGCTACGACTTTGTACATTTATTTCGTACAAATAATTCTACGTTTAGTGTTTGGAGAGACATATTTAATGTCGAAAGTGATTCTACGACAAAAAGTGTATAAAACACTTTAACATTATTCCATCCTGCCGTGGCTGCATACACTTTACGCCAGATCGATGCTACGACACAAAGTGTACCGTTTCATATTTGGTTTCCTACACTTTATGCGAGATCGATTCTACGACATAGAGTGTATAAAACACTTTAACATTATTCCATCATGCCGCAGTGCTGTCAGATCGTGGGTAAATCTTACTCTCTCACTGTGCCACTGGGATTGCACACAATGAAAGTTTTCCATGTCCGTGTGTTTGAGATGTCGAGGAAAGCCGAGTGTAACCGAAGTTGGCGATTGGTCACGAAGTGGCACACTATGAAAGTGACTCGTGTTCATGTGTTCGGACGACACGAGTCGCTTTCATAGTGTGCCACTCCGGCGTGCCCGCCAACTTCGGTTACACTCGGCTTTCCTCGACATCCCAAACACACGGACATGGAAAACTTTCATTGTGTGCAATCCCAATGACACAGGGAGAGAGTAAGATTATTATTTATATATAGATATATATATATATATATATATATATATAAAATTCTCGTGTCACAGTTTTCGTTGCCATACTCCTCCGAAACGGCTTGACCGATTTTGATGAAATTTTTTGTGCTTATCCGGTATCTATGAGAATCGGCCAGCATCTATTTTTCATTCCCTTAAATGTTAGGGGTAGTCTACCCCTGAATTTTTTTTCTTTTTTAGACAAAATTTTTAATTTCTATTTTTTTATGATACAACATACAAAAATACATACAATCCTCAATTTTCACCCTTCTGCGGTCAACTCTTATTTTTTAATAGCCATTTTAGTAATTTATTCATTTTTCCTCTCCGGTCGAAAACTGATCAATCGTCATTTAATTAGTTATCCCCGCCAGATGTCTACAGGTGTCACTTCTGACCCAGTAAACAGCACGGAATAGGGATGAGAACGAAGCCGGTCTCCTTTCTTTCTCACTCCCTACACAGTTGTCGGCTATTATTATTGTTTATGCATCAAGTGTAGTAGTAACGTTGACAATTATTATTTTGCTATCTCAGTGTAACTCTCATATTAACTTTTAATCATTCCTATTTTATCAATAATAATTAAATTATCAATTTTGAGTGTATTTTGCACGATTAGTTAATCAAGTGATTTTATAACCTCAAAAGTACTCAACACCTGACACGAGCTTCCAATAACAACGGATTTTGTGTTGTAAGTATACTTTTTTTTATTTATATCGAAAATGTTGTTGATCTTATAAAAATGCAATTTTAATTTAATTTTATATATTAGATGTAATTGAACAATTAAGATTTTCATAGTTTCCAAAAAATCAATCATTATGAATCTTTATTTTGAAATGTCAATGGAAATATTGGTTGTATGAAAAAATTATAAGAGACAATGTTTTCATAAAATTTAATTTTTTACTTTTGTTTGAAAAATTTTTCCATAAAACTTATATTTTTGTTATAATTTCATAAATTAAAACTAATCATTTCAAAACTGCGGCAAAAATCCTGGCCCTAATTATACTTTTAACATTTTTCATCATTAAATAATTTCATTAATTCTATTTATGTATGTTTTGTACAGTGAGCAATGCCAAGAAAACGCAAAGGGGCTGATTTGAGCCGCAGTACAAGTAAAGCTCGAAAGTTGCGAAATAGCAGATCCGAAAGAACAGAAGAACAAATCCAGCAACAAAATACTGATGCACGTGTCAGAATGGCGCAATTGCATCAAGAAGAGCCAGAAGATACACGAGCTGAACGCAATGAAGTCAGAAGATTAGAACAACGACAATCACGCCGTTTCACAGTCAATAGACGAAGAACAAATGACCAACAACGACAACAGGTACATCGAGCATTTATATCTGATTCATTCCTGCGTCTAGCATTCCAGTATGAGCCCGATATTGAATATTATGCTCATTCAAAAGTGGTAATTGGTGCTATGGACAAGGAATGTCCGCATTGTCATGCTCTGAAATTCAAAAATGAGCCAGCTGGGATGTGTTGCGCGTCAGGAAAAGTGCAACTACCTGAAATTGAAACACCACCTGAACCATTGAACGGCTTACTTATCGGCACGGATCCAGATTCTAACGTGTTCCTGAAGTCAATTCAAAGATTCAATTCATGCTTTCAAATGACATCGTTCGGAGCAACAGAAATAGTTCGAAATACTAATGCAAATGGTCAACAATTCAATTCTACATTCAAAATCAGAGGCCAAGTTTATCATAAAATGGGCTCACTGCTGCCAATGCTAAACGAACCACATAAATTCTTACAAATCTACTTTATGGGCGGCGAGGATTCCGGAAGCGCACTTGCCAATCGCGTGAATGCACGTTGTGATTATAATAACCTTGATTCACTTTATGCCAGGCGCATCGTCAGCGAGCTAGATGCTCTTTCGAACGAGCACAACGAGTTGTTGAAAATATTCAAATCACATATGCACTAATTACAAAGCGATAATCACGCTATCGTCATTAATCCTGATAAAACACCAGCTGGAGAGCATATTCGTAGATTCAATGCACCCGTTGTTGATGATGTTGCTGGAATCATGGTTGGCGATTGTACAGCTGCACGAGAAATTGTGATTCGTAGAAGAAATAATAATCTTCAGTTCATTGCTGACACACATCGTTCATATGACGCTCTCCAATATCCGCTAATATTCTGGAAGGGACAAGACGGATATTGCATAAACATAAAACAACGAGATCCCGTATCAGGTACTTCATTGATTATTAATTTGATCATTAATCATTTAACAAAACAATTAAATTATTGAACGTAATAAATTTAAATTAATTTTTATGAACAAATATTACAGGAGCTGAAACAAACAAGAACGTTAGCTCAAAGGATTATTATGCGTACCGATTAATGATTAGACGTGGCCTGGACAACGTCATTTTACGATGTCGTGAGCTTTGTCAACAATTCATGGTCGACATGTACGCGAAGATTGAGAGCGAACGACTACGATACTTACGATATAATCAACAAAAGCTGCGCGCGGAAGAGTACATTCATTTGCGAGACGCTATCAACAACAACGCCGACGTCGCCGAAATTGGTAACCATGTCATTTTACCATCATCGTACGTAGGCAGTCCACGTCATATGCAAGAATATATACAGGATGCTCTGACTTTCGTGCGCGAATATGGACGACCATGTTTATTTATCACGTTCACATGTAATCCAAAATGGCCAGAGATTACATCTTTGCTACTGCCTGGCCAAAATGCAATACATCGCCATGACATTACAGCACGTGTGTTCAGACAAAAGTTGAAGTCTTTAATAAGTTTCATTACTAAATCACATGTATTTGGTCCCACACGTTGCTGGATGTATTCGGTTGAGTGGCAAAAGCGAGGATTACCTCATGCACAGATTTTGGTTTGGTTCATCGACAAAATCCGTCCTGAAGAAATCGATAGTATCATTTCTGCGGAAATTCCAGATCCATCCACTGACCAACTGCTGTTTGATATTGTTACAACAAACATGATTCATGGTCCATGTGGTACTCTTAATAGTTCATCGCCTTGCATGGCTGATGGAAAATGTACTAAAAATTTCCCTAAAGATTTTACCAATGATACGGTCACAAATGTCGACGGATACCCAATATATCGTCGAAGAAATCCTGAAAATGGCGGACAATCATTTATTAAAAATATCATCAACACAGACATTGATATTGACAATCGTTGGGTGGTGCCATATTCGCCTTTGCTGAGCAAGACATATAATGCTCATATTAATGTTGAGTTCTGCAGTTCTGTGAAGAGCATCAAATACATTTGCAAGTATGTCCATAAAGGCGGTGATATGGCTGTGTTTAGAGTGGAAAATACTAATGTGAATGCTCCTCCAGTGAATAAAAACGATGAAATAACGCTCTACCAAATTGGTCGGTACATCAGCTCCAATGAAGCTGCTTGGCGTATCTTTGGTTTTCCAATTCATGAACGGGATCCAGCAGTTGTTCAGTTAGCCATCCATCTTGAAAACGGTCAGCGTGTATTTTTCACGAACGAGACAGCGATTGATCGTGCAATAAATCCACCTAAAACTACACTCACTGCATTTTTTGAATTGTATAATCGTGCGGATGATTTTGGTGCCTTTGCACGAACATTACTCTATTCACAAGTACCACGCTATTTCACATGGACTCAAACAAAAACATGGATGCCCCGCAAGCAAGGCTCACCAGTTGCTGCATGTCTCAATATATTTAAATCAAACGCCTTGGGGCGATTATTTACAGTCAATCCAAGACACACGGAGTGCTTTTATCTTCGACTGTTGTTGGTTAATGTTACTGGCTTATTATCATTTCAAGATATACGTAAAGTGAATAGGCAACAATATCCAACGTATAAAGATGCATGCCTTGCACTCGGCTTGCTGGAAGACGACAACCAGTGGGAATGCATGCTTGCTGAAGCTGCATTGAACTGTACAGCAATACAAATTCGTCTACTATTCGCTATAGTGTTGACTACATGTTTCCCAGCCCGAGCACAGATATTGTGGGAAAATCACAAAGATTCAATGACTGATGATATATTGCATCAACATCGTATACGGTACCACGATCTAACCATAACATTCAGCGACGAAATGTACAATGAAGCATTGATTGCTATTGAGGATCTTTACATTGTCATTGCCAACTTACCACTTTGTAATTTCGGTATGAATTCGCCAAATCGAACTGCATCTGATTTAATGAATACTGAAATGAATCGTGAACTGCAGTACAGTACTGTAGAAATGGCAGCGATTGTTGCCCGCAATGTCCCACTAATGAATGAGGAACAAAGAACCATTTATGATCGCATTATGCTCGCAGTTTCAGCTGGACAAGGTGGGTTCTTCTTTTTGGATGCACCGGGTGGAACTGGCAAAACATTCGTTATTTCGCTAATTCTTGCTGAAATACGATCAAATAATGGCATCGCATTGGCTGTTGCATCATCGGGCATTGCAGCAACTTTATTGGATGGAGGTAGAACAGCTCATTCAGTATTTAAGCTGCCACTAAATATTCAGAATAACCCTGACGCAGTATGCAACATTAAGAAACAATCGTCCATGGCCACTGTGCTGAAACGGTGTAAAATTATTATTTGGGATGAATGTACTATGGCACACAAACATTCACTTGAGGCGTTGAACAGGACATTGAAAGATATTAAAAACAGTGACAAACTATTTGGCGGAACTCTGTTGGTCCTTTCAGGTGATTTCAGACAAACACTTCCAGTCATTCCACGTTCAACATACGCTGATGAGATCAACGCTTGCTTAAAATCATCTCCATTGTGGCGTAATGTTGAAAAATTACAGCTAAAAATAAATATGCGCGTTCAAATGCTTCAAGATCCATCCGCTGAAACATTTTCAAAACAACTCTTAGATATCGGTGATGGAAAAGTTGCTATAGATGAAACTGGATACGTAAAATTACCGACCGATTTCTGCACAATCGCTGATTCGCAAGATACTCTCATTGAACAAATATTTCCCGATGTACACACACAGTACATAAATCATGAGTGGCTTGCCGAAAGAGCGATTTTAGCGGCAAAAAATGTAGACGTTGACAATTTAAATCTGAAGATACAAATGTTGTTGCCAGGGAACTTGGTATCATATAAATCTATTGATACAGTTTGCGACAACAGCGAAGCAATAAATTTTCCCACAGAGTTTTTGAACTCACTGGATTTGCCAGGCATGCCACCGCATAATTTACAATTAAAGGTTGGATCTCCAATTATCTTGCTTCGTAATTTGAACCCGCCCCGGCTGTGCCACGGTACGCGATTAGTCATTCAAAAATTAATGAAAAACGTGATCGAAGCCAGGATTTTAAATGGCAAGTTCAGAGGTGAAAATATACTCATACCACGGATTCCTATTATACCTACAGATGTGCCAATTCAATTCAAACGTATTCAGTTTCCGATTAGATTGGCATTTGCAATGACTATCAACAAATCCCAAGGTCAAACGATGTCTGTTTGTGGATTAGATTTGAGAACACCATGTTTTTCACACGGACAATTATACGTGGCATGCTCTCGAGTGGGTAAACCATCCAGTTTGTTTGTGTTAGCTAAAGATGGACTAACAAAAAATATTGTTCACGCTATAGCATTAAGAGATTGATATTGTTTAATAGTGTTACTGTCGTATTTGTTTAATTAATGATATATAATTTTAAAGAATAAATTATAATAACTTAAAAATAATGTTTGCCTTTTGTTATTTTTATATTCCCTCATCGTTCACAGCGCTTCATGCTTATTTCACGCATATACCACATTCTTACATACATACAATATACACATTCTAACATACATACATACTTACAATAAGTAATCTATTTTTTGTCTACACTAGAAATTACTAGGAAATTATTTATATGGCAAAACAACGTTTGCCGGGTCAGCTAGTATATATATATACAGATATAGTAGAGCGTGCAGTTAGGCAGCCAGTGTAGCCGTAGCACTTTAACTCAATATTCCAGCTAATATGTAGGTGGGGAGTGTTGAATATCAAAGAGTAAACACAGATAAGTAGGCAGGCTACAAAAGACTATAGAAATAAAGAAAGACGGTGTTGGGACTGCTCTTTGTAAGTGAAGAAGTTGTGTGTGTAAGTCGGTGTGAGCTAGAAGGTTTTCGAGCGATATCACTGATTTGTTTATAGGACCGAGCTGGACTTTGGGTAAATTCGATAACGATTCGAAAATGTTGTGTCCCTCGGGACTGCAAGGTGAGGGAGAAACCTCTTAAGGAGTGGACGGTCACGCGAGAGGAGCGTTTTTTTTCGGAAGAGTGTAGAGAGAACCCAGCGACGATAGCGAGCGATTCCATACGAACATGATTAGCGAGTGAATAGTAAAAGAATAGCGTGTGAGTAGTGACTGCGTGAAGTTTGACTGCAGTGAGTGTGAGAAGTTGCGAAGCGTAATTATATTGTAACTGTAATAAACAATAACTTGTGAAAATAAAGAATATTTTTTATATCTCAAGTAGTGAGGCGGCAACTCAATGAGATTAGATATCCTTAGCCGGATACAGAACGATAATTTTTTCCCTACAAATATAAGTATGAAATACGCGTTAACGCAACTGTCCATGTAGTAGTTGTATACATACATTTTATCCAATACTTTGATACTATGAAATATGTATATAGATATAGTAAAGCTTGTAGCCAGGCAGCTAAAGAAGCCACAGTATTTTGCCTCGATCTCCTAGCTAACATATAATATGATTTTCACGAACGGTCGCTGTTACTCGTAGCTGTTTGCCTTCCTACCATCGTTAGATACAGAGACCAAAAAAAGATATTCTAGTACCAAGTATCATTTACACATTTTGCTTCATCGTCTTCCTCGTCGTCGTCGTCGTCCGTATTATTTGCATTTTTGATACTGGTACGACTATTATTTTTATTACCAATTATAAGATCTAGTGGCTACGACTTTGTACATTTATTTCGTACAAATAATTCTACGTTTAGTGTTTGGAGAGACATATTTAATGTCGAAAGTGATTCTACGACAAAAAGTGTATAAAACACTTTAACATTATTCCATCCTGCCGTGGCTGCATACACTTTACGCCAGATCGATGCTACGACACAAAGTGTACCGTTTCATATTTGGTTTCCTACACTTTATGCGAGATCGATTCTACGACATAGAGTGTATAAAACACTTTAACATTATTCCATCATGCCGCAGTGCTGTCAGATCGTGGGTAAATCTTACTCTCTCACTGTGCCACTGGGATTGCACACAATGAAAGTTTTCCATGTCCGTGTGTTTGAGATGTCGAGGAAAGCCGAGTGTAACCGAAGTTGGCGATTGGTCACGAAGTGGCACACTATGAAAGTGACTCGTGTTCATGTGTTCGGACGACACGAGTCGCTTTCATAGTGTGCCACTCCGGCGTGCCCGCCAACTTCGGTTACACTCGGCTTTCCTCGACATCCCAAACACACGGACATGGAAAACTTTCATTGTGTGCAATCCCAATGACACAGGGAGAGAGTAAGATTATTATTTATATATATATATATAGATATAGTAGAGCGTGCAGTTAGGCAGCCAGTGTAGCCGTAGCACTTTAACTCGATATTCCAGCTAATATGTAGGTGGGGAGTGTTGAATATCAAAGAGTAAACACAGATAAGTAGGCAGGCTACAAAAGACTATAGAAATAAAGAAAGACGGTGTTGGGACTGCTCTTTGGAAGTGAAGAAGTTGTGTGTGTAAGTCGGTGTAAGCTAGAAGGTTTTCGAGCGATATCACTGATTTGTTTATAGGACCGAGCTTGACTTTGGGTAAATTCGATAACGATTCGAAAATGTTGTGTCCCTCGTGACTGCAAGGTGAGGGAGAAACCTCTTAAGGAGTGGACGGTCACGCGAGAGGAGCGTTTTTTTTCGGAAGAGTGTAGAGAGAACCCAGCGACGGTAGCGAGCGATTCCATACGAACATGATTAGCGAGTGGATAGTAAAAGAATAGCGTGTGAGTAGTGACTGCGTGAAGTTTGACTGCAGTGAGTGTGAGAAGTTGCGAAGCGTAATTATATTGTAACTGTAATAAACAATAACTTGTGAAAATAAAGAATATTTTTTATATCTCAAGTAGTGAGGCGGCAACTCAATGAGATTAGATATCCTTAGCCGGATACAGAACGATAATTTTTTCCCTACAAATATAAGTATGAAATACGCGTTAACGCAACTGTCCATGTAGTAGTTGTATACATACATTTTATCCAATACTTTGATACTATGAAATATGTATATAGATATAGTAAAGCTTGTAGCCAGGCAGCTAAAGAAGCCACAGTATTTTGCCTCGATCTCCTAGCTAACATATAATATGATTTTCACGAACGGTCGCTGTTACTCGTAGCTGTTTGCCTTCCTACCATCGTTAGATACAGAGACCAAAAAAAGATATTCTAGTACCAAGTATCATTTACACATTTTGCTTCATCGTCTTCCTCGTCGTCGTCGTCGTCCGTATTATTTGCATTTTTGATACTGGTACGACTATTATTTTTATTACCAATTATAAGATCTAGTGGCTACGACTTTGTACATTTATTTCGTACAAATAATTCTACGTTTAGTGTTTGGAGAGACATATTTAATGTCGAAAGTGATTCTACGACAAAAAGTGTATAAAACACTTTAACATTATTCCATCCTGCCGTGGCTGCATACACTTTACGCCAGATCGATGCTACGACACAAAGTGTACCGTTTCATATTTGGTTTCCTACACTTTATGCGAGATCGATTCTACGACATAGAGTGTATAAAACACTTTAACATTATTCCATCATGCCGCAGTGCTGTCAGATCGTGGGTAAATCTTACTCTCTCACTGTGCCACTGGGATTGCACACAATGAAAGTTTTCCATGTCCGTGTGTTTGAGATGTCGAGGAAAGCCGAGTGTAACCGAAGTTGGCGATTGGTCACGAAGTGGCACACTATGAAAGTGACTCGTGTTCATGTGTTCGGACGACACGAGTCGCTTTCATAGTGTGCCACTCCGGCGTGCCCGCCAACTTCGGTTACACTCGGCTTTCCTCGACATCCCAAACACACGGACATGGAAAACTTTCATTGTGTGCAATCCCAATGACACAGGGAGAGAGTAAGATTATTATTTATATATATATATATAGATATAGTAGAGCGTGCAGTTAGGCAGCCAGTGTAGCCGTAGCACTTTAACTCGATATTCCAGCTAATATGTAGGTGGGGAGTGTTGAATATCAAAGAGTAAACACAGATAAGTAGGCAGGCTACAAAAGACTATAGAAATAAAGAAAGACGGTGTTGGGACTGCTCTTTGGAAGTGAAGAAGTTGTGTGTGTAAGTCGGTGTAAGCTAGAAGGTTTTCGAGCGATATCACTGATTTGTTTATAGGACCGAGCTTGACTTTGGGTAAATTCGATAACGATTCGAAAATGTTGTGTCCCTCGTGACTGCAAGGTGAGGGAGAAACCTCTTAAGGAGTGGACGGTCACGCGAGAGGAGCGTTTTTTTTCGGAAGAGTGTAGAGAGAACCCAGCGACGGTAGCGAGCGATTCCATACGAACATGATTAGCGAGTGGATAGTAAAAGAATAGCGTGTGAGTAGTGACTGCGTGAAGTTTGACTGCAGTGAGTGTGAGAAGTTGCGAAGCGTAATTATATTGTAACTGTAATAAACAATAACTTGTGAAAATAAAGAATATTTTTTATATCTCAAGTAGTGAGGCGGCAACTCAATGAGATTAGATATCCTTAGCCGGATACAGAACGATAATTTTTTCCCTACAAATATAAGTATGAAATACGCGTTAACGCAACTGTCCATGTAGTAGTTGTATACATACATTTTATCCAATACTTTGATACTATGAAATATGTATATAGATATAGTAAAGCTTGTAGCCAGGCAACTAAAGAAGCCACAGTATTTTGCCTCGATCTCCTAGCTAACATATAATATGATTTTCACGAACGGTCGCTGTTACTCGTAGCTGTTTGCCTTCCTACCATCGTTACATACAGAGACCAAAAAAAGATATTCTAGTACCAAGTATCATTTACACATTTTGCTTCATCGTCTTCCTCGTCGTCGTCGTCGTCCGTATTATTTGCATCTTTGATACTGGTACTACTATTATTTTTATTATCAATTATAAGATCTAGTGGCTACGACTTTGTACATTTATTTCGTACAAATAATTCTACGTTTAGTGTTTGGAGAGACATATTTAATGTCGAAAGTGATTCTACGACAAAAAGTGTATAAAACACTTTAACATTATTCCATCCTGCCGTGGCTGCATACACTTTACGCCAGATCGATGCTACGACACAAAGTGTACCGTTTTATATTTGGTTTCCTACACTTTATGCGAGATCGATTCTACGACATAGAGTGTATAAAACACTTTAACATTATTCCATCATGCCGCAGTGCTGTCAGATCGTGGGTAAATCTTACTCTCTCACTGTGCCACTGGGATTGCACACAATGAAAGTTTTCCATGTCCGTGTGTTTGAGATGTCGAGGAAAGCCGAGTGTAACCGAAGTTGGCGATTGGTCACGAAGTGGCACACTATGAAAGTGACTCGTGTTCATGTGTTCGGACGACACGAGTCGCTTTCATAGTGTGCCACTCCGGCGTGCCCGCCAACTTCGGTTACACTCGGCTTTCCTCGACATCCCAAACACACGGACATGGAAAACTTTCATTGTGTGCAATCCCAATGACACAGGGAGAGAGTAAGATTATTATTTATATATATATATATAGATATAGTAGAGCGTGCAGTTAGGCAGCCAGTGTAGCCGTAGCACTTTAACTCGATATTCCAGCTAATATGTAGGTGGGGAGTGTTGAATATCAAAGAGTAAACACAGATAAGTAGGCAGGCTACAAAAGACTATAGAAATAAAGAAAGACGGTGTTGGGACTGCTCTTTGGAAGTGAAGAAGTTGTGTGTGTAAGTCGGTGTAAGCTAGAAGGTTTTCGAGCGATATCACTGATTTGTTTATAGGACCGAGCTTGACTTTGGGTAAATTCGATAACGATTCGAAAATGTTGTGTCCCTCGTGACTGCAAGGTGAGGGAGAAACCTCTTAAGGAGTGGACGGTCACGCGAGAGGAGCGTTTTTTTTCGGAAGAGTGTAGAGAGAACCCAGCGACGGTAGCGAGCGATTCCATACGAACATGATTAGCGAGTGGATAGTAAAAGAATAGCGTGTGAGTAGTGACTGCGTGAAGTTTGACTGCAGTGAGTGTGAGAAGTTGCGAAGCGTAATTATATTGTAACTGTAATAAACAATAACTTGTGAAAATAAAGAATATTTTTTATATCTCAAGTAGTGAGGCGGCAACTCAATGAGATTAGATATCCTTAGCCGGATACAGAACGATAATTTTTTCCCTACAAATATAAGTATGAAATACGCGTTAACGCAACTGTCCATGTAGTAGTTGTATACATACATTTTATCCAATACTTTGATACTATGAAATATGTATATAGATATAGTAAAGCTTGTAGCCAGGCAACTAAAGAAGCCACAGTATTTTGCCTCGATCTCCTAGCTAACATATAATATGATTTTCACGAACGGTCGCTGTTACTCGTAGCTGTTTGCCTTCCTACCATCGTTACATACAGAGACCAAAAAAAGATATTCTAGTACCAAGTATCATTTACACATTTTGCTTCATCGTCTTCCTCGTCGTCGTCGTCGTCCGTATTATTTGCATCTTTGATACTGGTACTACTATTATTTTTATTATCAATTATAAGATCTAGTGGCTACGACTTTGTACATTTATTTCGTACAAATAATTCTACGTTTAGTGTTTGGAGAGACATATTTAATGTCGAAAGTGATTCTACGACAAAAAGTGTATAAAACACTTTAACATTATTCCATCCTGCCGTGGCTGCATACACTTTACGCCAGATCGATGCTACGACACAAAGTGTACCGTTTCATATTTGGTTTCCTACACTTTATGCGAGATCGATTCTACGACATAGAGTGTATAAAACACTTTAACATTATTCCATCATGCCGCAGTGCTGTCAGATCGTGGGTAAATCTTACTCTCTCACTGTGCCACTGGGATTGCACACAATGAAAGTTTTCCATGTCCGTGTGTTTGAGATGTCGAGGAAAGCCGAGTGTAACCGAAGTTGGCGATTGGTCACGAAGTGGCACACTATGAAAGTGACTCGTGTTCATGTGTTCGGACGACACGAGTCGCTTTCATAGTGTGCCACTCCGGCGTGCCCGCCAACTTCGGTTACACTCGGCTTTCCTCGACATCCCAAACACACGGACATGGAAAACTTTCATTGTGTGCAATCCCAATGACACAGGGAGAGAGTAAGATTATTATTTATATATATATATATAGATATAGTAGAGCGTGCAGTTAGGCAGCCAGTGTAGCCGTAGCACTTTAACTCGATATTCCAGCTAATATGTAGGTGGGGAGTGTTGAATATCAAAGAGTAAACACAGATAAGTAGGCAGGCTACAAAAGACTATAGAAATAAAGAAAGACGGTGTTGGGACTGCTCTTTGGAAGTGAAGAAGTTGTGTGTGTAAGTCGGTGTAAGCTAGAAGGTTTTCGAGCGATATCACTGATTTGTTTATAGGACCGAGCTGGACTTTGGGTAAATTCGATAACGATTCGAAAATGTTGTGTCCCTCGGGACTGCAAGGTGAGGGAGAAACCTCTTAAGGAGTGGACGGTCACGCGAGAGGAGCGTTTTTTTTTCGGAAGAGTGTAGAGAGAACCCAGCGACGGTAGCGAGCGATTCCATACGAACATGATTAGCGAGTGGATAGTATAAGAATAGCGTGTGAGTAGTGACTGCGTGAAGTTTGACTGCAGTGAGTGTGAGAAGTTGCGAAGCGTAATTATATTGTAACTGTAATAAACAATAACTTGTGAAAATAAAGAATATTTTTTATATCTCAAGTAGTGAGGCGGCAACTCAATGAGATTAGATATCCTTAGCCGGATACAGAACGATAATTTTTTCCCTACAAATATAAGTATGAAATACGCGTTAACGCAACTGTCCATGTAGTAGTTGTATACATACATTTTATCCAATACTTTGATACTATGAAATATGTATATAGATATAGTAAAGCTTGTAGCCAGGCAGCTAAAGAAGCCACAGTATTTTGCCTCGATCTCCTAGCTAACATATAATATGATTTTCACGAACGGTCGCTGTTACTCGTAGCTGTTTGCCTTCCTACCATCGTTAGATACAGAGACCAAAAAAAGATATTCTAGTACCAAGTATCATTTACACATTTTGCTTCATCGTCTTCCTCGTCGTCGTCGTCGTCCGTATTATTTGCATTTTTGATACTGGTACGACTATTATTTTTATTACCAATTATAAGATCTAGTGGCTACGACTTTGTACATTTATTTCGTACAAATAATTCTACGTTTAGTGTTTGGAGAGACATATTTAATGTCGAAAGTGATTCTACGACAAAAAGTGTATAAAACACTTTAACATTATTCCATCCTGCCGTGGCTGCATACACTTTACGCCAGATCGATGCTACGACACAAAGTGTACCGTTTCATATTTGGTTTCCTACACTTTATGCGAGATCGATTCTACGACATAGAGTGTATAAAACACTTTAACATTATTCCATCATGCCGCAGTGCTGTCAGATAGTGGGTAAATCTTACTCTCTCACTGTGCCACTGGGATTGCACACAATGAAAGTTTTCCATGTCCGTGTGTTTGAGATGTCGAGGAAAGCCGAGTGTAACCGAAGTTGGCGATTGGTCACGAAGTGGCACACTATGAAAGTGACTCGTGTTCATGTGTTCGGACGACACGAGTCGCTTTCATAGTGTGCTACTCCGGCGTGCCCGCCAACTTCGGTTACACTCGGCTTTTCTCGACATCCCAAACACACGGACATGGAAAACTTTCATTGTGTGCAATCCCAATGACACAGGGAGAGAGTAAGATTATTATTTACATATATAGATATAGTAGAGCGTGCAGTTAGGCAGCCAGTGTAGCCGTAGCACTTTAACTCGATATTCCAGCTAATATGTAGGTGGGGAGTTTTGAATATTGTTAAGGTATGGCTGATAAATAAGACAACGCAGAGTTAATATTAAAAGTAAGATTTATTATAAAAACGGTGAAAAGCAAGAACTGTTGAACAAGCCGAGAGCTAGGCCGAATACAGAATAACGGCAGGGTGCAACAGCACCCTGTACTAAGGGACTGCGCGGCCCATAGGCGAAGTAGGGGTAAAGAGTAGGGGTGACGGAGTGAGAAGACGTAACGTCTCTTATATACGCTATTCTTAACACTCCCTCCCGGTATGTCTAGATACTCCACAAACTTTTGTTAATAAACTCTTTAAATGGTTTAAACCATACAATATATTCAACAACATCTTTAAGTGATTAAAATCGTAAATAGATTAAACAAAATCTATGAACAAATAACTTTTCATACTTATTTATACTGAACTTATTCAAAATAAAATTTATCTAACTTGACAAATCTTTGGCACGGAATGTCAGTTAACTCTCAGTTACACAGCTTGGCCCTGCGAAGAAGAAGATTTATTCCCTGGATGGGAAGAAGATAACAATTTAATTATTCATAATCAAATCTGTAAGATATTTATGTGTTTCAAAGGTTAATGTCTTTGTGAAAATGTCAGCAATCTGTTTATTCGAAGGAACCCAGTTTAACTTGACCAACTTTAAATTAACGCATTCCCTAACGTAGTGTTCTTTCCTTTCGATCATGTGCCTTAATTTATTATTGCCAACAGATTTTGCACACGCTATTGCTGACTTACTGTCACTGAACACATTTATTGGATACCATTTTCCTTTTATTATCAACTCAATTGACTGACTGATTGACAGCAAAGCTTGGCATGTTTCACTTAATGCGACATATTCAGCCTGACAAGTGGAGAGAGCAACCCTTGGCTGTTTATGTGTTCGCCAAGCAATAGTATCACCAAACAGCTGTATTACATACCCACACGTAGTCAGTGAGCCTTTGCAATCAGAGAAACTTGCATCAGCATAAGCCTGCAACTCTTGTGTTTTGCCTCTAAACGTCAAAGTCATACCTTTCGTACCCAACAAGTAACGCAGTGCTCTCTGCAGCATATTCCATTCGTTCTTAGTTGGATTTAATTGATGCCTACTCAACACATTAGTAATGTATGCCATGTCAGGCCATGTACCGTTAACTATGTGTAACAATGTTCCAACGACCTCTCTGTAAGGAAAATCTTTTGTCAGTGGTACAGCAATAGTTTCTTCCCGATCTATTCTTTCTCGATTACGGACTTGATTCGAAACCATGGGTGTTCTCTTAGGATAGGGATTTTCTTCTAAGAATTTTTCAAGCATTTTGTCAATAAGTTTTTCCTGATCTAGTCGCAAAATTTTATTTCTCCTATCTCTTCTATCTCTTGGATCTTCTAATTCTAATTCCTAAGTATTCTTTTGGTTCACCTAAGTCTTTCATTTTAAATTCAGCTTTGAGCTTATTTTTAATTTCTAACATTTTACCCGGATGATTACCTATCTCTATTATGTCATCAACATAAACAAGCAAATGTACAAAATCATTACCCTCTCTCCAGGTGAACAAGCATGGATCAACTAAGTTTTTCTCAAGTCCTATTTTAAGTGCAACTTCAGTGAAATTTTTCATTCCATTTCTTCGGACTTACTTTCAAGCCATACAACGATCTTTCAAGCTTGCAAACTTGATCCTTTGGTCTTTGATCTTCAGGTAGATGTCCTTCCGGAATTTCCATATAAATTAATTGATCCAACTCACCATACAAGAAGGCTGTGTTAACGTCCAATTGACACATATCAAGGTCGTAAGCATTTGCTATTGCAAATAACGCTCTGACCAGTGACAATCGAGAAACAGGTGCATAGGTTTCTTTCAAATCGTACTCGTTTCGATCTTTAAAACCTCGTATAACGAGTCTCGCCTTGTAAAGCTTCTCACCTTTTTCATCAACTTTGGTTTTGAATACCCACCTTGAATCTATAATATTAGGCGGTGTTCCATTCTTACTACATCCTGGTCTTTCTACTATTGTCCAGACTTTACGTAAACCCATAGCCTTTAATTCAGCTGCAACTGCTTTTATCCAGTGTTCTTTCTCTGGACCATTAATAGCCTCTTTATAGTTCTTTGGATCTTTGTTGATTTCAGTCAGTAGTGCGTGACATTTTTCATCAATTTTAATCTTGTTCTTTCATCTACTTTATATTCTAAAGAATTATCAAAAGCATAAATAAAATTCGCTGATACGTCATCCATGGGGAGAGGATCAACAGTCGTCTCAGCATGTTCAGGCGCATTATCAGCTTGCTTTTTAGGGCGACCTCTTTTTCTTTTAATTCGCGGAGGCGCTCCCTCCGAATCTAAGGTCTCGGTGTTTCCTTCTAAGTTTTCTTTATCAAATTCGACTAACCAGGTTTCTTTGTTTATCCCAACGTTTTCATCCTGCCAATTTTAATACCCTTTACATTATATCTATCTCCGTAAACAATTCTTTCATTAAACCTACTATCAAAATTACTCTTCTACCAATGTACCTAAACTTCGGTCCCGTTTTTCGTTGGACTTTAATATAGGCAAAACATCCGAACCGTTTTATTTGATTGATATCATATTTATAATTAGGTGCAAATTTATGTAACGGAGATTCCATATTATTGCTAGCATGTGGTGTTCGATTATATGCGTACGCCGCAGCGCTTACTCCAAAATCCCACATATTTTCCGGTAATTTCGAATCATACATGTACGATCTAATCTTATTTATTATGGTCTGATTATAACGTTCTGCTACTCCGTTATGTGCGGGCGTGTCAGGACTAGCGGGTTCGAGTTCTGCTCCTAATTTTTCTAAAACTTCTTTCGTATAACCTCCCATATACTCTAGTCCCTGGTCACATCGTAAACGAAAGACCTTTTCATCTCGACCAAGTATATTTCTGGCAGATTTTACAAAAGACTCAATGCAAGATCCCGCTTCACTTTTATTTTTGATTGGATAAGACATTGCTAAACGAGAATAATTATCAATTACTACAACTATAAATCTGTAACCTTTGGGATAAGAAGCTGGGCTTATCGGTCCCATAATATCACTATGTATTGTTTCCAATGGTCTGGAAGCTCTCTGTCTAACAGTTTTAAATGGCAATCGTTTAATTTTGGCTATTTTACATACTTCACAACTATCCACGATTTCGTTAAATTCGGCAGATTTGATATCTTTCAAGTGAGGATATTGTTTTTGCAAATTTCTGAGATAATTACTCGATGCATGTCCAAGTCGTACATGCCACAACAAGGATTTATTCATTTTTACGTTAGTATCTTCCAAGGACATAATTTCATTTTGCGATAATTCTATTTCAGGAATCTCGTCAATATTATGAATAATTCTATCCTTAACTGAATTGAAGATGACTAGTCTATTTAACTCAGCTATATTTTCTGCTGTTAAGCTTTCCTGTACCTTTTCTACAGAAGAGCTTGCAACATCCGAGATTAAACGTTTTTCTGTATTTTCATCAGTAAATAAAGGAGCCTCACTAGTTTCAGGAGAGTTCGCCTTTCCAATTTCCCTTTTCAATTCTGATTCCTTTTCAATTTGTTCAGCATTCTGAAGTCGAGTAGAACTTCTCGTAAAATACTTATGTTCATGAGAGTTTCCATTTTCACCATCTGTTAAAAAGGCCTTTTGACAGTATCTACTCTCATTACAGCCTATCCCGTCACTACTACGATTATCAGACTTGAATTCAATTTCCCAGAAAGGTTTGTTATATATCCCTATCATAAACGATTCACAAGTCTTTGGGTCGTAAATATCAATTATTTTATCATTTAAATAAACTACTAAACCCTTTTCTACTAGTTTTCTTAACGAGAGCAAATTTACCGATAGATCTTTAGCATATATGACATTATACAATTCGCGCGTTTCTCCATTCTGCAAGTTCAATTTTACTGTACCTATACCATTTGCTTGCAAGTCCGCCTGAGAATTTCTATTAGCACATTTAATCGATTTAACGTCTAATTCATTTAATCTTTTGAAAATCAACTTAGAATTCGACAGATGCTCTGTAGCACCCGAGTCCGCGATAAACCGTTCTAGTGTATTATTTCTGTAATTAAAATTGAAGTTACCCGGATATTGCTGACATTTTTCTACAAATAGAACATTACCTTTTTCATTTGACTCACACTCGACACTCTCACCTGAAGAGGTGCTGGCTTGACTACCTCCTTGGCCATCTCTTCGGCCACCACGAATACTAAACCTGCCTCTCTTCGCTCCACGACGACCTAGATCAAGCTTGCGCTCACCTTCAGATTTAGACCTACCCTCGTGCTCACGCTTTTGACTAAATTGACCTCTAAATCTGCCTGATCTGCCTCGGTAATGAGTGCTAGTATACCCGCGGCCCTTACGGTTCGGTGACGAACCACCTTACTCTCGATGAGCTGGTAATCTAGCTAACGAACAATGTTTAGCTATGTGGCCAGGTTTATCACATACAAAGCAGTTGGTTCTCTTTACTTCTCTACATTTCGATGCCAAGTGTCCTGGTCTTTTGCAGTTCTTGCAGTAGCTCTTAAATTCCCTTTGTCGTGACTCAGTCCGCAACGCAGTGGTTGTTAAATGTTCTTTGGATGACAGCCTTTCTGTCTCCTCTTTAGTGAGAAAGTCCTTCAATTGAGCATATGTTAAACCACTTCCCTGGTGGCTTTTTTGAGGAAATCTACACCTTGCACACTTGGTACCGACTTATAAACCGCGTTGTAAAATGTATCTCTTTTCTCTAGTTCTGATATTTTTTCAGATCCAGGAAGGTCGTCAAATGTTCGTACAATCTCTTCAAATCTATTACAAAAATCTTTAAATCTTTCTTTGCTTGGATTATATTGTATGTTATACAGCCTTTTACGAATAGAACAAGTCGATACGGTGTTTTCAAGAGGCTTTAAGTCTTTTAATTTAGCCAGGATCTCCAGCGGACTTTCAATGTTTCTCACTTGATCAACATAAAATTTATAGGCTCTGTTTCTTATTGTATCTTTTACTTTAAAAATGTCTCACTGTTTCACATTATCATTTTTATCTAAGAAAAGCTTAATGCTGCTGTCGATAACATACAATATATCTTTTGCTCTTAATTCCGATCTAAGATCATCAAGAAAGTCATCAAATTTGGTTTTCTGGCAAAGTTTATATACACGGGGTATGCTATGATCAGGATTGAACATTTGAAGACTGATTATCTGGGGCTGAATTCCGACTATTATTGTCATGACATCCAGTCTGAGCAGTGTTTTGACTACTAGGATTCATTGTTTCACCAGAGTGTGATTCATTACTCAAAAATTACTCGATTCTAAACCTGAGTTCGGACCGGACCTTTGCAAAGTTAAACTATCTATCACTTCACTATTAGGTACTTTCAAAATCTCATTTCTAATCGCTGTACCAAGGTTAACTTCGTTTATTTTCACTGGTTTTCCGTGAGTTCGAACAATACTCACCGGAACATCAGACCCCCTATCACGACCATTATCTCGAGTAGCTGTACTGCTACTTCCAACAGAAAGCTGTTGAGCTGTCGAGACTGCATCGTATGACTCCGAAGCAGGCTCTTCAACTGTAACGACAGTGCGTTTATTTAGAGCTTCCTTTATTTCGGCTATTTGCTTCTGAGACCGTAGATACTTTAGTTCAAATTCTTCAGCCTTTTTCTGACTTTCGGCAAACCGAATTTTCAAACCTTCTACTTGACTATTGTGAGCATCGTGTTCCTTCCTGTGTTTGTCAGTAAGCTCTTTGAATACCTTGTCTTGCCTCTCGATTTTCTCTCGAAGGGTTGCAATGGTCTACCTCTGGGTATTAATTAGGTTCTTCATAACATTGACCTCTATATTGTCAACCACATTTGAAGTACTCTCGGGGTTCTGTGCAGGAGCAGCCGTGTTTACTAATGCCTTCGTTGTACTATCTCCTCTGTCCTTCTGTTGAGAAACTGAATATTGCTCAAAATTAGATATCTCAATCAAATATTCTGTTCGATTTACACTCTATTATATTATACCATGGCCTTTGAATAACGATTTTACCTGATCCGTGAGACTAAGTATACATCATGCCTTAAGGCGCATAAAGAAGCGATACACATAATTACCATTCTCACCCATCAGTAAAATCCCATTCCAAAAAGGACAAGATTTATTTTTTCCTTTTTTTATTTTTTTCTTTTTTTTTCTTTTTTTTTATTTTTTATTTTTTTTAATATTGTTTTTTTATTTTTTTTTATTTTTTTTTTAATTTTTTTTTTTTTTAATTTTAGTACAACACATTTAAAACAAAGGACTTACTTGATGCAACTGGACTATTTGTCTTTGAGACCTCCATTATTACATTTGCTGCTCGTGGGCCTCTTAATTCTTTGTCCGACACCTCTAATGACGAATCATTTTGTAACGACCTGCTTGAGTCATGCTGGCTTCGACCAACATCCACTCTGACCGTATTACCTTGTGCGTCTGATAGTACTGACAGAATCAAACTTTGATCCTCAATGTTTATCTGGTCCATACCTACTGCCCAGCAGTTTTCGCTATCATCTTCAAGCAAGAAACCATGTTTTTCTGCAGTGAGCCGTGCAACTTGGCTTTGACTACCAACTTTCTGGAGCAAGGCTCTCGACAAATCAACTAATTGTCCCAATTTCGCTAAAAAAGACGTATTCAATTAATTTGGTGCACCTTTTAATTTTGTTCAAACCAAGTTTCAAGCATGTTTATGAATCGATTCCACCTTTTATTATTATCATTCTTCTGTATTTAAACAGTTATACATCTAAAATTTATCAATTTAGCTACATATCTAAAATGTGCCTGCTTCCACTATTTCAACTATAGTGACACACAACTACAATGTATCTATTTAGCTACACGTCTAAAATGTTCCTGCTTTTACTATTCTCTTTTTTTGTTTTTTTTTGTTTCTTTTTTGTTTTTTTTTTGTTTTTTTTTTGTTTTTTCTTTTTTTAATGGTTGAGCCAATGAGAATAGCCTTGCGCGGCCTTTTCAAATTCTCCCGCTCTGCTAGTCTTTGTATACCTGAGTATACCATATGTTGCTCGGAGAGGAAGTGGCAACATCGCAACCATGCTATGCTAGGCTTTGTATAACTGAATATACCATATTTTGCTCGGAGAGGAAGTGGCAACATCGCAACCATACTATGCGACTATCTTTCTCCCTCTCTCTCGCTCTTCAACACATCCTATACTACCTTCAGAGTGGAGAAGAGAAGCGCACTTGCGTATCTCTCCCTCCATCACCACGACCCAAGATGGAAAGAAGAGGAGAGGCAACTTCACCCCCTCTCTCTCTCTCTCTTTCTTTCTTACATAGTGCGCTGCCATGCTCTTCACGACAAGATCGCCTTGTGTTTACACGCAAGGGCGTGTTTTTTCCCTTTGTTTGTTTTTCTTATTTTATTTTATTTTATTTTATTTTACATTTTTTTTTCTTTATTTTAACTTTATTTATTTTTTTTATTTATATTTATATATATATATATATATATATATATATATTTTTATATTATTAAATAAACGCGCTATGTTCTCTCTTTTGTGTCGTGTGATATAATTTTGATGTGTGTTTGAAACGTATATGTGCCCTACTCTGTCCTTTATCGACATCCCAAACACACGAACATAGAAAACTTTCATTGTGTGCAATCCCAGTGGCACAGGGAGAGGGTAAGATTTACCCACTATCTGACAGCACTGCGGCATGATGGAATAATGTTAAAGTGTTTTATACACTTTTTGTCGTAGAATCACTTTCGATATTAAATATGTCTCCCCAAACACTAAACGTAGAATTATTTGTACGAAATAAATGTACAAAGTCATAGCAACTAGATCTTATAATTGATAATAAAAATAATAGTAGTACCAGTATCAAAGATGCAAATAATACGGACGACGACGACGACGAGGAAGACGATGAAACAAAATGTGTAAATGATACTTGGTACTAGAATATCTTTTTTTGGTCTCTGTATGTAACGATGGTAGGAAGGCAAACAGCTACGAGTAACAGCGACCGTTCGTGAAAATCATATTATATGTTAGCTAGGAGATCGAGGCAAAATACTGTGGCTTCTTCAGCTGCCTGGCTACAAGCTTTACTATATCTATATACATATTTCATAGTATCAAAGTATTGGATAAAATGTATGTATACAACTACTACATGGACAGTTGCGTTAACGCGTATTTCATACTTATATTTGTAGGGAAAAAATTATCGTTCTGTATCCGACTAAGGATATCTAATCTCACCGAGTTGCCGCCTCACTACTTGAGATATAAAAGATATTATTTATTTTCACAAGTTATTGTTTATTACAGTTACAATATAATTACGCTTCGCAACTTCTCTCACTCACTGCAGTCAAACCTCACGCAGTCACTACTCACTCGCTATTCTTTTACTATTCACTCGCTAATCATGTTCGTATGGAATCGCTCGCTATCGTCGCTGGGTTCTCTCTACACTCTTCCGAAAAAAAACGCTCCTCTCGCGTGACCGTCCACTCTTTAAGAGGTTTCTTCCTCACCCTGCAGTCCCGAGGGACAAAACATTTTCGAATCGTTCTCGAATTTTCCCAAAGTCCAGCTCGGTCCCATAAACAAATCAGTGATATCGCTCGAAAACCTTCTAGCTCACACCGACTTACACACACAACTTCTTCACTTACAAAGAGCAGTCCCAACACCGTCTTTCTTTATTTCGATAGTCTTTTGTAGCCTGCCTACTTATCTGTGTTTACTCTTTGATATTCAACACTCCCCCACCTACATATTAGCGGGAATATCGAGTTAAAGTGCTGCGGCTACACTGGCTGCCTAGCTGCACGCTCTACTATATCTAATATATATATATATATATATATATATATATATATATATACATATAAAATAGTGAGAATTGAGAACATATACAAATGCTAATAAAAAAAAAAACTCTTATAAGGTTTCTAGTCATTTAAGACATTTCATTTTCAACTTATTTAAACTCTATTATGTATCTTTACATATAAAAATAGAAAAAAAAATATTTACCTCCTAAGATTCGAACCCTAAAAGACTCGGCCCACTATTGGAACGAATCGCCGAATCGTTGTCCTTATCCTTAACCTATAGGGACCGAGCCGCTAGACTGTCACGCCAACTGGTAACAGAAATGTGCAAAAAACGGGTAATCAAAGTAAAGCAACAACACGTTATTTTCAATTTAGTTAATGTTGTTTAAATAAATATTAAAAAATTAATCGAAATGTCTCGATCAGGAAAATCTTGTTGTATCAAAGGATGCACAGAAAAATCTCGTCATAAGTGGCAAGTCGATATGCCAGTGAAATTTTATTGTTTTCCCTCGAGTAAATGTGGTGCCTCATGGAAGGATGATAAACGTATAAAGTGGATAAATGCAGTAAAAAATTATGTGTAAGTAAGAAATTATAATTATCAACAGCAGTGGCATAGTAATTTAAATATTACAAAATCAAACCGAGTAGTATTTCATTTGAATAAAAAGTTCCATATAACAATTAAATTAAAATTTATATAATAGTATAAATTTAACCTTAAAATTTCGTTGTTTTTTTTTTTAGTAAAAATCCGAAAAAATGGGAGCCAAATCAACATACAAGAATTTGTAGTGCTCATTTTATAAATAATAGTAAATCAGACAACTCATATCACCCATCTTATGTTCCTTCGATTTTTCCTGGAAAAGAAAACACAAGAAATTCCATTCAACGTCTACAACGATTTGAACGGTCAAGAACACGTCAATTAAATAAGGAAATGAACGTCAAAGAATCAATATTAACTGACAGTATCAACAGCAATAATTCTATTGAAGATAATAAAAATAATTCAAGTGACATTGAAATGAAGCAAGACGCAGGAGAAATGATAACAGAAACTGAGGACAGCTGTGATAGGGACGTGAATGTTATGAATGTTTCTCCCCCAGCCTATCGAAGTATTACTTCTCAAACTGAGGAATTCATTCCTGATATTTCAACTGATAATTGTACTTATTTTTTTTGTAATATGAATAATCATGATGGTATTAATACTGCAGCAGTCCAAGTTAATATATCTGTAAAAAAAACTGCAGATAAAATGTGTGAAACTTCGATGCCGCCTATGAAAAAAAATGTTCAAGATTCCAGTTGCGATCCAATCAATTTCGAGTCTGTACAATCTCATTGCAAAGGGTTCCATGGATTTTCATCTATTACAAGTAATGAAACTATGAGTAGCTTAACAGGTGTTACATTATCTATCTTTCTATGGCTTTTGAATCAACTCCCAGAATGTAAACGTTCTGGCATTGACAAAAAAACAAAATTATTAATTACGTTAATGAAGCTGAAAACCGGTTTGACATTTACTGCGATTTCTGTCTTATTTAATATTCATCGGACTACTGTAAATAAAATATTCGTAAAGAATTTGCAACAGTTAAATATTCTATTGAAAAATTTTATATTCTGGCCATCTAAAGCCGCTGTTCAAGCAACTTTACCTGAATCATTTAAGCTACATTATCCAAACACTCGTGTTATCATTGACTGCACCGAAGTAAACACAGAAGTTCCACCAGCAGTTAAACATCGAGTTTTAATGTATTCAGATTATAAGCATCATCACACAATGAAATTTTTAGTAGGGTGTACTCCAAGTGGATTTATAAGTTTTCTGTCAAAGTGTTATGGTGGTCGTGCTGGTGATTGTTTTATCACAAATGATTGTGGTCTAATAGATTTAATTGAACCTGGTGATGTTGTGCTAGCAGATAAAGGTTTCCCGCAAATACAAACAACAGTGCAAGAGAAAAATGCGATTTTTATTATGCCTCCGTTTTGCAACAAAAATCAATTTACACCTGAGGAAGTTGATGAAACTTACAATATTGCTTCAGTGAGAATACACATTGAAAGAGTGAATCAACGAATAAAAGACTTTAATATTCTTTCCAAAGTACCAGTGTCACTTTTGCCTCATGTTGATGAAATTGTTTTTGTCATATGTGCTATCATAAATATTCAAAAGCCCCTGTTTAAACAAGAAAAATCAGAAATAGAATGATAAAAAAATATGATTAAATTGTAAAAATAACTAATTGTAAATTTAGAGGATAAAACGAAATCCATAATTGTAATTAAATATAATTTTTATTAAACTCTGATACATAAACTATGATCAATATCAAAATATTAAAACAAATTAATATATAACTATTTACTAGTATGTTTGTACTTCATTTACTTGTATTATACTTAATAAATAATCTTTGAACGTAATGCTTAAAATAAAATTTTTCTAGTTTAGGAACTACCGTACTTAAAAAAATTTCATCACGAGCAATTGTTATCAAAACACAGCCCCGAGATGAGTATACGAATAAATCACATAAAGCGATATTTGTAATATACATTTGCAGTTGTACCTGAGTGTAAATGGAATGAGTTGTACTCAGGTGTAATCCATTTTCATCTGATTTTAAATATTGCACATTACATTTTCCATTCTCAGCATCATATATAGGTATCTTCTTGCACGTATAAGGACACTTTATTTCTACTAATTTTTTTTGCCAAATAGCAGAACCATAAATCAAAATAGCATCCGGCGAGCAGCATAACCAGGGTTGATTAATGTTAACGACCACACCGACTTGAACAATTTCGAAATTTTGGTCCACAAGCTTTTTGTATTCTTTTAAAGCTACACTTTCCATTTTCTTACCATACGCCATGGCTTGTGTCTCAGCTTTACTTGGTGTTAATAGGTTAGTGATTGCTTTTTCAATATCAAAACGATCCCCTTTTAACTTATGACCATTACTTGCTGTTATTCGGAAGATACGCTGTTTGTACCACTCGTCTATCTTAGACTGGAGAATAGTTTTAATGCAAATATTGATAATTTTTGTACTATCACAACTAACTTCTTTCAAATAAAATTCATAAACATCACTTGCTACTGAATTTTCTCGAGAATAAATCTTATTCACCAATTGCAGCTGAATCACTTCCTGGATAACGTTATTCACCTTTGTTTCTACATCACGCTTATCATTTACTTTTACTAAAGCAGCAAGTGATTCAGCTGCAATAATTTCCCTCTCATCTCTTTTATCTACGTTTATCATTGTACAAAGAGGACACCCGGACATATCCTCTGGAAAGACGAGTGATTCCAACTTTAGTGGTACCACTTTCGGATTCTTATCGGTGTAAGGAGGTGGAGTAAATAATTTACTTATTTTTACTTCTTTTTCATACTCCAAGAGCTGGCGACGAGATGGTTTTCCCCATTCTTGACCATGGTTTGTTTTTGAATCAGCAGAATCTGGTGAGTTTACGTAATAAGCGACTGCACAAATATGTTTACATTTGCCAGCTAATCCGGCTTTGCACGTACACACAGCATTACTTGTATTGCGCTGATCATCTAGCTAAAAACAAAAATTTTCTGATTAACATTATTTTTTAGATTTTTTAATTATGTAATTAAGTGTAAAAAAAGTTAGATGTCAATACTTACTGTAATTTTAACATTATATGTTTTAGACACACTTGTCTGAGCAACAACATCAGCGGTTATGGTTACTAGACCATTTAATAATTTTTTCTCAATCACATCAAAAACATGCCCAGACTCATGTAATTTTTTACCTTTTGTATCGTTTTGACCTCGAATAAGAGTATTTTTTATTGGTTGAAAACCATATTTTATTATTTTTTCCATTATTAACAAAAAAATACATAATCTATTATCACACTTTTTACCCGTTTTTTGCTTTTATTAAACACCAGAGCGCGCCACTTCCGACAAGTGTGCTGCCTCTACAGTTAGGGCTCGGTCCCTATAGAAATAGAAAATGGATGGGAACAACCAAAGAGACCAAGTAAGATAAGAAACAATAAAGAAACATCTAGGGAAATAGAAACAAAAAACCAATTCGAGACACTGACCCAAGAGGGCCCCCAAACTAGTAACTCACAGCGCCGACTGGCGGCGGAGCACGAAACCACCGAGGAAGGTGAAACGAACGAAGCGTGTAATGCGACCAGCAGGGAGCAGCACAGACGCTCAAAACCTCAGCCCATCTTCATAATGGGCGATGACGTCAAAGTAACCACTGACGCACTAACGGAGAAAGGGATAAGCTCCCAGAATTTCATAATCAAACAAAACAACGGTAGCCACTTAATAAGAGCGAAGGACAACGAAACCTACAACTTAATAAAAGAAAAGTTAAAAGAAAGCAACGCTCAATTTTACACATACACCCCAAAAGAATTAAAGCCACAATCGGCTGTATTAAAAAACTTCTACGGCGGATATAGCAGTGAAGATATAAAAAGAGCACTTGAAGACCTCAAACTCCGCAACGTCGAGATAACAAAGGTAATTGCAATGCCCTGCAAAAGGAGCAACTTTAGGAAACAACACTTCATCGTACAAATCAAACCTGACAGCAACAAGAAGGAGCTGCTAAGGGTAAAGCAATTGCTCAGCCAAAATACGCGGTGGGAGCAACTGATCAAAAAAGGCATCACGCAATGCAAAAACTGCCAAAGAGTGGGGCACACTTCCTCGCAGTGCCAAATGATGTACAGATGTGTAAAATGCGGAGGAAGCCATGAAAGGGGCAAATGCCCAATTACGGCAAACGACCCCAAAGATATGCTAATATGCGTGAACTGTGGGAAACGCGGACACCCGGCATCCTACGAGGGTTGCCCGTATAGGAAATTCGCGGCAGAACAATCGAAAATGTGCAAAAAAGAAACGATAGAGAGAATAAGAAGAAGAACCGTTATCAACGAAAGCCTCCAGCGAAGAGCAAACGAAAAAATAATAAATGACGTTAACGTCTGGCCACTGTTACTAAAAACTAGGCCTACCTATCAAACCGAAGTAACGCAAAACGCATGGTTTAAATCAGGGCAAAAACCAATGCCGGCTAACCAACAAGACATAAATAACAATAATAAGGAAGTACCATACTGGGCAAACGAAATAATGAGAAGTATGCAAAAAATTGACAGAACAGTTGAAAAACTCAACAGTCAAATTAGCAGATTCGAAGATATAGAAAACAAAGTCAATTTTCTATTCGATCAGCTAGGTTATAAAAATGACTAATACTGCACACAGAAATGAAAACATGAGATTAAGACACACGTCTAACAACCAAACAATAAAAATAATAGCGATAAATGTGAACTCAATACAACACAACGTCAGAAGATTAGAACTACTAGCGCTTCTAGAGGACGCCTCTCCGGATATCGCCCTAATATCGGAGACAAAGCTCAATGCCAATCACATAATCAAATATAAAAACTATGAAATAGTCAGAACCGACCGCCCGAAATCCAAGCAAGGAGGAGGTACAGCAATCTTAGTAAAAAAGGAAATCAACCATGAGGTCGTAAGATACCCAACTTCAGCAGGTAATGAAATAATAGAATATACAATAATAAAAATTAAAACGAACAATAATCTGCCTAAAAATTTGTTTGTAGTGAGCCTATATGCAACTAACTCCAATAAAACTATATTCATCAACGAACTCAACCACCTATTGACAAAAATTCAAGCCGAATATCGGGACTGCGACTTTGTAATAGCTGGAGACTTTAACGCAAGAAGAACTGAGTGGGGCGACCACGCCGATAATGAAAGAGGCAGGTACATGAGAAAGTGGGAATATTCCGATGCCAGTAAGTTCGGAGTAAAAATATACACGACCACCACGCCAACCCGCTTGGACAGTTCAACGTACCTAGACATCTGCCTAACGAACCTCCAAATAATAGACCTGGTAAATGGTAAAATCAAAACCCGCTCTTATGATAGCGACCACCAAGCGCTACAGTTTACAGTGAAATTACCTAACCATGCAGAATATGACAATAGTAGAATCGAAAAACACAGATACAACTACAAAGCAACAAAATGGACCAAATTTAGGAAAAAACTACAAAAGAACTATACCAGCAAAATCCCAGACAATAGAAACCTAGACATAGACGAAATAGATAATAGCATTACTGAGCTAAACGATGTATTACTGACAACCATTGAACAAACAGTACCAAAATTCAAACCGCATAACAATATTCACAAATACCTCAATGCCAAAATAAAAAAACTGCAAAAGAGCAAAACATGGTACATCCAAACACTTCACAAAATGCAAAAGAACAACCCAAGCAGATGGAGAAGCGAAATATTAATAACCAAGGTAATCATAAAATGCATTAAAGAGCAATTAAGAAAAGAATTTGCTAGGGCGACGACCAGCTATTACGAAGGGCAGCTAAAACAGATAAGCCACCAAGATGCGTCTACCTTCTTCCCTAAGATTAACAGACTGCTAAGAAGCAAAGAATGGGTTAAGATTGGCGATCAGGTGGTCGATCCCAACGACCCAATCATTAATAAACTAAACATTAACACCGATAACATAAACACCGAAGGTAAAATAATCATCTCCGACCCAACAACTAAACTAAATGTGATTGGCAACTACTTAGAATCCATAAATTCCACAAGACACCTTAACAACGGCACAAGGCTAAAGGAAATTGTAGAAGCTAAGGCAAAAAAAATCAAACAAGAACTCGAACAAAACAGGAGAACAAAACGCACACACCTAAACTTCAGTGATATCAACAGAGCAACTCGTCCGAATTACGAGGCAGCCAACGCCTACTACTGCAACTATAACAGCTTAGACAAAATACTTAAGCATCTACCCAACAAGACCTCCAGTGGGCTGGACGGGATACCCCCCATAGTGCTAAAACATCTGCCAGCAAATGTAGTGAGCAACCTCGTAGTCATTTTCAACAACGCGCTAAACCACTACTACTATCCAAAAATATGGAAAAAAGCCAAAGTATTACCAATACTCAAAAAAAATAAGGACCCAGGAAAGCCATCGAGCTACAGACCGATAAGCTTAACGCCGGCACTCAGTAAGGTCTATGAGTCAATCATTACAGCACAGATAAATAAATTCTGCCAAG
The DNA here is from genome assembly GCF_049000335.1 of Polistes dominula. Classification (NCBI taxonomy): domain Eukaryota; kingdom Metazoa; phylum Arthropoda; class Insecta; order Hymenoptera; family Vespidae; genus Polistes; species Polistes dominula. Next base: position 94,258 of record NW_028301034.1, read on the forward strand.
ATAATTCTATAATCCCAAACCAGCAATTTGGGTTCAGACATAAGCATTCCACAATCCATGCTATCCACTACCTACTGGACTTCCTAGCAGAAGAACTTCACTATAACCGAATGATAGGGGCTGTACTGATTGACCTGGAAAAGGCCTTTGATTCGGTGTGGCTAGATGGATTAATATACAAATTAACAAAACTGGGGTTCCCGTCATGGCTAACTCTTATTACATGGGACATGGTGCACAACAAAAGATTTATAACCTGGGACGGTAACAATACCTCGAGCAGAATTTTTAACATTGAAGAAGGGCTACAACAGGGCACGGTTTCATCCCCAATACTTTTTGTCATCTTCACAGTATCACTACTAAAAATGTTCAATCTGAACAAGGAGAACAAACGAGCTATTGCATTCGCAGATGACGTGATTGTTTGCGTGTCTGAAAAAACACCAGACAAGGTCAAGGAACAGCTCCAAGATCTACTTGATAAAATCAATCGGTTCTACAGAATGTGGAACCTGAGGGTAAATCATCAAAAATGCGAGACTATCCTGTTCAGAAGAACTAGTGAACACATGGGCAGACATCAAAAAAGAAACAGAAATGATTTCGGAATAAGGGCGACGGACCCAAATACAGGAGAAATAGTACAAATACCAAGAAAAACTACAGTAAAATATCTAGGGATGCACATTGAACATCTCACCAAGCTCAACGGACATCTCGAGACACAATTGAATAAAGCACGAATGGCTTTCAAGGCAAATAGCAGACTTTTCCACGCAAGAGGGCTAAATGGAAAGGCCAAGGTGATTTGCTACCAACTGCTAATAAGACCGATACTTACCTACGCGGCGCCCATATGGTGGAACGCCAGCGCATCTCAAATGGAAAAACTAAGAATCTTCGAAAGGAAATGCTTAAAAGCATGCCTTGGAGTATACCGATCAAGAGAATCAAATTACAAAAAAATCATCAGTAATAAGATACTCTACAACCTGGCGGGGATTCCACGAATAGACAACTTCATCATAAAACTAACAAGAGATTACTTAAGCAAAATGCCAACCAGTGCTAATAACGAAATAAAACGACTGGCGTTAATCGACGACACGAAGGTGATAACAAGGAACCAAAACTCGGCGTGTATCCCTCCGCAGGCGTTCACATACTTCGATAAAATTGGAGTGATCCAAGACGCCAATAACAGGCCGATCATATACCATTGGCGCCGACACCAAGCCAACAAGAAAATTGAGTTAAGGCCAGAAGACATCTTGTCGCCGAACACGGACTGGGTCTACTCAATGACAATCCCAGATTGCGACAAAATGGACTTCAGAAGGCTAAGTAACAAGTACTGGTGGCTAAGGGGAGAACCAGCTCATAGAAAAGAACTCATAGACAGAAGAAAGAGGGGCTGGTATGAAATATAAGACTGAAAAGACAATAACGAAACATATCAGTATTACATAGGCTAATATGGAGAAGATAAGACTTAACCCCATGATATACTTTGATACGACATAATACATAATGTACTTTTTTTACTTTTTTTTTCTTTTTTTTTCTATTTATAACATTACCAGAGACAAAGTGATGTTTTTTCTTTTGTTATACTACTTTTTCATCACTAGTATAAGTTTCAACTATAGAATTAATTTAAACATTAGTTAAACCCTAACCAAAGCGAATGCCTTAGTGATAAAATTCTGCAATATTAGTACAGATAGAGATAGCATCAATGTAAGTAGCTCCAAGCGTGGAGACAAACATTAAGGAATGAAAACATGTGATATTAAAGGCCGGTTTTTAAGTATTATTTGCTGCCTAGTTATAAGTGTTAAACCTGTAAATAAGATTGTATTTTTTTAATAAAGCAAATAAACTTTTTCAAAAAAAAAAAAAAAAGTAGAGCGCTCGACTCACGCATCGGGGTTCGCGGGTTCGAGTCCCCGCAAGGGGCCTTTACTTTTTATTATTTTTTAAAAAATAATAGTTAAAAAAACACTCGTATAATACACACTCTAGTCTCACATCGAATCAAGAAGGCGAAGATCGGTTGCTGCTGTTCGCGTGGAAGTATTCTTAAGCGAATAATGTTTTAACCGCTTTATTGTAAAGATTCTCATTGATGGTAATGGCGAGACGAGAAAAGCTGTGATCTTTCCAAATCTCCGACAATTCCATCATCGATTGTATTATGAATTTCTGACTTTTCAGTGGCACGTCAGCCTTAAATTCGTCAATAGTTGTAGAATCACGTACGGTCTTTAATACCTCATTCACAGAAGCATATTCGCCCGAGAGCGCACGTAGGATGCCATAGTAACGAACACGTTCTTCGTGTACTGTGTGTAAACAGAAAGCTGCCACTGCGGCAATAATTGGTGGTGAATGGCATCTTTGTATTGCATCGCTAATGCCATCCTCGCGTTTCGGCACGTCTCGGCTAATACCACGTTTACGGTTTTCATCCAAATAATTGCGATGATTGACATTCAGCATATTGTAAATGGCCACAAAGATGGTCTTGAAGGTGGGTGTCATGGATGTTAAATATTCATTCTCGCCAAGAGTCTCGGCCTCGGCAATCAGATCGACCTGATTTGCCGGAGATTGTAGCAAACCATTGCGATTCTCCAGCGTATACCTGTAGAACTCAGTGAGATTGGAAAAAGTGATGCCAGCGTTGTCCATTTTCTTCTTCGATGAAATATTTATCACTAAACATACCATAACGGGTCAAATGACCCATTTTGTACTTCTGCATTGAAAATGCACGTATAATTTTATTGCGTTTGCACATTTGACTTCATGACTTTTTCTAAGTAATTAATGTACAGTTATAAAAATTTTTTTGTTTTGTTTTGTTTTGTTTTGTTTTGTTTTGTTTTGTTGTGTTTTGTTTTGTTTTGTTTTGTTTTGTTTTGTTTATTCTGAGTAATCCTTGTTGTATACCGATATCTACCACAACGGGTCATTTGACCCGGAGAGAATTTTTTTGTTTTATGAGATTATCGAGTCATATTTGTAGTCAGTAAGTTGCACATTCTTCCAAAGACTGTTGCGTAAAGTAGTTCAACGAAAATAGCTCAGAATAATTTCAAGAAAATATCAAATTTTAGATTGAAAATAGCTTTTTAGTGTAAGAAAAAGTGGCAAAAATTGAAAGTCTTGGTAAGTACCTAGCTTATATTTTATTTTGATAGCTATAGTAATACAGCTCATTTTTTACCCAGAAAAATGTCGAAGCAAACAAGACAGTACAAGTTCTTAGAGGATATAAATAATATTGGCGAAGAGTTTTCAGTAATTAGTGAAGATGAATTTTCTGAAAATGAAGATATATTGGTTGCAAATAAAAATGAGTTTGATTCTACAGATACTGACGATGAAGAGGAAAATATTGTGAATGTATGTAGTGGCCGAAAAAGAATAAGATTACTCTCAAGTTCGGAAGAAAGTGAAGTAGAAATAAATGAACAAAATGTTGCGAATGATGGATCTGTTTGGCAACAAATGCAAGTAGGTGGCACACCTGGAAGAGCACCACTTCATAACATTTTCAGGCAAGAAGTAGGCCCAACAGTATATGCAAAACGTCATATAATGAAAGGTAAAGTTAGTACTGCATTTTCATTGATAATTGACCACCGGATTATGAACCATATAGGAACATGCACAATAGAAGAGGCAAAGAGAGTTTTAGGTTCCGATTAGAGTTTATCTAAAAAAAATTAGATGCATTTATTGCAATTTTATATGCTCGAGCTGCATATGGAGCAAATAATTTGAATATTTCCTTTTTGTGGAATAACATATGGGGGCCTAAATTTTTTTCTGAAACTATGAGCAGAAATAATTTTACCGAAATTCTTAGATTTATTCGTTTTGATAAAAAAAGTCAGCGGAGCCAACGTTTGAAAACAGATAAATTCGCTATGGTATCTGCAATTTGAAATATTTTCATTGAGAACAGCCAAAACTGTTACAAACCGGGTGAAAATATTACTATAGACGAACAGCTATTTCCGACTAAAGTACGATGTAGATTTACGCAATACATGCCTAACAAGCCGGATAAATTTGGAATCAAATTTTGGTTAGCATCGGACGTCGATAGCAAATACGTCATAAATGCACTTCCATATCTTGGAAAAGATGAATATAGGCCCTCTTCAGTACCACTCTCTGAATATGTTGTACTCAAACTCATTGAGCCATTTACGGGTTGCGGAAGAACTGTGACCACAGACAACTTCTTCACAAGCAAATCCCTAGCAACACAACTAGCCAAAAAAACTACGTTAGTTTGAACTATTCGGTCAAATAAAAGAGAATTACCACTAATTGCGAAGCAAAAGAAAAATGATATGGAACGATTTTCATCGAAAATTTTTACAACAGATAATTGTACTACAAAATCTAAGTCTTGCAGATGGCCTCTCCAAGTTTTTTTTCAATATCCTTGATTTAGCTGGCATAAATGCCTGGATTTTGTACAAGCAAACGACAGGAGAAAATATCTCGAGACAAGATTTTTTACTCAAGCTAGTAGAAGAACTTGGCACCGATTTTCGAGAAGCCCGTGAACAACCAAAACAAGAAACAAATACGAAAGGATCGTTGCCTAAGTCTACTACAGATGCTTATAAACGTATGAGATGTCAAATAGGATACTGTAAAGAAAATAAAACCAACAAAATTTGCTCTAAATGTAAAAAATATGTTTGCGGAAAATGTACAATGGACACACTTATATGTAAAAAATACGATGAACTATGAATTAAAAATTTTTATTTTTTGCTTTTGTAATAGAAATGCTCAACATACTATTTTGTTTAATTATAATAAATTTAATTTATATTTTTATTTCCTTCCTATCATCCATATTTCATACATTCAAGCATGAAACATAAAGTCGGGTCATTTGACCCGCTATGGTAGAAATAGGTATATATTAAGTCTTAGTATGATTAGTGTTAAAGCAAAAATGATGATCAACAGTCAGAAGGAGAATTGTGCGTTCATTTGGCCAGACGCAAAGAACATTAGTATCGTCACTTTTTAGGGATATCATCCATTCTTGAAAAAATCTCTGCCTCTTGGTCGAACTAATGGACGATAGAATTGTCATTTTAGAAGTTATAGGCACACGTTTCAACGACAAACATATTTATATGAGTGAGGCAGTTAGTAATATTCAAATATTGGACTAAATTGATCGGAACATTTTGTCAATGCGTGCAGACGGAAATCCAATTGAAGTACAACGATTCTACGACGCGCTCAAACCACAGACCTACGATGAAACTCTCTACGATATATTCATCATTGTTCAAAATGATCTAATTATAAAGTGGAAAATGCCAACGATCGACGCCAAATGCATTGCTCCCTATCAATTTAAGATTGGTGGTGAGCAAGTAACTCTACCCGAGCACGGTGTTGTGGATAAAATCTTCGAATTGTCACCAGAATATAAGATTTTGCGTATGCGTGATGATCGTATTGCCGCAAGCAATGAGCACGAATACGAAGTGTTCAAGCAATCCATTAAATTCCTATAAGCATTTCCCCTTCATCGAAAACAATCCACTACAGTATTTATAGTTTGTACGTACGTATGTAATATATATATATATGGTGAATGCGACAAAATGATTCTGTACTTTGATAAGTCCTTTTTTGACAATGGTTTTAGCCTGTTAAATAATAAAATTATCAATGTAAATAATAATGCCGATCATTTTCTCATATCACGATTGACCACATTTCATGGTGAATTGCGACACGTTGATGCGTGTACTCGGCGACGGCAACAATCAACAAATGTCGATGCGGAAAATAATGTGGTCAATGTAAATCCTAACTTACTATGTCGCAACGTCAATTTGTACACTCTAAATCCGACAAATACATACATTTCAATAACACCACCAATCAATCCTGTTGTTGTTTCTGCCTCTGCCACTTTTGTTTCCAACTACATTGGCGAATTTGACGAGAAAAAGGGTAAAAACTTTGCAGTAGGTTTTATTACGCCCAAAGAATCGGACATAATGTTGAAGTAGTTTGCCATGAAGACAAGCAATTTGACGATTAGTTGAAAAAGAGGCGGCGAATCTGGCAGCGGCGGAGAATCTGGCAGCGGCAATGAAAGTAGATCTAGCGGCGATCGAGAACCATGGAACAAATGTATCTCCAGTAAGTGTCGTACCACCGGCCTCGGCAAGAGATTCTGCGATTGTCATAATTACTATCAATGTGTTAAAGATGTAAGAGATCCGTCGAAAATCATTGCCTACGAGCAATCGTGTCCGGCAAATTTAGTTTTTAAAGAAGCAGCCAACGTATGTGATTGGCAAGAAAATGTAGATACCACTGGCATTCCGTGCTCAAACATGTTTGTAAATCTACAAACATTACTTGCTGCGTTCTTTTAGCTGTATAGAAATATAGGTAGAGAAAAATCATGTAATGAGAAATATATATTGAAATAAAATTGTTTAAGCATAATAATGTCTGTTTCATTGAAATCCTGGGAAAATGTACTCGAACTGGCAAATAGTTTCTATACGAGCGACCTACCACTAAATTATTCCTCCCAAAATGAAACAGTACTCTGTGACATGCTCTGTTTTTCACTCGACAACGCATGATGTTGATCACATTGACTATCGTGCCGTTGCTCGAACCCCTATTCAGCACCGACAAATTCATATTAATTAGTCCAGTCAAAATAGCCCTGAAATCGGGTTTTTGAGCTATACGGCTGAAAAAATATGGAAATTATCAGAAAAATGCGTACAAAACTGTAGGCAAAGTAAAAAAGTTCTCAACTAACGGGAAGGGGTGATAAAAATTTAAAACTATCCTGAAATACGATTTTTTAATTATATGTTAAAAATATCAAAAAAAGTTTCAAATAAAAGTTGTAGAGCATAAAATTTTAGGCCTATCTATATCAAACCATTTTTCCCCTAAAACGCACCCTTTCACCCCTACGACGGTTCAAAGTACTCAAAAAATGAAAATTCAATAAAAAATATAAAAATTGGACTTTTTAAAATTTTTTTTTTTAATTATCTTTAAAAAACTACAAAGAATAATCGTAGGGAAACAAAAAATTTTTTTTTTCATCCCTTCTATTAAAAATCAAGGGGTGAAAACGGTTTTTGCTCGATATTTCGCTTAAAACGGGTTATTTAAAAAATTTTCTTTTTCATATGAATTTTTAATTTATTTTTTAAATTTTGGTGTTGAATTTATATTTATAAATATTTACCTGTAGGAAATATCCCAATTTAAAGACAGGTAATTACTCCCTTAGTCCTACGCCTTTGTAGAAAGAAACAGAAAATGAAGCTATCGTGCTCTTACTCATTGTGACGTAGGTCGCCATGGCACGCATGCGCAGACTCTTAACTTCCATGCGTGCAAGAGAGATAGACAACCTATTGTTAGCTTCGTCCAAATGTAAACAGTATAACGCGATGAAACCCTTTTTCTTAAATATATTCTCTTTTTCTTCTATATTCTGTATAGGGACCGAGCCCTAACTGTAGAGGCAGCACACTTGTCGGAAGTGGCGCGCTCTGGTGTTTAATAAAAGCAAAAAACGGGTAAAAAGTGTGATAATAGATTATGTATTTTTTTGTTAATAATGGAAAAAATAATAAAATATGGTTTTCAACCAATAAAAAATACTCTTATTCGAGGTCAAAACGATACAAAAGGTAAAAAATTACATGAGTCTGGGCATGTTTTTGATGTGATTGAGAAAAAATTATTAAATGGTCTAGTAACCATAACCGCTGATGTTGTTGCTCAGACAAGTGTGTCTAAAACATATAATGTTAAAATTACAGTAAGTATTGACATCTAACTTTTTTTACACTTAATTACATAATTAAAAAATCTAAAAAATAATGTTAATCAGAAAATTTTTGTTTTTAGCTAGATGATCAGCGCAATACAAGTAATGCTGTGTGTACGTGCAAAGCCGGATTAGCTGGCAAATGTAAACATATTTGTGCAGTCGCTTATTACGTAAACTCACCAGATTCTGCTGATTCAAAAACAAACCATGGTCAAGAATGGGGAAAACCATCTCGTCGCCAGCTCTTGGAGTATGAAAAAGAAGTAAAAATAAGTAAATTATTTACTCCACCTCCTTACACCGATAAGAATCCGAAAGTGGTACCACTAAAGTTGGAATCACTCGTCTTTCCAGAGGATATGTCCGGGTGTCCTCTTTGTACAATGATAAACGTAGATAAAAGAGATGAGAGGGAAATTATTGCAGCTGAATCACTTGCTGCTTTAGTAAAAGTAAATGATAAGCGTGATGTAGAAACAAAGGTGAATAACGTTATCCAGGAAGTGATTCAGCTGCAATTGGTGAATAAGATTTATTCTCGAGAAAATTCAGTAGCAAGTGATGTTTATGAATTTTATTTGAAAGAAGTTAGTTGTGATAGTACAAAAATTATCAATATTTGCATTAAAACTATTCTCCAGTCTAAGATAGACGAGTGGTACAAACAGCGTATCTTCCGAATAACAGCAAGTAATGGTCATAAGTTAAAAGGGGATCGTTTTGATATTGAAAAAGCAATCACTAACCTATTAACACCAAGTAAAGCTGAGACACAAGCCATGGCGTATGGTAAGAAAATGGAAAGTGTAGCTTTAAAAGAATACAAAAAGCTTGTGGACCAAAATTTCGAAATTGTTCAAGTCGGTGTGGTCGTTAACATTAATCAACCCTGGTTATGCTGCTCGCCGGATGCTATTTTGATTTATGGTTCTGCTATTTGGCAAAAAAAATTAGTAGAAATAAAGTGTCCTTATACGTGCAAGAAGATACCTATATATGATGCTGAGAATGGAAAATGTAATGTGCAATATTTAAAATCAGATGAAAATGGATTACACCTGAGTACAACTCATTCCATTTACACTCAGGTACAACTGCAAATGTATATTACAAATATCGCTTTATGTGATTTATTCGTATACTCATCTCGGGGCTGTGTTTTGATAACAATTGCTCGTGATGAAATTTTTTTAAGTACGGTAGTTCCTAAACTAGAAAAATTTTATTTTAAGCATTACGTTCAAAGATTATTTATTAAGTATAATACAAGTAAATGAAGTACAAACATACTAGTAAATAGTTATATATTAATTTGTTTTAATATTTTGATATTGATCATAGTTTATGTATCAGAGTTTAATAAAAATTATATTTAATTACAATTATGGATTTCGTTTTATCCTCTAAATTTACAATTAGTTATTTTTACAATTTAATCATATTTTTTTATCATTCTATTTCTGATTTTTCTTGTTTAAACAGGGGCTTTTGAATATTTATGATAGCACATATGACAAAAACAATTTCATCAACATGAGGCAAAAGTGACACTGGTACTTTGGAAAGAATATTAAAGTCTTTTATTCGTTGATTCACTCTTTCAATGTGTATTCTCACTGAAGCAATATTGTAAGTTTCATCAACTTCCTCAGGTGTAAATTGATTTTTGTTGCAAAACGGAGGCATAATAAAAATCGCATTTTTCTCTTGCACTGTTGTTTGTATTTGCGGGAAACCTTTATCTGCTAGCACAACATCACCAGGTTCAATTAAATCTATTAGACCACAATCATTTGTGATAAAACAATCACCAGCACGACCACCATAACACTTTGACAGAAAACTTATAAATCCACTTGGAGTACACCCTACTAAAAATTTCATTGTGTGATGATGCTTATAATCTGAATACATTAAAACTCGATGTTTAACTGCTGGTGGAACTTCTGTGTTTACTTCGGTGCAGTCAATGATAACACGAGTGTTTGGATAATGTAGCTTAAATGATTCAGGTAAAGTTGCTTGAACAGCGGCTTTAGATGGCCAGAATATAAAATTTTTCAATAGAATATTTAACTGTTGCAAATTCTTTACGAATATTTTATTTACAGTAGTCCGATGAATATTAAATAAGACAGAAATCGCAGTAAATGTCAAACCGGTTTTCAGCTTCATTAACGTAATTAATAATTTTGTTTTTTTGTCAATGCCAGAACGTTTACATTCTGGGAGTTGATTCAAAAGCCATAGAAAGATAGATAATGTAACACCTGTTAAGCTACTCATAGTTTCATTACTTGTAATAGATGAAAATCCATGGAACCCTTTGCAATGAGATTGTACAGACTCGAAATTGATTGGATCGCAACTGGAATCTTGAACATTTTTTTTCATAGGCGGCATCGAAGTTTCACACATTTTATCTGCAGTTTTTTTTACAGATATATTAACTTGGACTGCTGCAGTATTAATACCATCATGATTATTCATATTACAAAAAAAATAAGTACAATTATCAGTTGAAATATCAGGAATGAATTCCTCAGTTTGAGAAGTAATACTTCGATAGGCTGGGGGAGAAACATTCATAACATTCACGTCCCTATCACAGCTGTCCTCAGTTTCTGTTATCATTTCTCCTGCGTCTTGCTTCATTTCAATGTCACTTGAATTATTTTTATTATCTTCAATAGAATTATTGCTGTTGATACTGTCAGTTAATATTGATTCTTTGACGTTCATTTCCTTATTTAATTGACGTGTTCTTGACCGTTCAAATCGTTGTAGACGTTGAATGGAATTTCTTGTGTTTTCTTTTCCAGGAAAAATCGAAGGAACATAAGATGGGTGATATGAGTTGTCTGATTTACTATTATTTATAAAATGAGCACTACAAATTCTTGTATGTTGATTTGGCTCCCATTTTTTCGGATTTTTACTAAAAAAAAAACAACGAAATTTTAAGGTTAAATTTATACTATTATATAAATTTTAATTTAATTGTTATATGGAACTTTTTATTCAAATGAAATACTACTCGGTTTGATTTTGTAATATTTAAATTACTATGCCACTGCTGTTGATAATTATAATTTCTTACTTACACATAATTTTTTACTGCATTTATCCACTTTATACGTTTATCATCCTTCCATGAGGCACCACATTTACTCGAGGGAAAACAATAAAATTTCACTGGCATATCGACTTGCCACTTATGACGAGATTTTTCTGTGCATCCTTTGATACAACAAGATTTTCCTGATCGAGACATTTCGATTAATTTTTTAATATTTATTTAAACAACATTAACTAAATTGAAAATAACGTGTTGTTGCTTTACTTTGATTACCCGTTTTTTGCACATTTCTGTTACCAGTTGGCGTGACAGTCTAGCGGCTCGGTCCCTATGGACGGCGTGGACGCATCTGATCCCTTTCTTTTTCGCGTTACCAAATTTGGTGTAACTTCTTCACGCTTTGGCTCCATTTTTGCCATGAATTCTTTAAAAATTTTATCTAGCTGTAGAGAGTCTCGGGTTCCGCTAGTATGTTTATATTGAGCACGCGGCTTATTATATTTTATCACTGGCGCGTTCACGCCATTGTTGTCGTCCGACGCCATTAGGACGCCGGTTTTTTTTTTTTTTTTTTTTTTTTTTTTTTCTCCAACTATATTTGAATATATGTATAATGGGAATGTGGAGTAAAAAGGGCCATGTCACTTATGCACTCACTTATTTAACTGGCACGCAGCAGTGGCTGCCAGGGATGAATTTCGCTTTCTATCGTTTTTGACGGTACGCGGCGTTCACGATGTTCACTCCTCGAGAGGTCAGGTGAGACTAGTCGAGCGCTCTACCGACTGAGCCATGCCGTGCTCTTTTAACTAGTGGTTATTACTTACCTTTTCTTTCCAATTCTTATCTCAAACCGTAATATTTAAGTATTTCTTATATTAAAATAAACATTTTTCTTATTTTAATACAATAAATCTTACATGTATAATGTGTGACACATTGAAATTATTTCTGTCCAATGTGAATTACGAAAGCTATGAAAAATTTAAAAACTATGAAAACATTTGATCAATTGTTTGAGTTAATGTATATATTGATATAATACATCATAAATTATATAAAGTAAATGTTTAATTCAAATATTCAAAATACAAATAGACATTCTTTATATAATTTAATTTTTTCATATTCAAACTATTGTTTATGTTTAGATCAAATATAAATACAAGAAATAGGATATTTTTGTTCAAATAAATTATATTCAGATTACAGGATTTATAGGTAAAATATAATTATCACATCAATATAATTGCATTAATATCGTAAAAAGTGCAAATATTTTGTATTATAGTTTATACTTTTAATTTATTTTAACAAATTTCTCATTATAAGCGTTGATGTATTTTTATGTTCTTTATTAATGAAAGACTGAAAATAAATTTAAATAACAAGAGAATTCGTATCCTATTACAGATTGAATATTGTTAAATTCTTTTAGTTACAAAAGTAAAAATCCATTATACATACATATATATATATATATATATATATATATATTTCTTCTCTATATATATATTTCTTATTTAATTCTATCCTGATCAGTGGAATATATTTTGACATTAGCAACTACAAATATACAATTTCAAGATTACAAACAAAATATAAAACAAAAAAGAAAAGAAATGTTGACAATTACCGATAAATAAGATAATATAACAAAAAAAATTATGCCTTTTATTTTAATTAAATAAATATATTGTTTATTTTAATTTATAGTTTATTTAATCTCAGAATTCGCAGTTATAAAATTTATATTTTATATACGTAATAAAAAATGTGTAATTCATTTTATTATATTTTTTACCTTTTTTTAATAGTCGAAATATTATAAAATTCAATAGAAATTCATAATTAATTAAATATATGTAATAAGAAAGATAATCTAGATGCAGCTTTAGTTTTTACACAGAAAATCGAATAAAATGAAAACTAACTAATCAGCTTGCAGAATTTAGGCGTTATTTTTATATTGACAGCACTCTTAGAAACATTGAGATCGTTTAAAAGAAAATAACGGTTCAATCCAGCTTGAACGGGTCGTAAATGCAGTTGTTTCACTTACTCATGAATATTTTTATTGCACATTATTGACAACTATTTTAGTCCTTCGTAGATATTTATTATAATACTTTTTTATTTTATAGAGTAGTTCCGTTTCAGGCTGGACTTTGAACATGAAATGTAGAGAAGTGCTGATATTCCCAAGGTGTCGAGGTAAGCTCCAAATCATTTTCGCTGTCTTATTGTGACAATATGATCGTTGTCCTACGCTTTTCTCCTCCTTTCTTCTATTTTGTCAACAACGGTGATTAAAAAACGATTTTTAGCTGATGGTTTCTTCTTGAATGGGTCACTGAAAATAATTTCCGGCTTATAATCGAGTTTTTCTTTCCAAATTTGCTCTGCCACCGGCCAGATTAATACTGGAGTAAGAAATGTCACGTATACGTGACAGTGGCTAGCAGTGTTAACATTATGTATTGTTCTTGAAGCTGTTCACATATGAAAATAGAAATTAAAGATATAAATACGCAGTTATGTAAGCTTATGCATGTATTAGGGAAACCGAAAAGTAATCAACATTTTTTTTGCTGGCGAAATTAATATTATACTTAATAATAATCTCCATTACATTTTAAAACACAACGCCAGAGATTAGAAAATTCTAAGATATCACGTTGAAGAACGATTACTGGTAGTTCATTGAAAACCTTTTCCAAACAGGTTTTCATCTCTCTAACATCGTTAAAGGTTTGATCTCTTAATCTACGTTCTAACAAATTGAAAAGGAAATTCGATCTGCAGAGATCTAATGAGTAGGGTGGATGAGGTAAAAGTTCCAATCCAAGCTCCGTTATTTTTTTCTGTACTAAATCTGCAGCGTTTCGCCATGCTTTTTCTTGATGAATGATCCTGTTTTTTCCATTGACCAAAACAGATCTTTTTTTTTTATTAACTCATGTTTCATTCGTTCGAGTTGTTCGCAATACATTATAGTTGTAACGGTCTGACCAGGCTCGAGCAATTCATAGTGTATGATTCCAAAAGTATCACACCACACACAATCAAGTCTCTTCTGTATTGCTAGTGATGGTTCAGGTGTCGAAACAGATGCTTCTCCCGAAGAAAACAATTGTTTTTCTGGTACAGAATATTTTCATACTACCCACTTCTCATCTCCAATAATCAGTCGTTGCAAAAACGGATCGGCTTCATGCCGAGACAAAAGAGACCCGCAGATGGTACGCCGTCGATCGAGTACCGTCTCCATCAATTCTTCATGAACCCACATTCCTTTCCTCCACACTCTTCCTATGCTATGAAGATTACTATGAGTTGTTTTCACTGAACAGCCCATCTTCAATGATAATTCTGTAATTGTTTGATAAGGATTTGAATCGATCAACTCCTTCAAAAACTCCAACTTATCAGAATTTTTCATTTGTGGGGCATCTTCAAGAATCCTATTTCCATTTCGAAACTTACTAAACCATGCATAACACTTCCATATTGTCAAAACATTACCGTAAGTATCGTTAATTTTGTTCACTGCTTCGAAACAGTCCATTCCTTGATCGAACAAATATAGCATATATTGACGTAAGTGTAATTCGTTTATTCTTGTCCTTGACATATTTCCTCCTTGGTAAAACAAGAATTTGTTAACCAAAAAATACAATTTACAACCAAGATTGAACGTAATAACAAAATTTCCGTGTTTGCAGGACCGTGTCTCGACACAAACCAAATGGAAATGAATTCATCGAAGAAATTTTTATTACAGTTGATCCTTCTAATACATTTAAATTCAAAGATAGGATTTAGTAAACATTCTCCTGTAAATTTAAATTTTTTTTTATAAAGCTTAACAATTAAATCAATCTAGTTTAGCTTTAAACTGACGTTATTTCAAATATTATTATTGTTACATCTATGAAATATTGTAAATAGAACTAGTACGGATCATATTCGAAAAATAAACAGTAATTTATGGAACCAGTTGAAATTGTTTTTTTACAGTTTTAATAAATCCTTAACGCAGTTTTTTTGAAAAAAGCCTGCCAAAAAAAAAACAATTTTGTTTTATTTATAAGAATAAAATCTTAAACATTGCCAGCGCAAAAAAATTAAAAAAATACAAAAGTAATGAAAATTTGTATAGCAGCATAAAATACAACGCCGCTCGAATTAACCCTAGTTAATCTATTTGGGATATTACAAAAACATAAAAACTATGATCATCGTTTTTGTTATCACAATTTTATCTTCCATATGATTAGTATAAAAATTTTATAGTTAATTCTTTCTACATAACACGATAAGTTTTGAAATCTTTCAGCGAAAATTTTCGTAAATTAATCCCAAAATATCTTTCAGAAACCTTGCAGGCATCATTCTAAAATATTGTGAAAAGGATTCATAAAAATTTTGCAAAAATGTTTCAAGAATATTTTTAAAATATTTTAATGTATGAGTAATTAAAATGTATAAAACTATTTCCATGAAACCTAGCAGAAATCATGCTAAAAAATTTCGTAGAATATTACAAGAAAGTTTGTAAGAATATTATTAAAAATATTTCATTAAATGTT
This sequence comes from Polistes dominula, assembly GCF_049000335.1. Classification (NCBI taxonomy): domain Eukaryota; kingdom Metazoa; phylum Arthropoda; class Insecta; order Hymenoptera; family Vespidae; genus Polistes; species Polistes dominula. The sequence continues at coordinate 109,811 of NW_028301034.1, forward strand.
GCAGAAAGGTTTTTAAAAGTTTTCTTTTAATAATTTTTTTACAACGTTTTGTAAATCATGTTGTAATCTTTTCAATAATATCTCTCAAATCATTTTTAAAAACTTTCTTGAAATCTTTGGCGATAGGTATCGGAAAGATTTCTAAAATATTTTAAAAAAATATTATTTTTTGCAAAAACTTTATGATCAAATATTTCTAAATAAAAAGTTATAAAACCTTGCAGGATTCTTTTGCAAAGATTTCATACAATATTTCAAATAAGTTTGTAAAAATATTATGAAACATATGTCAAAAACATTTCAAACATATTTATAGAAACCTTTAAGGCCGGCGGTGCATGTAAACTCCTAAATTTTGACCGTTTTTCAGAGGCTTATTTAAAATAAAAGGAATAAATGAATCGTTTTGAAATTTAGCACGTTTATTCATTTCATATTAAAATATAAGAATCCGATTTTTTTTTAATTTTTTTTTTCAAAATTACCGCTGTAATAACCAAACTCCTGAGGCCCTCGCGACGAAAGCATCAATCAGCGTGATTTTTAACATTAGTTACAGCACTCTACAATGAAAAAAAAGGGTCGGAGCGTATTAATAAAACATGTATCTTCTAGTTGAACTAAGGAAAAACTAAAAAGTCAAAAAATCGTAAATTAGCACGACTCAGACAAAAAGAGTCTGATTTTTGACCCTTTTTTTAACGGTTTTTGGGTCAAAAATGGCAATTTTTGAGAATTTTGGTGGCATTCTAACAATTCAACTAGATGCTAATACTACAAAAAAACTGTGTGCTAAAGTTCATAAGAATCGGTTGAGAACTATTTGAGTTATCTTGAACGTCAGTTTGAAAAAAGTCGTTTTGAGAAAAACGCTTTCAAATTTTAGCGTTGGCGTCTAGCGCTGAGTTGAGGCGGAGCACTTAAAAGAATTTTTAATCGATACATAATAATGGGAATTTCATTCTAAAAATTTAGGGGCATATTTTTAAGATATTAAACTAACTATCTATGAAAAAAAAAATTCGATTTTTTTTTTATTTTACTTGTATCGCCGGCCTTAACAAAACATAACGATAAGATTTCAGAAAATCTTCCAAAAACCTTCTGTGGGACGAGCGCCTCCATGCCAAACTTACCCGGGCATTCGTGAGAGGAATTAGTCAGTGAGCCCTGACTGGGGAAGCTAAATTGTTTTTTTTTTTAAAGTTTCAAAAATGTTCTCTAGAAACCTTTTCCAAAATATAGTCAAAAGGTTTTAAAAAATCTTTCAAAAGCCTTTTTAGAAATCCTTTGCAAGTTTCTAAACGCAGACATTTCTCCTTGTAGAAAGATTTTTTTGAAACCTTTTATAAGACTTAAAACTCTTCAAGAAATGTTTTAGAAAATTTTTAGAAAGTTTCTATGTTATGTGGGATGGTCTAATAAAATGTTTAAGATCAAGTTTGCTGATTCTACCTCAGTAATACTTCACTATATTTTGACATTTTTATTCCACACAGTGTCTTTTTTTAAAAATTAAAACTCATAAAATATAACCTTCCCTAAGCTTTACCTAATCGTTCTCAAAATATGTAATTATACCTAATTAGGATATCGTATACAAATTGTAAGATAAAGTGAAATTTGAATTGGACAGAATTAATATAACTAAGAGTATTTTTCAATAAAATAAAATAAACTGGTTTGCTATTTGTTGATTATATTTCTCTTAAAAAAATTACCTATAAAATTTTTATACTAATAATATGGATGATAAAATTGTGACAACAAAAATGTTGATATAGTTTTTATGTTTTTGTAATATCCCAAATAGATTAACTAGGGTTAATTCGAGCGGCGTTGTAATTTATGCTGCTATACAAATTTTCATTACTTTTGTATTTTTTTAATTTTTTTGCGCTGGCAATGTTTAAGATTTTATTCTTATAAATAAAAAAAATTGATTTTTTTTGGCAGCTTTTTTTCAAAAAGAACTGCGTTAGGATTTATTAAAACTGTAAAAAAACAATTTCAACTGGTTCCATAAATTACTTTTTATTTTTCGAATATGATCCGTATTAGTTTTATTTACAATATTTCATAGATGTAACAATAATAATATTTGAAATAACGTCAGTTTAAAGCTAAACTAGATTGATTTAGTTTGTAAACTTTATCAAAAATATTTACATGTATTAGAAGGATCAAATGAATTCAAAATTTCTTCGATGAATTCATTTCCATTTGGTTTGTGTCGGTACACGGTCCTGTAAACACGAAAATTTAGTTACGTTCAATCTTGGTTGTAAATTGTATTTTTCTGTTAACAAATTATTGTTTTACCAAGGAGGAAATATGTCAAGGACAAGAATAAACGAATTACACTTACGTCAATATATGCTATATTTGTTCGATCAAGGAATGGACTGTTTCGAAACAGTGAACAAAATTAACGATACTTACGGTAATGTTTTGACAATAAGAAAGTGTTATGCATGGTTTCGCAAGTTTCGAAACGGAGATAGGACTCTTGAAGATGACCCACAAATAAAAAAATATGATAAGTTGGAGTTACTGAAGGAGTTGATCGATTCAAATCCTCGTCAAACAGTTGAGGAATTATCATTGAAAATGAAATTTACAGAGAAAACAATTAGAAGTTATCTTAGGCGCATAGAAAGGGTGTGGAGGAACGAAATGTGGGTTCCTGGAGAATTGATGGAGACGGTGCTCTTTCAACGGCGTACCATCTGCGCGTCTCTTTTGTCTCGGCATGAAGCCGATCCGTTTTTGCAACGACTGATTATTGGAGATGAGAAGTGGGTAGTATGCAAATATTCTGTACCAGAAAAACAATTGCTTTCTTCGGGAGAAGCATCTGTTTCGACACCTGAACAATCACTAACAATACAGAAGATACTTGTTTGTCTGTGGTGGGATATTTTTGGAATCATACACTATGAATTGCTCGAGCCTGGTCAGACCGTTACAACTATAATGTATTGCGAACAACTCGAACGAATGAAACATGAGTTAATAAAAAAAAGATCTGTTTTGGTCAATGGACAAAACTGGATCCTTCATCAAGAAAAAGCATGGCGAAACGCTGCACATGTAGTACAGAAAAAAATAACGGAGCTTGGATTGGAACTTTTACCTCATCCACCCTATTCATTAGATCTTTGCACATCGTATAACATTTTCAAATCGTTAAAACGTAGATTAAGAGATCAGAACTTTAACAATGTTGGAGAAGTGAAAACCTACTTTGAAAAGGTTTTTAATGATTTATACGTTTTTAGAAATAATATCGAACAACTGCCTCGTTTATGGCGTAAAGTGTTAGAAGAGGATGGAAATTATCTATAAATATATTATTAATTTCGTAATCAAAGACAAATTTGGATTAATTTCGGCTTTCCTAATACATGCATATGCATATATAACTGCGTATTTATATCTTTCATTTCTATTTTCATATGTGAACAGCTTCAAGAACAGTATATAATGTTAACCAACTGCTAGCCACTGTCACGTGATATTTCTTACTCCAGCATTAATCTCGCCGGTTGAAGAGCAAATTTGGAAAGAAAAACTCGATTATAAGCCGGAAATTATTTTCAGTGACCCATTCAAGAAGAAACCATCAGCTAAAAATCGTTCTTTAATCACCGTTGTTGACAAAATAGAAGAAAGGAGGAGAAAAGCGTAGGACAACGATCGTATTGTCACAATAAGACAGCGAAAATGATTTGGAGCTTACCTCGACACCTTGGGAATATCAGCACTTCTCTACATTTCATGTTCAAAGTCCAGCCTGAAACGGGACTACTCTATAAAATAAAAAAGTATTATAATAAATATCTACGAAGGACTAAAATAGTTGTCAATAATGTGCAATAAAAATATTCATGAGTAAGTGAAACAACTGCATTTACGACCCGTTCAAGCTGGATTGAACCGTTATTTTCTTTTAAACGATCTCAATGTTTTTAAGAGTGCTGTCAATATAAAAATGACACCTAAATTCTGCAAACTGATTGGTTAGTTTTAATTTTTTTTTGATTTTCTGTGTAAAAACTAAAGCTTCATCTAGATTATCTTTCTTATTACATATATTTAATTAATTATGAATTTCTATTGAATTTTATAATATTTCGACTCTTAAAAAAAGCTAAAAAATATATTAAAATGAATTACACATTTCTTTTAACGTATATAAAATATAAATTTTATGCCTGTGGATTCTGATATTAAATAAACTATAAATTAAAATAAACATTATATTTATTCAATTAAAATAAAGGGCATAATTTTTTTTGTTATATTATCTGATTTATCGTTAATTGTTAACATTTCTTTTCTTTTTCGTTTTGTTTTTTGTTTGTAATCTTGAAATTGTATATTTGTAGTTGCTAATGTCAAAATATATTCCACTGATAAGGATAGAATTAAATAAGAAACATATATAGATATGTATGTATAATGAATTTTTACTTTTGTAACTAAAAGAATTTAACAATATTCAATCTGTAATAGGATACGAATTTTCTTGTTATTTAAATTTATTTTCAGTCTTTCATTAATAAAAAAAATAAAAATACATCAACGTTTATAATGAGAAATTTGTTAAAATAATTTAAAAGTATGAACTATAATATGAATAATTTACACTTTTTACGATATTGATGCAATTATATTGATGTGAAAATTATATTTTACCTATAAATCCTGTAATCTGAATATAGTTTTTTTGAACAAAAATAACCTATTTCTTGTATTTATATTTGATCTAAACATAAACAACAGTTTGAATATGAATAAACTAAATTATAGAAGCAATGTCTATTTGTATTTTGAATATTTGAATTAAACAGTTACTTTCTATAATTTATGATGTATTATACCTATATATACAGTAACTCAAACAATTGATCAAATGCTCTCATAGTTTTTAGTATTTTCATAGCTTTCGTAATTCAGATTGTAGCAAAATAATTTAAATATGTTGCATAATTTAAGCAAAATTAAAGAAAATTAACAAATCTTTGATTTGATCAATTTTTTGTATCTAAGAAAAACGAAATTTGAGTAACTCGTATACCCTCTTTTAGCTTTCAATACGGCTTTTTTGCGTCTTGGCATGCTATTTACTCAATTTTTGCTCTTTTTAGGCTTAATTTTTTTCTAAGCGATTTTTACTTTTGACCACAATTCAAGAATAAATCTCGAGTTATGATCGAAATTAAAAACTGCTTTTTTCAGTAAACTCCATAGGTATATCCTCTATTGGTTTGAAATCGGGAGACTATGGGGGAAGTCAGAGAAAGTAAATCCATGAACTTTAAACCCATCTTTAGCCTTTCTCTGGCTTTTACGGATGTTATCTTGCTAAAAAATTACTTCTTCTGCGTTCTTATTCCAATTCTGGAACCCTACTCTCTTCTTTGCTTCAGCTTTCCTCCTTTTCCCCTCCCCTCGTCTCTCAATCCTCTTCATCCAATCTTCCCTTATTCCACTCTGATCCAAAATCTCTTTTATCTTTTCTTCTATTCCTCTCCTGTCCTCCTCACCTATCGTTCTGATGCAACCTTTTAACAAATGCTCACACGTCTCTCTCTCCCACCTGCACACCCTGCATCGTCTCCTCTCCTCCTTCTCCCAGTATCCTCCTTCACTCATCTCATTCCCTAATCTGAATCTCGCCACTCTTCTCTTCCTCTCTTCACTCCACTTGCTTTTCAAATATTTCGGTAACCCCTCCGCTATCACTAGCCTGTACCATTTATTATATCTGGAGCTTTGTACCTTCATCCACCTTTCGTCCTCCTGCCGCCTTTTTTCCTCTTTTTCAATCTCTTCCGAACTCTCAACAACCTTCTCCCTGTCCTGCATTATCCTCTCTCTAAACCTTTTCCTCCCTTCTTCCCATTTCCACTTCTTCATCTCAGCTTCTCCCCCTTTTCTCTCTTCCGCGCCTCCCTTCAGCATTCTCTCGCCAGCTCACATCCTTTTCCTCTCCTTAGTTTCTCCTCATACTTCCAAACTCTTTTCGCTGCTCTTGTTCCCAATTAATCTCTTTTTCCTTCTTCTCTTATCATGTACCCTGGTGTCCTCCAATCTACTTCCAGTGTCCATCTCATATACCTTTCCTGTATCCTCAGTTTCTTAAATACGCAAATATTACAATTAATAATAGGTATAATTTTCTTATATGCGACTTAAAATGTGACAGTAATTTACTTGGTTTTGAATGGAACTTGTCAGCTGCATTTGTATTCTACAGTGTTCTCAATTCTTTTTCGCTGATGTATTTTGTAATTATTCTTTTTTGTAAAATATTTCATATAATACAATTATTATATATTCGATGTATTTCATAATTATAAATTAAAATATTTGCAAAATAAAGAATTTAATATTAATTTTTCAATAAAATAGAAATATTTTTAAATACAAAAGAAATTACACGTTTGGTAAAAAAAAAACAGACCACGCACCTTCTTTCTTTATTTCCACCGTCGATTCGTTTGTACCCTATTCTTTTGTCTAGTACATACGTACTTATCTCTGTTTATTATTTTATCCTTCTATCGCTCCTACCTACACACAGGTATAGTATGGAAATTATTCTATATGTGTTCTCGCTTCGTAGTATGCGGTCGAACATCGACACACACCTATAAATCCAGGAGCGATAACTACGAAGCAGTGCATAAAGAGGAGACCGAGAATAGGAAAAACTATATATTTATATTCTGTCTCATTCTCTGACAGGCTCAATCCTATATTTTGTTCTCTTTTTCTCTTTTTCCCAAATATAGCGTACGTTTTCTTTCTCTTCTACATCACGCGTTTCATTTTTTCAAATCATACACATTCTAAATGAAAAATAGATTTTAGAATCGTTGTTACTCATTCATAACTCGATAAAACGAAAAAAATATGGAAAAATTGTTTTTTTTTTTTAAGCATCTGAAGGAAGTGTATAGTTGCAACAAACAAAACAATACTTTTGTGTGCTTACCCATGATATAAATATTTCAAATTCACAGAAAAACTATCATCTACCTGAGTTTCACAAAAAGGATATTTTATATTTACTTAGTTTACGACGAATTGTATTTCTCCCAATGAAAAACATCCTACGATTTTGATGTTTATCTATGCCTATCGCATTCATCATTCCATTTTTATTGCTTGAATTTGGAAGTGTAGTTTTTATCAACTATTTCACCCACTGATCATACGACTAGGTGACCTTTGTTATATATTTATTCGTCTCATTCTCTTGAAACTTAGTTTTTTGAAGGTTTCACTTCTAACACGTGTAATCTGCATACATGATTATTCTTTTTTATTTATTTATTTCTTTTTAAATAGTTTAATGTTAAGGTAGTGTACGATCTGAAATGATCGTACAGTAACTAATTGTATTCAAACCGCGCGCGTCCAATTTTATCGACTAAGATTCTAGTTCGATATTCATTACGAATATCGAATAACTCCAAGCGACTATCGAAACGCTAATGAAAGCCACCTCCACCTCTCGCATCCCCACTATACGCCCTCTATTGGACCAACTCAAAGGGATTCCAGTGCAGCCAGATCGTGGGTAAATCGTACCCTCTCCCTGTGCCACTGTGGGATTGCACACAATAAAAGTTACCCATGTCCGTGTGTTCGGGATGTCGAAAGAAGTCGAGTGCAACCGAAGTTGGCACTTGGCGGGCACGCCGGAGTGGTACACTATGATAGCGACTCGTGTCCATGTGTTCGGACATAGTGTGCCACTCTGGCGTGCCTGCCAACTTCGGTTACACTCGACTTCTTTCGACATCCCGAACACACGGACATGGGTAACTTTCATTGTGTGCAATCCCACAGTGGCACAGGGAGAGGGTAAGATTTACCCACGATCTGACAGCACTGAGTTACACCACAGTGGTGTCAAGTGCAACCTAGCGGCCAACAGCCGGCGACGCCACATTGGTGTTGTGTGCATAGAATCGCTCAGTTGGCGGCGACAGCACTTTAGGAACTTTTGCTTTCTGCTAGTGCTTTGTTTCGGTAACAATAAGTTACACAAGTCATCAAGTTTTTTATTTGTATAAATTTTTGTGCCCTTTTATTATGGCAGATGAAAGAGACAATACAAATATTTACGACGAATGCTCGGACGTCTTGTCTGACGAAACCAATAAACGAAAACGAAGAAACTGCCATGTATATTCCAAAAACAGAAAAAGAAAAATAACAAACTTAATGTGCAAGTCTTGTGGAGTTGCCTTACATCTTGGAGACTGTTTTGCTGCGTACCATACGAAAGAGAAATACTAAGTACCAAAGAAAATGCAAAAAAACAAATATATAAAAGAAACAAATTTTGTATCTATTTACATATGTATATCTTCGAAATTTCATGAAATTAGGGGAACAGGGTTGAGAACTTATGAGAACTAACGATGAGATTAGTAAAACTTAACAATTTATAATCTCCCGATAATTTCAAGAACGGCCGGCGACAAGTCAAGTGATCCGAGTTAGCGCTGCCGGCGCCAAGCGAATAAACATTTACGAATCGTGCGGACGGCAAAGTGTTAATTTAATTTAAAAAAAAATAAATTTAAAATTTTTTTTCAATTAAATAAAAAAAATAGGAAACTAACTCAGCTTACTCTTGGACTGGCAGGGATAATCGCAGATTTAGACAAAGTTTTTTCTAGAAAATAAAAAAAAATGAAAAATGGCGAATTTCAAGAAAATAACGGGTTTTCTCAAAATAAATGCGAAAATTTTATGGATTTTATAATTTTGAAATTTTTTGGTATTTTTTTCTGAAAAGTACATTTAAAACAAATATTTAAAAAAAACGTTTCAATAGATTGAATTTTAAAGAAGTTATAGCCATTTCAAAAAAAGAGCCATTTTTTCAAAAATTAAAAATTTTTTTGGGTTTGGTAAAAAAATTTGAAAAAATTTGAAAATTGTTTTTCATAGGGTAGCATAAGATAAAAAACTTTCAGCCAAATCGAAAGGGGTCAGGGTCAAAAGTGACCGATTTAACGTGGAATGCCCCGTATATATATATATATCATCAAACCTTCATGTGTACTGATTTCTGTCTCTGAATATCTTTTGAACGCTTAATTTAATCGCCAAAACATAAGACACCATTTTTATAGAGCAGTTAATTTCCTACAAAAACCGGTACTACGGTGAGACAACTAAAAGACTGGGAGATCTTTTCAAAGCGACTGGAAAGAGACTTTTACGGGCTCCAGAAACAGATGTGGCGATTCATAAAAAACCAAAAGAAAGAAACAAGCGAGTTAATACCCGCTAGTCAAATTAGTAAAGAAACGGGGACCAGTTACCTTAAAGACCTATATAAAGGTGCACCCATGCAACAACCAGCACTGAGTGTGGTAATAGACGACTAGATATCAATAAATGAGTTGGACATAAAAAAAGCACTAAATAAGCTCAAAAATAGGAAAAGTCCGGGTCAGGATGATATCACTAACGAACTGTTCAAGTATGGCGGCGAAAGATTGCTTCAGGAGTTAACGGTCTTAACACAAAAAATTTTTGAACAACAAAAAATTCCCGACGAGTTGCGGACAAGTACAACAATTCTCTTCTCTTTAACACTTAGCCGACCACGCGCGCCGCAGCGAACTGTACGGTTTCCACCACGCTCGAGCAACCAAAACTACGCTGTCCACCACGCATTATTCGCAAGTTACACGTACTGATATGCGGTATTTGAAATCAAAGTAGTTTAAAAAGTATTTAAGTGTCATTTATATCTTGGGGTAACAATTTTATTTAACGATTTCACATATTGTTTATACAAAATACCAATATATATATGCCGATAATTCTTAGGTATGTTTATGGTTTAATGGCCCTCCTAAACTTTCCCTTTAATTTCTGAATAGAGTTCTCCTTTCCAGAAAATAAAATGTAACAAAAAGAACTGAATACTAGTTTTTTTTCCTACACTATAAAGATAATTAAACGAAAAAAAAAACGCGTTGCTACGTTGCTGTCGTACGATAATTATCGTACACGTCACATAATGTAAACCATTGTACGATCGAAAATCCAACTTGTACGATAATTTACGATAATTCGATATGTAAATATAATTTTCGATATGTCTCGATTTTGTTTTTGTTTTGATTGCAGCCCAGCGCTCGCTCAGCTATTTATGTATCGTTGCATCGAAAAGTTTGAAATTCGAAAAGTTGATATCTACTACTCGGTATGCGGTATTCGGATGGTCATAACATACATAGTCGCATAGCAGCATCAGAGCAGCATCGCAGCATCACGCAGCATCATAGCACATAGCATTAGCATAGTCGAAAAGAAGGATCGAAAAAATCAAATCGAAAAAAACGACAAGACAAGATCGTGAAAATTAATTTTTTTACTTTTTTTGCACTTTTGCACTAAAAAAAACCAAGTCAAAAACTTATTTTTCTGTGCGTATGATAATTTTACGGCAATGTGTCGATCAGACAAGCAAAAGTTTCTGGGATCACTGAGCGACAGTCTGACTATATGAAGTGTGTCGCGATAAAGAACAGGCATTGTACCTACTTGGATGAAAAAAGAAGAAAAAGATTTCTCCTTATAGACGTTGATGTATTTTTATGTTCTTTATTAATTAAAGGCTGATAATAAATTTAAATAACAAGAGAATTCGTATTCGATTACAGATTGAATATTGTTAATTTTTTTTAGTTACAAAAGTAAAAATGCATTATACATGCATATCTATATATGTTTCTTATTTAATTCTATCCTGATCAGTGGAATATATTTTGACATTAGCAACTACAAATATACAATTTCAAGATTACAAACAGAAAAAAAAAATAAAAGAAATGCAACGTTGACAATCAACGATAAATCATATAATATAACCAAAAAAAATTATTCCTTTTATTTTATTTAAATAAATATACTGTTTAATTTAATTTATAATTTATTTAATATCAGAATTCGCAGTCATAAAATTTATATTTTAGATACGTAATAAAAATTGTGTAATTCATTTTATTATATTTTTTAGCTTTTTTTAAGAGTCGAAATAATATAAAATTAAAAAGAAATTCATAATTAATAAAATATATGTGATTGGAAAAATAATCTAGATGAAGCTTTAGTTTTTTCACATGAAATCGAATAAAATGAAAACTAACAAATCAGCTTGCAGAATTTAGGCGTTATTTTTATATTGACAGCACTCTTAGAAACATTGAGATCGTTTAAAAGAAAATAACGGTTCAATCCAGCTTGAACGGGTCGTAAATGCAGTTGTTTCACTTACTCATGAATATTTTTATTGCACATTATTGACAACTATTTTAGTCCTTCGTAGATATTTATTATAATACTTTTTTATTTTATAGAGTAGTTCCGTTTCAGGCTGGACTTTGAACATGAAATGTAGAGAAGTGCTGATATTCCCAAGGTGTCGAGGTAAGCTCCAAATCATTTTCGCTGTCTTATTGTGACAATATGATCGTTGTCCTACGCTTTTCTCCTCCTTTCTTCTATTTTGTCAACAACGGTGATTAAAAAACGATTTTTAGCTGATGGTTTCTTCTTGAATGGGTCACTGAAAATAATTTCCGGCTTATAATCGAGTTTTTCTTTCCAAATTCGTTGTGCCACCAGCAAGATTAATACGGCAATAAAAAAAATCACGTGTTCGTTACAGCAGCTGGCAGTGTTAACATTATGTACTGTTCTTGAAGCTGTTCACATATGAAGATAGAAATGAAAGATATAAAAATACGCAGTTATTTATGTATATGCATTTATTAGGGGGACCGAAAAGGAATCAAAATTTTTCTTTGATTACGAAAAATATATTATATTTAAAGATATTTTCCATCATTCTCTGACACAAAACGCCAGGAAAGAGGCATTTGTTCGATTTTATATTTAAAAACGGTTATGCTATTGAACATTTTTTCTAAGGTGGATTTTACTTCATCAGCATTGTTAAAGTTTTTACGTTTAAAAGTAGTTTCTAATATTGTGAAAAGGAAATGCGACGGCAAGAGATCTAATGAGTAGGCTGGATGAGGTAAAGGTTCCAATCCAAGCTCCGTTATTTTGTTTTGTACTACATCTGCAGCGTTTCGCCATGCTTTTTCTTGATGAAGGATCCTATTTTTTCTATTGACCAACACAGATCCTTTTTTTACTAACTCATGTTTCATTCGTTCCAGTTGTTCGCAATACATTATAGTTGTAACAGTCTGACCAGGTTCGAGCAATTCATAGTGAATGATTCCAAAAGTATCCCACCACACACAAAAAAGTCTCTTCTGTATTGTTAGTGATGGTTCAGGTGTAGAAACAGATGCTTCTCCCGAAGAAAGCAATTGTTTTTCTGGTACAGAATATTTGCATACTACCCACTTCTCATCTCCAATAATTAGTCTTTGCAAAAACGGATCGGCTTCATGCCGAGACAAAAGAGACGCGCAGATGGTACGCCGTTGATCGAGCACCGTCTCCATCAATTCTTCAGGAACCCACATTCCTTTCCTCCACACTCTTCCTATGCTATGAAGATCTCTATGAGTTTGTCTCAATGAACAGCCCATCTTCAATGATAATTCTGTAATTGTTTGACAAGAATTTGAGTCCATCAACTCCTTCAAAAACTCCAACTTATCAGAATTTTCCATTTGTGGGGCATCTTCAAGATTCCTATTTCCATTTCGAAACTTGCGAAACCATGCATAACACTTCCATAGTGTCAAAACATCCCCATAAGTATCGTTAATTTTGTTCACTGCTTCGAAACAGTCCATTCCTTGATCGAACAAATATAGCATATATTGACGTAAGTGTAATTCGTCTATTCTTGTCCTTGACATATTTCCTCCTTGGTAAAACAAGAATTTGTTAACCGAAAAATACAATTTACAACCAAGATTGAACGTAATAACAAAATTTCCGTGTTTACAGGACCGTGTCTCGACATAAACCAAATGTAAATGAGTTCATCGAAGAAATTTTGATTACAGTTGATCCTTCTAATACATGTAAATACAAAGATAGGATTGAGTAAACATACTCCTGTAAATTTAAATTTTTTTTGATAAAGTTTACAAACTAAATCAATATAGTTTAGCTTTAAACTAACGTTATTTCAAATATTATTATTGTTACATCTATGAAATATTCTAAATAAAACTAGTACGAATATATTAGAAAAATAAATTGTTATTTATAAAATCTGTTTTAATTTTTTGTTTACAGTTTTATTAATCCTTTATAGCAGTTTTTTTTTCTTAAAAAAAAATCTTTTTTTTTTTTAAATAAAAGAAATTCAGTTTCGGTCATTGTCTTTGCTAAAAAATTAAAAAAATACAAAAATAAACAAAATTTTTATAGCACTATAGAATAAAATGCCGATTGAGTTAACTCGTGCGGTGTTAACTTAAAGGGCTAAACTATCATTTTAGTTTTTTTGAAATCATTCGTTTTTTCACCTATGGTATTATCATAATAAGTATTTGGGAGCATTCGATGAGTCTTAGCAGCAGATTTGTTTCTATTGTTTATTTTATGACGCCTATGATCTATTTATTTCGACTACTGCTTACTGTTAAAACCAGCCATACAAATAACTGCGGAAGCGAGTCATGACCGACTCATCGCTGATCGTGTGTAGAGTCCAGTGATCCCAGAAACTTTTGCTTGTCTGTTCGACATAGTGCCGTAAAATTATCGGGTTCTCAGTAAAATTATCGTACGCACAGAAAATAAGTTTTTGACTAGGTTTCTTTTTTATGCAAAAGTGCAAAAAAAAGTGTATTTTCGCGATCTTGTCTTATCGTTTTTTTCGTTTTGATTTTTTCGCTTTTTTCGATTTTTTCGATCCTTTTTTCGACTATGCTAATGCTATGTGCTATGATGCTGTGTGATGCTGCGATGCTGCTCTGATGCTGCTTTGCGACTATGTATGCTAAGATCATCCGAATACTGCATACCGAGTAGTAGATATAAACTTTTCGAACTTCAAACTTTTTGATGCAACGATGCATATATAGCTGAGCGAGCTAGCGCTGCGCTGCAATCGAAAAAAAAACAAAATTGAGACATATAGAAAATTATATTTACCTATCGAATTATCGTAATTTATCGTACAAGTTGGATTTTCGATCGTACAATGGTTTACATTATGTGACGTGTACGATAATTATCGTACGAATGGAATCACTGGTATAGTCAGTGAAGCCAGATTGCAAACATTTCTACCCCTTCTCTCGAGCCCAGCACACCTCACACAGCAAAATTTACGTGTCGGTGTATCGGAAAACCGAAAGAAGCCAAGGGAAGCCGAGGTAGCTGCGCGACAGAGCAGAAATACATGGACATAATACACATTTGAACAATGTCTAAAAAAATGTGTAAAACAATGTGTATTATGTCCAGGTATTTCTCCTCTGTCGCGCAGCTAACCTCGGCTTCCCTCGGCTTCTTTCGGTTTCCCGATACACCGACACGTAAATTTTGCTGTGTGAGGTGTGCTGGGCTCGAGAGAAGGGGTAGAAATGTTTTACGATCTGGCTTCACTGATCGTGTGTATAGATCTCAAAGATAACACTTTGGTTATCTTGATCGGAACACGCCTGGCGGTGGAAATCGATACTTGACGAGCAGGGCAGCCACACATAGCTTGCTAGTGGCGCAGTCTTTTGTCAAATGATGGAAACTTAAATGTACTTCCAATAGAATTTGAAATATTTATTTATACCTACTGTTGTCATTACCTTTGATTTTTATACAAGAAATACTTAAATATAACTCTAAGCAAAGGCAGCAGATGTCGATAACAGTATTCTTATTCGAAGTACAGAGATTTAGTTTTTCAATTTTTTGTTTGTTAAGTTCGTTATTATTGATAATTTTAGAAAACAACTTAAATTAATTAAAGTAGGATAATAATTTCTTTTTATTATTGAAAATTTATATTGCAATGCTCTTTTGTGTTAGATATTTGTATGAATTTATTTTAAATTAAGTTACATTTAAAAAAATTATTGTTTATTATTATTGTTAAGAATAGCGTATATAAGAGACGTTGTCTTCTCACTCCGTCACCCCTACTCTTTACCCCTACTCCTCCTATGGGCCGCACAGTCCCTTAGTACAGGGTGCTGTTGCGTCCTGCCGGTACTCTGTATTCTGTATTCGGCCTAGCTCGAGGCTTATTCAACAGTTCTTCCTTTACGCCGTTTTTATAATAAATCTTACTTTCAATATTAACTCTGCGTTGTCTTATTTATCAGCCATACCTTAACAATTATTATTATAAGAAGAAGAAATATTTTGCTAACTATAATAAATGAAATATGTAAATTTCTTAGAACTTATGTGTATATCAATTTTATAATTTTAATGATAATCAAGTTATTGCGAATGTCTAATACTTAATGTAATATATGATGAACTTGTTTAAACATGAATTTTATCATAGTTTTTATTTAAAATTGTGAAAGATAATTTGTTTAAACTGTGATATTTTGTAGCTTTACAAGAAAATAAAAAATGGCTAGTACATCCAGTGATCAAAGTATTATTGCTCAGAAGACTTGGGAAATGTCAAATGAAGTTGAAACAATCAGTGCTAGTGATGAAATTTACAAATTTGATAAACAACGAAACCAAGAGATATTGTGTATTAAGCCATGGGAAAAAAAGTAGGTCTAATATAAATATATAAACGTTTCCATAAGTTTAACATTATGCTAAATATAGAAATAGTTAAGTATAGAAATCTTATTTTATTTTTCTAATGCATTGGATTTGTTCAATATAGTCCTCATTTTTTCAAAGATATTAAAATCTCACGTTCTGGTAAGAAGAACGAAGTAATGGGTGTTCTGATTGGAAAAGTACTAAGAAATGTAATGATTGTTATGGATTCTTTTGCATTACCTGTTGAAGGGACAGAAACAAGGGTTAATGCGCAAGCTCAAGCATATGAATATATGTCTGTATATATGGATTATATAAAACGGGTAAAATGGAAAAAAAGATCATTTTGTTTCTTGCATAATGTCATAGTATTTTGTTTAATGTAATAAAATATCCATTTAGGTTGGCAGATTAGAGAACGTTATTGGCTGGTATCATAGTCATCCAGGTTATGGATGTTGGTTATCTGGTATTGATGTGGCTACACAACTTATGAATCAAAATTATCAAGATCCATTTGTCGCTATTGTAATTGATCCTGTGCAAACTATTTCTGCGGGTAAAGTTTGCTTAGGAGCATTTAGAACTTATCCAAAAGTGCGTATCAAAAGTTATATAGAATTATGATTCTAATACATCTTATACAGTTGCATGCAAAATTATCCGACCAAACATAATTTAATCATTTAGTGTGGTTTACTAAATGCAGAATGAAAACTCAAATATATCATTGTAAAGCGTTTTTATTATGCCATCGAAATATGTCATTTAAATATTGTTTATAACTATTAACAATTATTTGTTACAAATATGACAATTTCTGGTTTTTCATAAATATCCGGTCATGTTCTATAAAGGTATTATTAATCAAGGTAAAATGTAATTTACTTCGCTATGTTCACGTTATCAGTCGCAAATGTATGTAAACATTGAGTTTGTTGTCTTTTCTGTATTGTACGATCAGTAACACTTTGCCAAAATGCCGAAACGCACGTCTCTTTAAACATTCGCAAATTAATTATAAAAATTACACGATGAAGGAAAAGTCTCCCGTGAAATATCAACAATTTTGGCTATCGGAAAATCGACTGTTAACAATATTATTATTAAATTTAAGACAACGGGTTCTTTAGAAACTAAACGCAATCCTGGGCGACCAAGAAAAATAACTAATCGTGTTGATAGAGTAATTAAAAGAAAGGTTTATCTCAGACGTAACAAAAATTGCTGCAATCAATGCATGCGAGTTACGCGAAGATAATTTAGCTGACATTAGTCAAAGTACTGTGTCACGAAGGTTGACAGAAGTGGGACTTTTCGGTCCCACTATTGTTGTTAAAAAACCACTTATCAGTTAGAAAAATAAGAAGGACAGATTGGAATTAGGAGATATGTTCGACGACCAAAAGGTACTAGATATGATTCAAGATATCAAATTACCCACTGTAAAACACGGTGAAAAAGTAGCATTATGCTATGGGGTGCATTTTCTTGGAAAGGCGTTGGCCCAATCTTTAAAATTGAAGACACAATGGACTCTATTAAATATAGAGATATCATATTAGATATGTAATTTTGCCTTATGCACCTCAAAACGTGCAACGAGGATGGATATTTCAGCAGGATAATGAGACAAAACATCAATTAAAGCTCCTTCAACAGTTTTTTCCCAGAAAAAAGTCCGAGTTTTAGAGTAGCCAAGTCAATCTCCGAACTTAAATCCCATAGAGCATTAATGGCAAGAGCTAAAACTAAAATTAGGGTCTAAAACATGTGCGAATAAAGCTGATTATTTGTGGGGAAAAAGTTCAAGAAGAGTGGAAAAATATCTGTCAAGATAAAATCATTAAACTGATTGAATCGATGCCTCACCGATGTGCTGCTGTAATAGCTACAAAGGATATGGCTACCAAATATTGATGAAAATTTAACATTTATTTCTTATATTTATTTTTTATTACTATTTCTGATTATTTTTTCTTCAGTTTTTTCTATACATAGTGCGAAATTTGTGCTTTGCCAGTTATTTATGAAAAACCAAAAATTATTATTCTTGTTATAAATAATTATAAATTGTTATATATAATTTTCTAATTACATGGTTTTATAACAAAAGAAAAATACTTTACGATGATAAATTTGTATTTGCATTTTGCACCCTTTATATATTACATAATCAAAAAGTGATGTTTGGCCGGATAATTTTGCATGCAACTGTATATATACTTACGTATATATATATATATATACTTATGTTAAAATAACTTTTCTTAATTTATAGGATTATAAAAATCCTAATAAGGAGAAATCAGAATATCAAACAATACCTTTAGAAAAAATCGAAGATTTTGGTGTATATTGTAATCAATATTATTCTTTAGAAATATCATATTTTATATCATCATTAGATAGAAAATTGTTAGATTCTTTATGGAATAAATATTGGGTGAGCGTTCTTAGTTCTTCCAGTCTATTAACAAATACAGATTATATTACAGGACAAATATTGGATTTATCTAATAAATTAGAAGAAGCTGAAGTGACAGTAAAAAGAACGAGTAGAGGTGATAATTCAGCAACAAATCTTACACAAGCAGCACGTGATAGCTCTAAAACTACAATTGAAATTATACAGGGTTTAATGACACAAATGATTAAAGAAAGATTATTTAATCAAGTTGGAGCGAATAAGATAGATTATGATTAAATTACTTATTCACATTCATCATAAGTTAATTTTAAGTGAAAAGAGAGAGCCAAATATAAATGCATTTGCAATACAAGCAATGAAATTTATACTGTTTTTCTATTTTAAGTTGCAATTTTTCATATTTTGTTAAGATATAAATGTATATGCTTACAAGACTGTATACTTAAAAAAAAACCTGGTGTATCCAAAATTTCTAATATTTTCACATTTTTTATCTGTTCGAAAGTATGTACATAGTGTAAAGTTTTAACTCAAGCTTTATATATCACCGTAATGACCGGATTCATCCGGATCTCTCGGTTTTAATCTTTCAATATTCTAATTGCTGTAAAGCGCTTTTGTGCTTTTGTACTTCACAAGTGAAAAATTAATATTTGGAATGTAGAAATATCGCATGTGCTCTTCTATGAGAACGTTACAGTTTTCATTTTTATTATGAAATATACATAATATACTTTTAGTAGGTCACTTAAACAATCACTGTTTGAAAAAATATTAAAATTCTCGGAATAAAGCATTTTTTTGAATTATTTTCTTTGAGAATAAGTAAAATAAAGTAATATTCTCTTAGAGTTAAGACGAAATGCAATTTATATTAATTTTTAATGAATTTATGCATTTTTTATAAATATATATTTTTTATGCCGATTATTCAATTTTCCATTGAAATAACAATTAGTAACCTACCTCAAAAGTTTTTCTTAATAGACACTTTCATTTGAAAAATGTTAGTAGGAAATGAAAAAATTATTCAAAGATTCAATACTATTAATATTTGGAAGATTCAAAAAAAAAAGATTGTTTGTGTAAATTGAATTTTGCTAATGTAGCAAGCATTACAGAAGCAATCTTTTGTAATAATAATTTTGTTGTAATATAATATA
Organism: Polistes dominula; assembly: GCF_049000335.1. Classification (NCBI taxonomy): domain Eukaryota; kingdom Metazoa; phylum Arthropoda; class Insecta; order Hymenoptera; family Vespidae; genus Polistes; species Polistes dominula. The sequence goes on from NW_028301034.1 coordinate 129,125, forward strand.
TTGTGTATATAAATACATAAATGCAGACAAGCTTTATTACTCATGAAAACGAATATTTATTGCTTTAAAATTCGAAAAATAAAATTACTTTTAAGTAGACATAGTTTACAAAATAGCTGCAGTATATTTATATTAATAACATCTATTATTTTTGATCAAATTTTAAAAAACTATTAACATTAAATAAATTAGTAAAACATAGAACTATGCACGATGGCGGCGCGTGCAGGAAAATCTAACAACATTATTTCTTTGTAAATTTCTACTGCTATTTTATCGTACACATGTATAAAAATTCATTGTATGTTATATATATATATATATTAGGGTGGGTTAAAAAAATCACTTATTTTTTTTTTCAAGTGCCACGCAAAAATGGGTTCCTAGACACCTTAAAAGAATTCTCACCCAATATAAGCTCTTAATTTTATTAGGAAGATCCTCCGCATCGCAGTTTTTTATTTTTTTTCAGTCCAATAGATTAAAATTCATACCTCATTATTTATTGATTGTACAGAAAAATGTTTAAAACAAATTTTGTAGGAAATTAAATGCTCTACAAAAAAGGTATCTAATATTTTTTCCATAAACCTCACCATTTGAATGATATTAAAGATTTAAAGTTGATGATTTTTAGATAAATCTCATTTTTGCTTATGAATTTTATAACTCGACAATTTTGAAGATAGTTTGATAGTTGTATTATCTACAAAAGTACATATTCAATTTTTATTTGAATGTAAACTTTTAATTTTATAAACAATTTTCTACATTTTTTGTCGTCGAAAAGTCGATTGTTTTATTCAAAATTGCGTCATTTTCACAAAATTTGACTTAGAGAAAAATCCGTATGTACTTCTCAAGATAATAGTACATATATTAAGAATTTTTTTTGTTTTTTATTCTAGGTCTCATAGTTGTCCAGGTATGAGTCCGCCCATTTTAGTAAACAAAAAAAAAAACAGGGTTTTGTTCAACCACGAATACCGACTATGCCATTTTCTATCTAAAATCAATACAAATATTGTGTACAAAGCTCAATATATGATTAACCAACCCACAAAAAAGAAATTCTATTCCTTATTTAGTTTTTGCAAAAAAAATTCCCAAAAAAGGCTTTTTTCGGGCTCTATAATGGTGTTATCCCTTAAATCGAATTTAAATCAATTATACAAAATTAAGTAATCTATACAATGAGAGAATAATGTATTCGCAATTTGAATGACATCATATTTTCATGTTTGATATTATTTCAAATAAAAAAATTCTTTGCAAAATATTCTAAGCCTGTTGAAATAGATAACAACTGTTTTACGTACGATTCATGAGGGTACACTCACGGTCAACATGCGCAAATGCAAAGAAAAATCAGGGGTTGAAATCCACCTTTTCCATATTTCAACCCTCGATTTTTCTCCGTTGTTGCATGATTTTTGTACGGTGTTGCGAAATAATCAATTAGATTAGGTATTGAAATTGTATGAAACCGACGCCGTTCAAAATCAAATGATTAAATAGACCCGGGGTTTTTTCAGAAAATCAAAAATTTTTTCCGACTTTGTGGCTTACTATTTTATAACGGCACTACGTGTTTTTTCATTATTTTCGATGTATCTATAGGTGGTAAGAATGCCGTACAAAATCATTTGATAAAAAAGCACTTGGTTATTTTGTGTTTTTTAAGTGCTTGTCGACGAAATATTTTTCTTTTCGTTTATTCGCTTTTCGTTTATTCCATTTCTACTGCTGATTGAGTAAAGACGTGCTTCCACCTTATCATATAAAATAAAAAGAAAAGTGTTTTATAAGAAAGAGTAATTTTTTAATATCCCCTATAACTCAACAGGTTTTGGGCCCAGATCACGCTGTGCATTAATTGTGTTTAAGGTTTGTGTGTTGTTCATTTTAGATTTACTTATATATATAATTAGTGAAAATGGATATGTCTAAAGACAAAAGAAACATACCGCAGTTTGACGGTACAAGATACAGTGCGTGGAAACATAGAGTGAGAAATCTATTGCAAGAACTCGATGTGTTGAAAGTGGTTGACTAAGAACCTCCGTCATTAGCTACTACGGGTTGGTCTAAAGCTGAACGTATTGTCAAATGTACAATTGTACAATATCTAGCGGATACTCATCTCAAGTATGATACAAGTAATAGTACAGCGAAGTCCATCTTGGCAAGTTTAGACGCAATTTATGAAAGCCAAAGTACGGCCACCGAATTGTCTATTAGAAAGAGGTTATTAAGTATAAAACTGAGAAAGACACACAATTACAGAAGCATTTCGAAACATTTGACGAATTAATAAATGAACTATCGGCTGCAGGTGTTACCTTGAGGGAGAATGAGGTAATCTCACTTCTCTTGTCAAGTTTATCCGAGGCGTATAGTACAGTGTTTGTTGTCATCGAAACGATGATGACAGAAACCAACGTTGCCCTGGACATTGTGAAAAAGAAACTGCTTGACCGTGAGAAAAAAATTACTAGCGAGAGAATGGACACCAGTAGAAAGGTGTTGCAAGTTGAGACTCCCGTAACAAGAAATTCTAAGTGAAATCATTTTAACAACGTAAGGTTCGAAGGAGGCAGCTATAGAAGTCAAAATCAGAAAAGGGCAGGTTTTAAGCAGAACAGAAATTCATTTGGTGAGAAGTGTCACTAGTGTGGAAGAAAAGGACATAGAATGAAAGATTGTTTCTACTACAAGAAAAACCAACAATTTAAAATGACGCAGAGGAATAAAAATGTGCGTACTGCTCAGACGACAAGAAAGACAACAGATGAGCATATATCTGGATTTGCCTTTATGACTGGGGAGTATCAAGTCACCCGGAAAAAAAACTAGTTTTCATCCTCGATTCTGGTTCGTCGAATCATTTTGTGAACGATGATAGCGTGTTCTCAATTGCGGTCGAATTACATTCTCCCATTAAAGTTTTGGTAGCGAAGAATGGGGAATTCGTCACGGCCACCAGGAAGGGACAGATACACATGACGATTAACATGGGTTCAAGTGGAGTCCTCGAAGACGTATTATACTGCCCGGACGTACCATACAACTTACTGTCCGTGAGGAAAATGCAGGAGAAAAGGATGAGTATCATCTTCGATGAGAACGGCGTGGTAATTGCTAAAAATGGTAAAACGGTGATTTGTGGTAAGCCTTCAAACAATCTAATATCTATAGAATTAGATGTTGCAAAAAAGGTAAATTTAATTAACACTCAAGTAAGTAACAGTAAAAATGATAGTTATGAATTATGGCACAAGCGTTTAGGGCATATTGGAAAAACAAAATTTTTACAGTTGAAAAATAAGCAAATGATTCAGGATATGACTCACTTAGCAAAGGTCATCCCGGATGATCAGTTATGTGAAGCTTATTTTTACGGTAAACAAGCACGATTACCATTCAATAAAGAAAAAGATAAGTGTCATATTACACGACCATTGCTTATGGTTCATACAGATATTTGTGGTCCAATCACTCCTTCTATGGTCAATAACAAAAATTATTTTATAACATTCATTGACGAATATACGCATTATGGCGTAACTTATTTATTAGAGCATAAGTCCGATGTTTACATAGTTTTCAAAGATTACGTTGCAAAGAGTGAGGCTCGGTTTAATTTAAAGTTAGTCAATTTGTATTGTGATAATGGTAGAGAATATCTATCAAATGAAATGAAAGATTATTGCGTTCAAAAGGAAATAAGTTACCATTGCAGAACGCATAAATAGAACTATAACCGAAAAAGCACGGGTTATGATAAATAGTGCTGATCAAGAAAAGGAATTTTTGAGAAAAGCAGTCTTAACTGCAATTTATTCAATTAATTTAATTCTAACGCGGGCCCTTACAATAAATACAACTCCGTTTGAATTATGGCATAATAAAAGCCGTGCTTAAAATATCTGAAGGTATTTGGTTTCACAGTCTATGTGCATAATAAAATTAGAATGTCTAAATTCGATGAAAATTCTTACAAAGCTATATTAGTAGGATTTGTATCGAATGGATATAAAATTTGGAATGTTAAGTATAGAAAATTTGAAATAGTAAGGGATGTAATAGTAGATGGAATAAATTACTTGAACTTTCGACCGGTGCTGAAAGAAGTGAATTCGGAAGGAGATTCACATGAAACTGATGCGTCAAGTGTGATGCCAAAATCAGTAGAAATGAGAGGTGAGATAAATAAATCTGATAGTGAGAAATCAGATGTATGTAAAAGAAATAAATCTGATAGTGAGAAATCAGATGTATGTAAAAGAAATAAATCTGATAGTGAGAAATCAGATATGGTAAGGTCGAGAAAGAAAGTAATAGTATATCCCATAAAAAGTAAAATTATACCTGAAACAGATATAGCTGTAGAACCGAAATCTAAGGATATTAAAGAGAGGAAATCTAATGATAGTATAGGACCCAGAAGGAGTGGTAGGATTAAACAACGATCTCCTATCTCGTATGATGAAATGGAGAATGACAATTTATGAATGACGATTATCTGTTGACTACACAATCTACAATTTATTCAATTCCCATGTCATTTGAAGAACTAAAGACGAGAAATGATAAAGCAAAATGGGAACAAGCTATTACAGATGAAATAAGTTCATTTATTATGAACAAAACTTGGAATTTGGTATCGAAGCCAAAAGATATGAACGTTGTCGATTGCAAGTGGGTATTTGCAGGTAAAAATGATGAATTTGGGAATCAAATTAAATCCAAGGCTAGACTCGTTGCTCAAGGTTTTAGTAAAAAATATTTGATAGATTATAATGAAACTTTTGCATCAGTTGCTAGGATTTCAAGTTTTTGATTCCTTGCTTTTGCAAATAATCATGGTTTATTAGTTCATCATATGGATGTGAAAACCGCATTTTTGAACGATGTGTTAAAAGAGGAAATTTACATGAGGATTCCTAAGGGCGTAAAAAGCAATAGTAATCAATTGAATAAAGCTTTATATGGTTTAAAACAATCTGCTAGATGTTGATTCGAGATGTTTGATAAAGTCCATTAAGAAAAAGAATTCCGAAATTTGTCAGTAGATCGTTGCATTTATATTTTGGATAAAAAGAATATATGTATTGGAGAATATATATGTGGTACTATATGTGGATGATCTTTTAATTGTGACTGCTGGGATGGAGAAAATGATTGCTTTTAAGAGCTATCTAATGAATATGTTTTGCATGACAGACTTAAATGAAATTAAATTATTTTTAGGAATTATAGTTAAGAGAATCAAAGGAAAATTAACATTAGATCAGAGTTCATATATCGAAACTATTCTTCAAAGGTTTTATATGCAAGATTACAAGCCCGTTAGTACGCCTCTTCCTACTATATTAGATCATTTAGCTTTGAATTCGGATGAAAAATATGATGCACCCTGCCAAAATTTAATTGGATATTTGATGTACATAATGGTTTGTACCAGACCCGATTTGAGTATTGCCATGAATACCCTGAGTCGGTATTCAAATAAAAGTAACAGAGAACTTTGTCCAAACCTTAAAAGAGTTCTCAGATATCTTAAAGCATCAGCTGACATTAAATTAACTTACACTGGAACCGACTATAAGAACATATTGAGTAGTTATGTCGATTCTGATTGGGGATGTTGTGAACAAACGGATCGAAAAAGTTCAACTGGATATTTATTTAAGTAATACGAACAATGTCCCATCAGTTGAAATACGAAAAGACAAGCATCGGTAGCTACTTTGTCTACAGAGGCAGAATATATGGCTCTCTTCGAAGCCGTGAAAGAGGCACTCTTGATAAAATCATTGGCTTTTAGTATTAATATAATTATTTCCGAACTGATTGTAATATACGAGGATAACATGGACTGCATTAGTATAGCAAATAATCAAGGCAATCACAGACGATCGAAGCATATAGATATCAAGTACCATTTCACAAGAGAACAAGTTAAAAAAGGTGTAATAAAACTCGAATTTATTTCTACAGGTAACCAAGTAGCAGACACTTTAAGTAAGCCATTGCCAGTAGTCAAATTCCTGGAATTCAGAGATGGAATGGGACTGAAATAGTTATATGGATAACAGACTTAAAATCATTTACTATGTATTCATTTATTGTTTTAAGTGGTCTGGGTGAGTTTTTTTCTGGGTTTCCCCACTCCTTAGTAATGAATATTGGATAATATGTACTTGTTCCCAGAAGTAGAGTCAAACTTAGTGGATGTTTCGTCTTTACTTTGATCAATTAATTATTGATAGTATAATCTTATTTAAAATGACATAAAAGCAATTTAATGTACAGATTTAATCGATTAAATTTTGAGGGGACGTGTTGAATTCTACGCAGTATTCTTTATTCTGCGTTTATGATACCATATCTACAAAATATAATGGATACATTTATGAATATAAATAATATCCAATATCCGGTGTGGGACACAGAGTGTTTTGTTCTATCGATGGGCGGTCCTTCTTAATATTTACTTTCTTTATCCCTACCAAGGAGCAGCTGCATCCGAGGAGCTTGGCGACGAAACATTTTTCTTTTTGCTTATTCGTTATTCATTTATTCTTTTTCTATTCCTGATTGAGTAAAGACGTGCTTCCATCTTATAATATAAAATATAAAGGAAATTGTGATATAAGAAAGAGTATTTTTAATATCTCTTATAACTCAATAAGAACACTGTTAAATACAAATGCAGCTGACAAATTTCATTCAAAAGCAAGTAAATTACTGTCACATTTTAAGTCGCATATAAGAAAATTATTAATATCTATTATTAATTGTAATACATGCGTATTTAAGAAACTTATTCTAATTTTTCAATGGGAGGGGAGAAAGGGGATAGATTCTGGACAGCAAAAGGGGTCATGCAGAGGTGCCCAATGAGTCCGATACTCTTCAACATATTTACAGCAGATTTAGAGGAGGAATTGATGAAAGGAAGGTGGGATGGTGTAAGGGTAAGAGAGAAGAGGATACTCTCACTCGCATACGCGCATGATATGGTTTTGTTTGCGGAAAGAGAAGAAGAAATGGAAAGCATGCTGAGAAAGATGGAGGAGTATTGTAATAGGAAAAAAGTTAGAGGTGAATGTGGAGAAAACAAAGACACTAAGATTTAGGAGAGGAGGGGGAAAAATAGAGAGATAGACTGGAATTGGAAAGGAAAGAGGATAGAAGAGGTGACGGAGTTCAGGTATTTGGGCTATATTTTCAGAAAGAATGGAGGACAGGAAGCGCACTTAAGGAATAGAGTAAAGAAAGCAGGGGCAGTAATGAGGCAAGTATGGGGATTAGGGAGAAGAATATTCAGCAAGGATTGGGGGAGGAAGATATGGCTTTTCGACACGCTGGTGTAGACGGTGTTAAGTTACAGAGCGGAGATATAGGGGTGCGAGGAGAGGAAAGAGATCAAGTGGGTACAGGAAAGGTACATGAGATAGACACTGGAAGTAGACTGGAGGACACCAGGGTAAATAATAAGAGAAGAAGGAAAAAGAGATTAACTGGGAACAAGAGCAGCGAAAAGAGTTTGGAAGTATGAGGAGAAGCTAAGGAGAGGAGAAGGAAGTGAGCTGGCGAGAGAATGCTGAAAAGAGGCGCGGAAGAGAGAAAAGGGGGGAGAAGCTGAGATGGAGAAGAAGAAATGGGAAGAAGGGAGGAAAAGGTTTAGAGAGAGGATAGTGCAGGACAGGGAGGAGGTTGTTAAGAGTTCGGAAGAGATTGAAAAAGAGGTAAGAAGGCGGCAGGAGGACGAAAGGTGGATAAAAGGTAAAAAGCTCCAGATATAATAAATGGTACATGCTAGTGATAGCGGAGGAGTTAACAAAAAATTGGGAAAGCAAGTGGAGTGAAGAGAGGAAGAGAAGAGTCGTGAGATTAAGATTAGGGAATGAGATGAGGGAAGGGTGATACTGGGAGGAGGAGGAAAGGAAACGCTGCAGGGTGTGCGGGTCGGAGAGAGAGACGTGTAAGAATTTGTGGGAAGGTTGCATCAGAACGATAGGTGAGGAGGACAGGAGAGGAATAGAAGAAAAGATAAAAGAGATTTTCGATCAGAGTAGAATAAGGGAAGATTGGATGAAGAGGATTGAGAGTATAAGAGAGGGAAAGGAGGGACAAGGTCTGGAGATATGGTGATAAAAGCGGGGTTGCGGGACAAGTGGAGGGGAAAAGGAGGAAAGGAGAAGCAAAGAAGAGAGTAGGTTTCCAAAATTGGAATAAGAACGCAAAAGAAGTCATTTTTTAGCAAGTAAAACAACCCTAAAAGTCAGAAAAAAATAACTAAAGAATGGTTTAAGGTTTATGGATTTACTTTTTTAGGAACACCCCATAGTCTGCCGATCTGAAACCAATAGAACACCTATGGAGTTTACTGAAAAAAGCAGTTGTCAATTTCGATCATAATTCAAGATGTATTATTGAATTGTGGTCAAAAGTAAAAGTCGCTAGGAAAAAAATTAAGCCTGAACAGTGCAAAAATTGAGTAAATAGCATGCCAAGAAGCAAGAAAGCCGTATTGAAAGCTAAAAGAGGGTATACGAGTTACTCAAATTTTGTTTTCGCAGATACAAAAAATTGATAAAATCAAAGATTTGTTAATTTTCTTTAATTTTGCTTAAATTATGCAACATATTTAAATTATTTTGCTACAATGTGACTTACGAAAGCTATGAAAATACTAAAAACTATGAGAACATTTGATCAATTGTTCAAGTCACTGTATATAAAGATTGAATACATACTAAATGTTTGAAAGTAACTGTTTAATTCAAATATTCAAAATACAAATAGACATTGTTTCTATAATTTAGTTTATTCATATTCAAACTGTTGTTTATGTTTAGATCAAATATAAATACAAGAAATAGGATATTTTTGTTCAAATAAATTATATTCAGATTACAGGATTTATAGGTAAAATATAATTTTCACATCAATATAATTGCATTTATATCGTAAAAAGTGCAAATAATTCTTAATATAATTGTACTATTAATTTATTTTAACAAATTTCTCATTATAAGCGTTGATGTATTTTTATGTTCTTTATTATTGAAAGACTGAAAATAAATTTGAATAACAAGAGATTTCGTATCCTATTACAGATTGTAATTGTTAATTTCTTTTAGTTACAAAAGTAAAAATTCATTTTACACACATATTTATATTTCTTCTCTATATATATATATATATTTCTTATTTAATTCTATCCTTATTAGTGGAATATATTTTGACATTAGTAACTACAAATATACAATTTAAGATAACAAACATAAAACAAAACATAAAAAAAAGAAACGTTGACCATTAACGATAAATCATATAATTTAACTAAAATTAACTATTCCTTTCATTTTAATTAAATAAATGTATTGTTTATTTAATTTATAATTTATTAAATATGAGAATCAGCAGTCATAAAATTTATATTTTATATACGTCAAAATAATATAAAATTGAATAAATAATCGCAATTAATTAAATATACTATATTTGATGAAAAAGATAATCTAGATGAAGCTATAGTTTTTACACAGGCAATCGAAAAAAATGGAAACTAACCAATCAGCTTGCAGAATTTCAGCGTCATATTTATATTGACAGCACTCTTAGAAACATTGAGATCGTTTAAAAGAAAATAACGGTTAAATCCAGCTTGAACAGGCCGTAAATGCAGTTGTTTCACCTTTTCGTGAATATGTTTACTGCACATTATAGACAACATTTTTAGTCCTTCGTTGATATTTATAATAATACTTTGTTATTTTATAAAGTAATCCTGTTTCAGGCTTGACTTTGAACATGAAATGTAGAGAAGTGCTGATATTCCCAAGATGTCGAGGTAAGCGCCAAATCATTTTCTGTCTTATTGTCACATTATGATCGTTGTCTTACGCTTTTCTCCTCCTTTCTTTTATTTTGTCAACAACGGTGATTAAAGAACGATTTTAAGCTGATAGTTTCTTCTTGAATGAGTGACTGAAAGTAATTTCTGGCTTATAATCGGGTTTTTCTTCCTAAATTCGCTCTGCCGCAAGCAAGATTAATACTGGAGTAAAATAAGTCACGTGTACGTGACAGCGGCTGGCAGTGTTAACATTATGTCCTGTTCTTGAAGCTGTTCACATATGAAAATAGAAATGAAAGATATAAATACGCCGTTATATAAGCTTATGCATGTATTAGGGGAACCGAAAAGTAATTAACATTTTTTTTGCTGGCAAAATTAATATTATACTGAAAAATAATTTCCATTACATTTTACAACACAACGCCAGAGATTAGGAAATCGTAAGATTTCACGTTGAAGAACGATTACTGATAGTTCATTGAAAACCTTTTCCAAACAGGTTTTCATCTCTCTAACATTGTTAAAGGTTTGATCTCTTAATCTATGTTCTAACGAATTGAATATGTAATTCGATATGCAGAGATCTAATGAATAGGGTGGATGAGGTAAAAGTTCCAATCCAAGCTCCGTTATTTTGTTCTGAACTACATATGCATCGTTTCGCCTTGTGTTATCTTGATGAAGGATCCTGTTTTTTCCATTGACCAAAACAGATCCTTTTTTTACTAACTCATGTTTCATTCGTTCCAGTTGTTCGCAATATATTATAGTTGTAACAGTCTGACCAGGTTCGAGCAATTCATAGTGAATGATTCCAAAAGTATCCCACCACACACAAAAAAGTCTCTTCTGTATTGTTAGTGATTGTTCAGGTGTCGAAACAGATGCTTCTCCCGCAGAAAGCAATTGTTTTTCTGGTACAGAATATTTGCATACTACCCACTTCTCATCTCCAATAATCAGTCGTTGCAAAAACGGATCGGCTTCATGCCGAGACAAAAGAGACGCGCAGATGGTACGCCGTTGAAAGATCACCGTCTCCATCAATTCTCCAGGAACCCACATTCCGTTCCTCCACACCCTTTCTATCTGATTAAGATAACTTCTAATTGTATCCACACTAAGGTTCATTTTCAATGTTAATTCCGCAACTGTTTGAAAAGGATTTGAATCGATCAACTCCTTCAATAACTCCAACCTATCATATTTTTTTAATTCTGGGGCATCTTCAAGATTCCTATCTCCGTTTCTAAACTTGCGAAACCATGCATAACACTTGCTTATTGTCAAAACATCACCGTAAGTATCGTTAATTTTGTTCACTGCTTCGAAACAGTCCATTCCTTCATCGAACAAAAATAGCATATATTGACGTAAGTATACTTCTTCTATCGTTGGCCTTGACATATTTCCTCCTTGGTAGAACAAGAATTTGTTAACCGAAAAATAAAATTTACAACCAAGATTGAACGTAATAACTAAATTTCCGTGTTTACAGGACCGTGTACCGACACAAACCAAATGGAAATGAATTCATCGAAGAAATTTTGAATTCATTTGATCCTTCTAATACATGTAAATACAAAGATAGGATTGAGTAAACATACTCCTGTCAATTAAAATTTTTTTTGATAAAGTTTACAAACTAAATCAATCTAGTTTAGCTTTAAACTGACGTTATTTCAAATATTATTATTGTTACATCTATGAAATATTGTAAAAAGAACTAGTACGGATCATATTCGAAAAATAAACAGTAATTTATGGAACCAGTAGAAGTTGTTTTTTTACAGTTTTAATAAATCCTTAACGCAGTTTTTTTGAAAAAAACCTGCCAAAAAAATCAATTTTTTTTATTTATAAGAATAAAATCTTAAACATTGCCAGCGCAAAAAAATTAAAAAAATACAAAAGTAATGAAAATTTGTATAGCAGCATAAATTACAACGCCGCTCGAATTAACCCTAGTTAATCTATTTGGGATATTACAAAAACATAAAAACTATGATCAACATTTTTGTTGTCACAATTTTATTATCCATATTATTAGTATAAAAATTTAATAGGTAATTTTTTTAAGAGAAATATAATCAACAAATAGCAAACCAGTTTATTTTATTTTATTGAAAAATACTCTTAGTTATATTAATTCTGTCCAATTCAAATTTCACTTTATCTTACAATTTGTATAAGATATCCTAATTAGGTATAATCATATTTTGAAAACGATTAGCCAATACTTAGGAAAGGTTATATTTTATGAGTTTTAATTTAAAAAAAAAAAAAAAACACTTGTGTGGAATGAAAATGTCAAAATATAGTGAAGTATTAACTCAGGTAGAATCAGCAAACTTGAATTTAACCATTTTATTAGACCATCCCACATAACATAGAAACTTTCTAAAAATTTTCTAAAACATTTCTTGAAGAGCTTTAAGTCTTACAAAAGGGTTTCTAAAAAATCTTTCTAGAAGGAGAAATGTCTGCGTTTAGAAACTTGCAAAGGATTTCTAAAAAGGCTTTTGAAAGATTTTTTAAAACCTTTTGACTATATTTTGGAAAAGGTTTCTAGAGAACATTTTTGAAACTTTAAAAAAAAAAACATTTTAGCTTCCCCAGCCAGGGCTCACTGACTAATTCCTCTCACGAATGCCCGGGTAAGTTTGGCATGGAGGCGCTCGTCCCACAGAAGGTTTTTGGAAGATTTTCTGAAATCTTATCGTTATGTTTTGTTAAGGCCGGCGATACAAGTAAAATAAAAAAAAATCGATTTTTTTTTTTTATAAATAGTAAGTTTAATATCTCACAAATATGCTTGTAAATGTTTAGAATGAAATTCGCATTATTTATCGATTAAAAATTCATTTAAGTGCTCGGTCTCAACTCGGCGCTAGACGCGAACGCTAAACTTTGAACGCGTTTTTAAAACGACTTTTTTCAAACTGGCGTAATAGATAACTCAGACATTTCTAAACCGATTCTTATGAAATTTAGCACACATTTTCTTCATAGTATTAGCTTCTAGTTTAATTTTAAGAATGCCACAAAAATTTTCAATAATTGCTATTTTTGACCCAAAAATCGTCGGAAGAATGGGTCAAAAATCGGACTTTTTTGTCTTAGTCGTGCCAATGTACGATTTTTTTTTTTTTTTTTTTGTTTTTTCCTAATTCAACTAAAAAATACATGTTTTATGAAAACGCTTTAACCCTTTTTTTTATTCCAAATTGCTGTAACTGATGCTAAAAATCACGCTGATTGATGCCTTTCGCCGCGAGGGCCTCAGGAGATTAGTGACTACAGCAGCCATTTTGAAACAAATTTAAAAAAAAACCGGATTCTTATATTTCAATATGTAATGAATAAACATGCTAAGTTTCCAAACGATTCATTTATTCCTTCCATTTTAAATGAGCCTCTGAAAAGCGGTCAAAATTTAGGCGTTTACATTTATCGCCGGTCTTAAAAGTTTCTATAAATATGTTTGAAATGTTTTTGACATATTTTTCATAAAATTTTTACAAACCTATTTGAGGTATTGAATGAAATCTTTTAGCATGATTTCTGCTAGGTTTCATGAAAATAGATTTATACATTTCAATTACTCCTTCATTAAAATTCTTTAAAAATATTCTTGAAATATTTTTGTAAAATTTTTTATGAATCCTTTTCACAATATTTTAGAATGATGCCTGCAAGGTTTCTGAAAGATTTTATGGGAATAATTTACGAAATTTTTCGCTGAAAGATTACAAAACTTATCGTGTTGTGTAGGAAGAATTAACTATAAAATTATTATACTAATCATATGGAAGACAAAATTGTGACGACAAAAATGATGATCATAGTTATTATGTTTTTGTAATATCCTAAATAGGTTAACTAGGGTTAATTCGAGCGGCGTTGTATTTTATGCTGCTATAAAAATTTTAATTACTTTTGTATTTTTTTAACTTTTTTGCGCTGCCAATGTTCTAAATTTTACTCTTATACATGTAAAATAATTGATTTTTTGGCAAGTTATTTTCAAAAAAACTGCGTTTAGAATTTATTAAAACAGTAAACAGAAAATTCAAACAGGTTTCATAAATTTCAGTTTATTTTTCGAATATAATTCGTACTAGTTTTATTTACAATATTTCATAGATGTAACAATAATAATATTTGTAATAACGTTAGTTTAAAGCTAAATTAGATAGATTTAGTTGGTAAACTTTATCAAAAGAAATTTAAATTTACAGGAGTATGTTTAATCAATCCTATCTTTATATTTACATGTATTAGAAGGATCAAATGTAATCAAAATTTCTTCGATGAATTCATTTCCATTTGGTTTGTGACAGTACACGGTCCTGTAAACACGGAAATTTAGTTACGTTCAATCTTGGTTGTAAATTTTATTTTTCGGTTAACAAATTCTTGTTCTACCAAAGAGAAAATATGTCAAGGACAAGAATAGAAGAATTACACTTACGTCAATACATGCTAAATTTGTTCGATGAAGGAATGGACTGTTTCGAAGCAGTGAACAGAATTAACGATACTTATGGGGATGTTTTGACAATATGGAAGTGTCATGCATGGTTTCGCAAGTTTCGAAATGGAAATAGGAATCTTAAAGATGACCCACAAATGGAAAATTCTGATAAGTTGGAGTTTTTGAAGGAGTTGATCGATTCAAATCCTTTTCAATCAATTAAGGAATTATCATTGAAGATGGGCTGTTCAATAAACACAACTTATCTTCATCGCATAGGAAGAGTGTGGAGGAAAGGAATGTGGGTTCCTGAAGAATTGATGGAGACGGTGCTCGATCAACGGCGTACCATCTGCGCGTCTCTTTTGTCTCGGCATGAAGCCGATCCGTTTTTGCAACGACTTATTATTGGAGATGAGAAGTTGGTAGTATGCAAATATTTTGTACCAGAAAAGCAATTGCTTTCTTCGGGAGAAGCATCTGTTTCTACACCTGAATCATCACTAGCAATACAGAAGAGACTTGTTTGTGTGTGGTGGGATACTTTTGGAATCATACACTATGAATTGCTGGAGCCTGGTCAGACCGTTACAACTATAATGTATTGCGAACAACTCGAACGAATGAAACATGAGTTAATAAAAAAAGGATCTGTTTTGGTCAATGGAAAAAACAGGATCCTTTATCAAGATAACACAAGGCGAAACGATGCAGATGTAGTACAGAAAAAAATAACGGAGCTTGGATTGGAACTTTTACCCCATCCAGCCTACTCATTAGATCTCTTGCCGTCGCATTTCCTTTTCACAATATTAGAAACTACTTTTAAACATAAAAACTTCAACAATGCTGATGAAGTAAAATCCACCTTAGAAAAAATGTTCAATGGCATAACCGTTTATAAATATAATATCGAACAAATGCCTCTTTCCTGGCGTTTTGTGTTAGAGAATGATGGAAAATATCTTTAAATATAATATATTTTTCGTAATCAAAGAAAAATTTTGATTCCTTTTCAAAATTATTGTAGTATTTATTGTAGTATTATATATAAGTATTTTTATATCTTTCATTTCTATCTTCATATGTAAACAGCTTCAAGAACAGTACATAATGTTAACACTGCCTGCTGCGGTCCCGAACACGTGATTTTTTTTATTGCCGTATTAATCTTGCTGGCGGCAGAGCGAATTTAGGAAGAAAAACCCGATTATAAGCCAGAAATTTTTTTCAGTCACTCATTCAAGAAGAAACTATCAGCTTAAAATCGTTCTTTAATCACCGTTGTTGACAAAATAAAAGAAAGGAGGAGAAAAGCGTAAGACAACGATCATAATGTGACAATAAGACAGAAAATGATTTGGCGCTTACCTCGACATCTTGGGAATATCAGCACTTCTCTACATTTCATGTTCAAAGTCAAGCCTGAAACAGGATTACTTTATAAAATAACAAAGTATTATCATAAATATCAACGAAGGACTAAAAATGTTGTCTATAATGTGCAGTAAACATATTCACAAAAAGGTGAAACAACTGCATTTACGGCCTGTTCAAGCTGGATTTAACCGTTATTTTCTTTTAAACGATCTCAATGTTTCTAAGAGTGCTGTCAATATAAATATGACGCTGAAATTCTGCAAGCTGATTGGTTAGTTTTCATTTTTTTCGATTGCCTGTGTAAAAACTAAAGCTTCATCTAGATTATCTTTTTCATCAAATATAGTATATTTAATTAATTGCGATTATTTATTCAATTTTATATTATTCCGACTCTTAAAAAAAGCTAAAAAATATAATAAAATAAATTACACATTTCTTATTACGTATATAAAATTTAACTTTTTTACTGCGAATTTTCATATTCAATAAAATATAAATTAAAATAAACAATATATTTATTTATTTAAAATAAAAGTATTAATTTTTTTCGTTATATTATATGATTTATCGTTAATTGTCAACGTTTCTTTTCATTTCTGGTTTGTTTTTTGCTTGTAATCGCGAAATTGTATATTTTTAGTTTCTATTGTCAAAATATATTCCACTAATAAGGATAGAATTAAATAAGAAATATATATATATAGAGAAGAAATATAAATATGTGTGTAAAATGAATTTTTACTTTTGTAACTAAAAGAAATTAACAATATTTAATCTGTAGTAGGATAAACATTTTTTTGCTATTTAAATTCATTATTAATCTTGCAATAATAAAGAACATAAAAATACATCAGCGTCCATAATGAGAAATTTGCAAAAATAAATGAAAAGTATGAATTATTTGCACTTTTTACGATATTAATGCATTTATATTGATGTGACAATTATATTTTACCTACAAATCCTTTAATCTGAATATAATTTATTTGAACAAAAATATCCTGTTTCTTGTATTTATATTTGATCTAAATATAAAGAGCAGTTTGAATATGAGTAAACTAAATTATATAAACAATATCTATTTGTATTTTAAATATTTGAATTATACAGTTACTTTCTATAATTTATGATGTATTATATCTATATATACAGCAACTCGAACAATTGATTAAATGTTCTCATTGCTTTTGAATTTTCACATTGCTTTCGTAATTCACTAAGTACAGAAATAATTTCAATGTGTAACACATTATATGTGACTTTTGTTGTTTATATAGTATAGAAATAATTTAAATATGTTGCATTATTTATGCAAAATTAAAGAATATTAACTAATCCTTGATTTGATCAATTTTTTGTGTCAGAGAAGAACGAAATTTTTGTAATTCGTATATCCTTTTTTAGCTTTCAATACGGCTTTTTTGCGTCTTAGCATGCTATTTACTCAATTTTTGCTCTTTTTAGGCTTAATTTTTTTCCAAGCGACTTTTACTTTTGACCACACTTCAATAATACATTTCAATTTATGATCGACATTGACAACTGCTTTTTTTAGTTAACTCCATAGGTGTTCTTTTGGTTTCAGATCGGGAGACTATGGGGTATGTCTAAAAAAGTAAATTCATGAACTTTAAACACCTTTTAAGTTATTTTTTTCTGGCTTTTAGGGTTGTTTTTTTGCTAAAATATGACTTCTTCTGCGTTCTTATTCCAATTTTGTATATTTTATTGAAAAATTAGTATAAAATACTTAAATACGCAAATATTACTATTAATAATAGGTATAATTGTCTTATATGCGATTTAAAATGTGACATTAATTTCCTTGCTTTTGAATGGAATTTATCAGCTGCATTTGTATTCTATAGTGTTCTCAATTCATTTTCTCTGATGTATCTTGTAAATATTCTTTTTTGTAAAATATTTCAGAAAATACAAGTATTGTATATTCTATGTATTTCATAATTATTAATTATAATATTTGCGAAATAAATAACTTATTAATAATTTTTCAATAAAATAGAAACATTTTTAAATAGAAAATAAATGACACGTTTGGTAAAAAAAAAACAGACAACGCACTTTCTTTCTTTATTTCCACCGTCGATTCGTTTGTACTTTATTCTTTTGTCGAGTCCCTACGTGCTTACCTCTGTTTATTCTTCTACCCTATCTATCGCTCCTACCAACAAACAGATATAGTATCAAAATTATTCTATATGTGTCCACGCTTCATAGTATGCAGTCGAACATCGACACACACATATAAATCCACGAGCGATAACTACGAAGCAGAGCATAAAGAGAAGACCGAGAATAGGAAAAACTATGTATTTATATTCCGTCTCATTCTCTCGCAGGCTCAATCCTATATGTTTGTCTCTTTTTCTCTCGTTATTTAGTATAGCAGCCGTTTCATAGCTCCGTTTCCGTTTATTTACTTTTCAGATTACTCCTATTCTAAGGAAATTTTCACTTCAAAAATATTTTATTGATTATAAACACCAGTAATCAACCAAGATTTTGTCATTACTAATAGCCAATGCTTGGCCGAACGCTGGCAGATGGTCATCGGCCGATATACGGCATTTCTTCCATCGACGATGACTTTGTTCAGAAAAGCGCGATTAGAAGCTCTCGAAAAACTCGCGAATCCTGAACCGTCGGATGCTCCGGTTTCCCACGCTCATGTTCCTTGCTTTCTTCCGCAATTTACCACCTTCAGTCACGCTTACTCGCCCAGAGAAATCATCGAACAACTCCCTAAATTTGACAACAATAATTTCCAAACCGATACCTTTATCAGAGCTTGTCTACAGGCCGCCCAATCATTGCAAAATTATCCCGACGGGGAAATAATAGGCGCCTTGAGAAGTATACTAACCGGAGTCGCGGACGATATATGTGCTACAGATGAATTTGAAACTGTCGAAGCATTTGTCAAGAAAATAAAAATTAATTTTAAACCGTTTAAATCAACACTCGAGTGCATCGCCGAATTATCGTGTTGGGAACAGGGGCGTAACAAAAGTCTAATCCAATACACCCATAGAACCCACCTGATGGAAGCCGATCTAAAGAATTCCCTTCGAGACAATCCTATGGAAATAGCCATCATCGCGGATGGACAAGTGAGTAATTTAATGATAAGTCGATTCATAAGTGGGTTACAGCTATCGATTCGGATAGGAATGCAAAACACGTCGTTCGCTAATTTAGGAAAAGCTACCGACCGAGCGGCGGAAATCGCGGGAAATAGCTATGTCGGCCTGTTGTTAAATAATCAAACTTATCAACCGAGAGGACAAACCCCTTTTTTACAGAAGTAATTATCGCGACAACATTTAAGATAGAAATAGACGCACCGCACCGAGTACTACAGAAACGACGACAGACGAACAAGACAAACGAGCGACCGCGAATATCGGAATTCCGAGCGTTATAATAATGAGTCAGGTCCCCGACATTACACCGACGTAAGACGAGATCCTGACCAACGAAATACACCCCAAAACCCGAACTATAGAAATAACACGTACAATTCTCAAAATAACTATCGTCAAAATAAATACCGCCCGAATAATTATCGCCCGACCATGCGTGTCGTTCCCTCGCAAGATTCGCAAAAGGCTGTAACCCCCCCCCCCCGGATAATTACGCTACAGTAAATATCAAACTGTGCCGAACCCGAAACTTACGAACGTAAATTTACGCTATATCGGCCCAAGAGACCTCGGAACCCGCGCACTTAGCTCCCGTCTGCGATACATCGAATGGTCTTGCTAACAGGACGAGTTTTTTTAGGAGAGGAACCTCCTTGCCCTATAAATCTTCAACAAAAATATCAGCGAGAAGACAGGGGGGTAAAGCGAAGTTAGTAGCTACATGGTTAGAAGGAGTAGGAAAAATCGCCTTAGCGGTAGACACCGGAGCGGATATAAATTTGATAAAACATACGGCACTCCCCCCCGAAATCGAAATTAACAGTACATTTACCGGTTGCATGGCCAGAATCGGAGGCTTTACTACAGAATTTGACTCGATCGGTATGATAACTCTATACTTATACGGTCATCATTTACTTTTCCACGAAACACCGCCAACATAAGTTTAAAAGCCGACGGAATCTGGGGGGATGAATAGTTCGAAGATAAAGTTGCCATACCCAGATACGATAGTAGAACCTTGGAGTTTTAGGGTGTCAATGTTCCCATTTACGAATCAACTATCAGACTCCTTCCCCCGAAAAAAAATTTTAATGTAAGAATATGCATTTTAAGCCCAGAAATTCGCAGAGGTTTAGTGAGAGGAAGAGAAGCCACTCCCAGTGTATACTTTAAAGATACCATAGTAAATGTCGAGGGAGGAAGATGCGTAGTCAATGTTTACAATGATACAGACAAAACCGTACCGTTAGAAATTTCCAACGTCCTAATCTATTCGCTAGAAGACGGAAGTCCTTTAGAATTAAGCGAATTAAGTGATCATGCTGCGTCAGTGTCAAAAGACAATCACGAGGAGCTTTTATTCAAAGGGAGCTCGTCGGATAGCAAAAGACAACATAAAAGTTGCCAAACAGGTAAAGAGTTCACACCCACGTCACGTGAAGAATCGGTGTTTAAAGAATTGTTAGGAATCTCGCCAGATTGGTTCGAAATTGATAACATTAAAGAAGGATTTATTTGAGTAAAAGTAATGAGAATACTATGGAAGAAGAAATCTTAAATGTAGATAAATTGATGCAAAACGTTGAATTTGATGATGATGAAATGTTTTCGAAAGAAATTAGTGATGGAAAAAATAAGGTTAGTAGAAATTTCCACAAAGGAAACGCGAAAATGAACAATTTGAATAGTGTAGATGAGGAATTCGACCCAGAGTTGGAACCGATTATTAGTTACGCGGAGTTGCAAGGGATAGAATTTGAATCAGAAATCAATAAAGAAAAATTGAGACTTCGGAACGATGACAATTGCTGCAAAATAATGGCATGTAGCGTGGTGGAAACACCATAGACCATCACATTAAATTCCCTATTAAACACGGATTACCTGGGAGAAAAAGAGAAGTCATGCGTGGAATTGATTGCAAATAAATATTCCGAAAATGTTCACCAGCCGAGCGACACTCTCGGTGCGACCAGCGTAACCCAACACAGAATCCTAACCACAGACGAAATTCCAGTTCATGCAAGACAATATCGGTATCCCGAAGTTTGCAAAGACGAAATAAAAGCACAAATACTAACGATGATAGATAATAAAATACTAGAACCTTCTACCTCTCCGTATAGTAGCCATCTTTGGATCGTACCAAAGAAACCGGATTCGCAAGGTAACCAACGCTGGCGCGTAGTAATCGACTACCGAAAATTTAACAAGCAAACTATTGCCGACGCTTTTCCTATTCCAAATATAACGGACATCTTGGATCAATTAGGTAACGAGAAATATTTTAGCACGCTTGATCTCGCATCGGGTTTCCATCAAATAGAAATGCATCCAACCGACGCTCATAAAACAGCTTTTTCTCACACCTGGATGGAAAGTACGTATTTTGCTCCCTGTTTTCAGGGAGCAAAGTGCCCCATTCCCGCCCGGTTGAATCTGTGCCAGGGAGAAAAGTGCCTCATTCCCTCCCGCTTGAATGTAGTAACGAATTAGTGCGCATGCGCTAAAAAATAGAAGCATGCGCACTAGTTCCTTAACCTTAAAAATGTTTTAATAAATTACTGCTCATGCTTATATATATTACATATTATGATATATAATTAATGATTTTAATAACATGTGTTGTCTCATATATTTTATATTTTATTTATTTTTACAAATTTTAAAGATATTTGTTTAGTTAAATATTACAAACATAAATAGGTTACTACGTATACAATTAGTTATTTTCTTGATTATGAGAGTTGTATTTGTTATTATTTATTATAATCTGTTTAAACTTACAATTCTTGAAAGTGACAAAAGGTGTATTGACGGTCAAAGAATCAATCACTTCGTTCTCGATTTGAATTTCATTTAAATGCTTTTTTTGGACTCACACAGACTTACACACACAACCTCTTCGATTTTCAACACTCCCCACAATAATAATAATTTATAAACTCCTTATTTAATTAATTAAATTTTATTTTAAAAAATATTTTTTAAACTTAAACAATAATGTATATTTTTAATGGAATCTAATTTTATATTTAAATTTTTTTTTAAGTTTTTTTATAAGTTTTTTTATATTTTATTTTATTTTTATATTTAAATTTTTTTAAAGTGGGGGGCTCCGCCCCTCAACCCCGGCGGGGGGCTCCGCCCCCTCAACCCCCGCCGGGGGCTGTGCCCCCGGACCCCCATTGGGGGTTTCACCCCTGGACCCCTTGATCGTTGTTAAATTTGCATAATCTTCGCAAAATGTATTAATTGACAACAAATAAAATAGTATATTACATACCTAGGACAGTATAGTAAGAAAGCGGCAACTTCATTTTACGCAGCGAGAAGAGAGGAAGGCAGGAAGCGACATCTACGTTTGTTACAGATGCAGCGGGAGAAAAGTAGGCGCTTTTCGCCCGGGTAGAAAATTAGTATATTATTATTTAATTACAAGCGAACTTTCGATCCAGGTGTGAGAAAAAATTGTATAATCACCACGGGAGCAAAGTATGACATCCCGACCCGCGTTTTTGTCACCCTCGCCTTCGGCTCGGGTGACAATATTACGCAGGTCGGAATGCCATACTTTGCTCCCTAGGTGAGTAATATACTATTTCAACTCACTCCGGTCATTATCAATTCAAACGAATGCCTTTCGGTTTAAAAAATGCTCCAGCCACTTTTCAAAGAACCATGAACGAAGTACTAAACGGTCTAGTAGGCGAAATGTTGTTTGTTTATTTGGACGATATAGTAATTTATTCAAAAAACTTAGATGAACACATACACAGAATCGATATATTTATGAAACGAATTAAAGACGCAAACTTAAAATTACAACCAGATAAATGTATATTTTTGCAAAGCGAAGTCCATTACCTGGGTCATGTGATAGGAAGAGACGGAGTTAAGGCAAACTTCGACAAATTAAAAGCAGTAAAAGATTACCCCATACTTAAAAATCAAAAAAATATAAGAGACTTTTTAGGCCTTGCAAGTTATTACCGCAGACTTATACCTAACTTTTTCAAAATCGCCAGACCTCTTACTGACCTGTTGAAGAAAGATAGCGAATTCAAATGAACAAATCTTTAACAACAAGCATTTGCTGCAATGAAAGTAGCTTTATGCACGAAACCTATACTACGACACCCAGATTTCACTAAGAACTTTTTAATAACCACTGACGCATCAAATTACGCAATAGGAGGCGTTCTCAGCCAAGGAGATATAGGAAAGGATTTACCAATCGCTTATACATCCCGTCTATTAAAGCCCGCCGAATCTTGTTATTGGACAATAGAAAAGAAATGTTTAGCAATTCTGCACTGTATTACACAATTCAGACCTTATGTATACGGCCGACACTTTAAATTCATAACCGACAACAAACCTCTCGTGTGGCTAGATTCAGTAAAAGATAAAACTTCCAGACTAGTGCATTGGCACCTGAAATTAAGCGAATACGATTACGAGATAATACATAAACCAGAAAGGGTGAACGCGAATGCTGACGCGCTTTCGCGAAACCCAGCAGAACCTATAGTCCTCTGGGACACAGTCGGAAAAATTTCTAGAATAATGCAACTTTACCGTTATAATCATGGTCAAGGACTTGGAAAGAATTCCGATGGAATAACTGTCCCCATTCAACCGACATCCCCACCGCCGCGCTGTGGAATCAAACCCGTGCTACTTGAGAATAGTAACGTAAACATAATCGCCCCTATCTATACCCGTTCGAAGCGTAACACCCCCTCCGCCTCACATACCGAAGAAGAACGTCCCTCTCCCTCTCATCCAACGAAAAGATCAACCATTAAGGCCAACACGCCTATCGAGAGCATGCATGACCCCCCTCCGACCATCCCCTCTCTTCTCCTGTCCAATCTCCACCACAGTCACCACTGTCTTCTAGATCTCCATCCCCCTCTTCTTCAATCTCCTTGGACTCAGACAAACCCGAACCACGTCCCGTGTCTCGCCACGCAGCTCTGACCTTTCTATTTAAACTTATCGATTCCAGAGATTGTTTGAAATTCAGAAAAGATAACTTAGTAATATTTGTATCATACCAAGGCAAACCCCTTGATAAAAGTGCCTTGGAACTCCATGAAAGCAAAATACTGCCAGTATACAAAGTCATCATGCCCGAAAGATCAAAAGTAACGAACACCACGAAAGAAAAGAAACATATATCACTACCGTTAGCTTACCCTTCAACCAAACAAAGCATAGTTGAGGCGTTGAAATTGCTATTCAATGTAGTCACTGAATTAGGGATAAATTCAGTTAGTATTGCAAAAACGAATTACATTGGTGATCTTCCGTGGAGAACTATAGAGAACAAACTCAAACAAATATTTTCTGAAACCGACTAAGCCGTAATCATTTGCAATTCATTGGTTCGTACTCCTTCAGAGAACGAAAAAATCGCTATATTACAAGAATATTACTCATCCCCTACGGGAGGTCATAAGGGCGTGAGCAAAACATATTGCCGCATCTGAAACTATTATTTTTGAAAGAATATGAAAGGAGATGTAAGGAATTACATTAACAAATATAAGACCTGTCAAATGAGAAAAATGACTCGAGTAAAACCAAGAAGGCCAATGATTCTCACGGATACTCCCGGTCGTGCTTTCAATAAAGTAGCGTTAGACATCGTTGGAACAAAACACACTCCATACGAATTGGTGTTCGCTCAACTCGCCCGTCTGCCAAGCTCTTCCCCTCCTTTAGAGGAAAATGTAGATGTCCCTTACGCGCAATATTTAAACGACCATTTCGACGAAATGGATAGATTGCAAAACCTGGAGGAGGTAAAGATCAAAAGCAAAGCATATTACGATAGAAAAGTTGTATCACAGGAATTAATAGTTGGTGATGATCACTTGCTATTGGCAGTAAAGCAGGGAAAATTCGGCAACACTTACAATGGTCCCTTTAAGTTGATAGAATTGTTAGAAAACAACAATGCGACCATAGAAATCAAAGAGAGTAAAACTAGGAGATTACACGTTGACAGATTAAAATTATATAGAAACTAAAATTCAAATTTATATACTTTACACACTATGGTATTCGTCATTTCTCTAATCCTGACTAAACTTAATTTTTATAAAAGCTACTTTCAAAATAAACTACTCTGAGACTGGAGAAGCGACGAGCCCCACCCGCTATAAACCTCAGACTCTCTCCGTAAGCGAATCGTTATCATATGCGAATACCCAAGCCTCTCCTCGATCATAAGTATGTAATAAGTACGATATCATGTATTAGAAAATGTTGCGTCACATCGCTCTGGTTCTTGCCACCACAAACATCGTAGAAGAATTTATCGGATTTGATCGCAATATCCAGCCTGACGTTTGAACGCCAAACGCACCCATATTTAACTGCTCCGAACCATCGAATACAAAGTTATTCGTTACACTTGATGCAGAATAATGGTTACGCTGCAGAACACGGATGGAATGGACTGACATCTAACCCCATAGATGTACTCTAGGGTGGGTCAGAAAAATGACTTTTTTTTTTTTCAAGTGCCACGCAAAAATGGGTTGCTAGACACCTTAAAAGAATTCTCACCCAATATGAGCTCTTAATTTTAATAGGAAGATCCTCCGCATCGTTGTTTTTTTTTTTTCAGTCCAATAGATTAAAATTCATACCTCATTATTTATTGATTGTACAGAAAAATGGTAAAGACGAATTTTGTAGGAAATTTAATGCTCTACAAAAAGGGTTTTCTTATACTTTTTCCGTAAACCTTACCATTTGAATGATATTGAAGATTTTAATTAGATGATTTTTAGACAAATCTCATTTTTGCTTATGAATTTTATAACTCCACAATAAATGACTATTAAAAAGTGCACAATACAAATTTTTGTAGGAAATTAACTGCTCTATAAAAATGGTGTCTTATGTTCTGGCGAATAAATTAAGCGTTCAAAAGATATTCATAGGCAGAAATCAGTACACATGAAGGTTTGATGATATATATATATATATATGTAAGATTTATTTAAATTTAAAATAGAAATATTTATTATAATAGAACAAATGTTTAATTATTAAGGTTTAAAGAGATAGAAAAGATAAGAAAAGTAAGTAACAATAGTTAGAAATCTTAAGTATACTCGTATTACACTCTTTCACTCACAAATAGTCGCACCGAATCAAGAAGGCGAAGACCGCATTCTTTGCCGCGCTTATATACACATTCACCCCACCAATGGTCCCAATCACTTCCGTCAATCATTCTCGTAATCTCCAGACTATTCCCGACCGATTAAACAAAAGACCTTTTCCTAATTTCCGGTTCGGGAATATTCGAGAGACTTCCGGGTGCACGCTCGCTTTTCTTTCTTACTGGACACACTCATATTCATACCGCTGCATGCAGTTACACTTATACCCATATCGCTGCGCGCACTCACACTCATGTCCATATCGCTGCGCGCACTCACACTTATACCGATATCGCTGCGTGCACTCACACTTATACCGATATCGCTGCATACTCTTACACATCTTTCACATTCATCAATTGTTTTCACGCACACCATACACTCGCACTCTTCGTCTTTCTCTCACTCTCACAATATATATATATGTAGGGATTTAATTTATTTAGGTGAGAGGTGCGAGGTGAACATACACCCAGTTTAATCCTACTAATAAGATTTATTTAAAACAGGTATTAGAAAAGGTACAATATTAGTTTCACAATCTTACGGTTACAACTTAGATGAGCGACTGAATTCTTACGACTGTTACAACTGATACGACTGCGACTGTTACAACTGATATCTAACTACGGCTACGACTGCGACTACATTCTATTTCTACGACTCAGACTCCTTTACTTCTACCACCGACTCTCTTCTCGTATTCCTTTCCATGTCTTTTATATCAGAAATCACCTACACCCCTTTTTGAGAGGGAAGAAGCTTACAAATCTTACTGACCAATAGCATAAGGATCCACCCCATAGTCCACCGACAGGTACAGCCTATGGTTTTCGGTAGTGGGAACTATGCATACAGAAACATAATCTAGCACATCGGAATGTTACACCTTTTTATGGCATCGCATATCGGAAATTTTTCAAAGGGTCCCTACACTGCACACATGGTTTTTTATTACACCAATATCCTAATAACCCTCAAGGTTCGTTTATGGTTTTATGGCCCACCTAATATTTTCTTTTAATCTGGATAGATTTCTCTTTTTCAAATAAAATGAGATCTACAGAAAGGACTGAATACTAGCTTTTGTCTACCTCTGCTACACTTAAAACTCTCCTACAAAATATATATATATACATATACGTGGGGAGTGTTGAATATCAAAGAGTAAACACAGATAAGTAGGCAGGCAGCGAAAGATTATTAAAATAAAGAAAGACGGTGTCTGGACTGCTCTTTGTAAGTGAAGAAGTTGTGTGTGTAAGTCGGTATGAGCTAGAAGGTTCTCGAGCGATATCAGTAATTTGTTTATTAGACCGAGCTGGACGTTAGGAAAATTCGAGAACGATTCGAAAATGTTTTGTCCCTCGGGCATGCAGGGTGGGGGAGAAACCTCATAAGGAGAGGACGGTCACGCGTGAGGAGCGTTTTTGATGGAGTAGCGTAGAGAGAACCGAGCGATGATAGCGAGCGATTCGATACGAACGTGATTAGCGAGTGAAGAGTGAAAGAATAGCGAGTGAGTAGTGACTGTGTGAGGTCTAAGTGAGTGTGAGAAGTTGCGAAGCGTAAATATATTGTAACTGTAATAAACAATAACTTGTGAAAATAAAGAATATTTTTTATATCTCAAGTAGTGTTGGCAACACGGGGAGATTAGCCCCGTTTTTCAATTACAGCAGTAAAGCGCATTATGCTGCATAATGCTCAACGTTGAATGTTTCAACTAGAGCATCGCATCGCACAATCGAGCACTGTAAAAAGTGTTGCTTTCGCGTAATGCCGGCAATCGATACCAACTCAGTAACAGAAAATAACCAAGTGTTTTTTCTTTAAGTTGGCATTGATCGAAATTGTATGTATATTATCGTTAGTAATATTGTTTATTATTGAAAAAATTCTTAAAGCTTTCTTCTCGTCGTAGTTTTTAGGAAATAATAAAAAGTTAATTCAGACTGTTAAAAAATAAATATAAGTATGGATGAAGGTATAAACATTAACTATTTTTTTTTTTTTATATTCTACACATAAAATGTGAATACAATTTCATTTTAAAATACAAAACTATAAATAAATTTATGAAAAAACAGAAGGGAAAAAGTATAGAGACAAAGGAAGGGAGAAGGGTGAGAATAATGGCATGGAATGTAGCAGGGATAAGGAACAAGGAGAAGGACTTTTGGGAATATTTGGAGAAATTTGATGTATTGGGACTGCAGGAAACGTGGTTAGACAAGAAGGGGTGGGAGAAGACGGAGGATTCATTTCCAAGGAATTACAACGGGATAGTGCAAGAGGCGAGGAAGGATAAAATGAAGGGTAGATACAGAGGTGGAATGATTGCTGGAGTAAGAAAGGATTTAGAGATTGTGAAGGCAGAGGCAGGTAAGAAGGGAATGATACAGCTTGATGAAAGGATGGCGGAAAAAGAAATTTGGCACATAATAATTGTATACAACAGAGGGGGAGAGAGGGGAAAGCTGAGAGAAGTGGAGGAATGCATAGAAAGGAAGGAAGGAAAGAGGTTGCTAATAGTGGGTGATTTCAACGCAAGGATCTCGGATAAAGGAGGAACATGCTGGATGGGGGAAGAGGAGAAAAGAAAATCAAAGGACAGGGTGATAAACGCACAGGGGTATGAATTGCTGAAGATGGTAGCGGAGTACAGTCTGGGGATACTGAACAGAAGTAAGAAAAATGATGAAAAGGGGGAATGGACTTTTGTAAGCAAAATAGGAAGCAGCGTCATAGATTATGCGATAACGGATGAAGAAACATGGGATGAGATAGAAGAAATGCAAATAGGAGAGAGAACAGATTCGGATCACATGCCGATAGAAATAAGGATAAGGGAAAAAATAGTGAATAGTCTAGAGGAAGGAAAGAAAAAGGAGAGGATTGAAATAGAAGACTGGTCAGAGGAGGGAATAAGGAAGTTTAGAGAAAAGCTAGAAGGTGTAAAGTTTGGTAACGAAGGAGTGCAGGAAGAGTTAGTAGAATTAATAGAGAAAATAAAGAGTGCAGTAACGAAAAAGAGAACAGAATCAGGTAGATGGGGAGAGGAAAGGAAAAAATGGTGGGATAGAGAATGTAGAGAAAGTAAAACGAGCCTGAATAGAAAACTGAGAGGATTTAAGGAGGGAAAAGTTGAAAGGATAGAATATGTTGAGGAAAGGAAAAGACACAAGAGAAAATGCAAAGATAAGGAGGAGGCATATAGGCAAACAGAAATTAGGAAGGTTATGGAAATAAAGGATGAGAGGGAGATTTGGGGATACATCAGAAGGGAAAGAGGTAAAAGAAAAAGGATAGAAGAGAATATAACAATGGAGGAATGGAAACAACACTTTATGAAGCAATATGAGGGGACGGGTGAGAGGAAACGACAGGAGAGAGGGATAGAGATAGAAGGAGAGGATACAAAGGAAATAGAAATAGGAGAAGTGGAACAAGCAATAAGGAAACTGAAGAAAAAGAAAGTCCGGGTGTAGATGGGATAAGAAACGAGGTGTGGATATATGCGAGTAGGGAGGTTAGGGAGAAATTAAGAAAAATCATAAATGATATATGGAAAGGTAAAGGGTGGCCAGAAGAATGGAAAGAAGGAATAGTATGTCCAATCTTCAAGAAGGGAGATAGAAAAGAAGTAGGTAACTATAGAGGAGTGACATTGATGTGTACAGCATACAAGATATATGCAGCGATAGTGGAAAAAAGATTAAGGGAGGATGCAGGAAGGTTAAAATTAATTCCAGAAACACAATCAGGATTTAGAAAAGGTAGAGGGGGAATAGATAATATATATATTTTGAAGACGGCAGTAGAAAAGGCAATAAACAAAGAGAAAGGAAAGCTTTTCGTAATGTTTGTAGATTTGAAGGCAGCCTTTGACAGGGTAAATAGGGAGAAATTGATGGACTATTTGGAAAAAAAGATGGTGGGTAAAGATATAATTTATAGCGTAGGGAAGATATATGAAGAAACGAAGAGCAAGGTAAGAGTAGGGAAGAAGATAACAGAGGAGTTTTGGACGGAGAAAGGGGTGAGGCAGGGGTGTCCATTGAGCCCACTCTTGTTTATTATATTTATTGCGGTCATAGAGGAATATTTGCGGAGAAGACAGGAAGGAGGAATAACGATAGGAGGGAAGAGAATATACACCTTGGCGTACGCAGATCATCTAGCGATAATAGCGGAGACGGAGGGGGAACTAGAAAAAATGATGGAAAGCGTGGGGAGATATTGCAAGAGGAAGGATCTAGAAGTAAACACGGAAAAAACGAAGGTGATGATGTTTAGTAAGAGAAGGAGCAGAAAGAAAAGAGAGTGGTTCTATAATGGGAAAGAGATAGAGGAGGTAAGCGAGTTCAAATATCTAGGATACACGTTTAGGTACAATAACAAGGAAGAGTCGCATATTCAGGACGTAAGAAGGAGAGCAGCAGCAGCTATGGTACAAGTATGGAGCATTGGAGAGATTCGCCGCCTCTTTTTCAACTAATCGTCAAATTGCTTGTCTTCATGGCAAACTACTTCAACATTATGTCCGATTCTTTGGGCGTAATAAAACCTACTGTAAAGTTTTTACCCTTTTCCTCGTCAAATTCGCCAATGTAGTTTGAAACAAAAGTGGCATAGGCAGAAACAACAACAGGATTGATTGGTGGTGTTATTGAAATGTATGTATTTGTCGGATTTAGAGTGTACAAATTGACGCCGCGACATAGTAAGTTAGGATTTACATTGACCACATTATTTTCCGCATCGGCATTTGTTGATTGTTGCCGTCGCCGAGTACACGCATCAACGTGTCGCAATTCATCATGAAATGTGGTCAATCGTGATATGAGAAAATGATCGGCATTATTATTTACATTGATAATTTTATTATTTAACAGGCTAAAACCATTGTCAAAAATGGACTTATCAAAGTACAGAATCATTTTGTCGCATTCCACATATATATATATATATATATATATATATATATATATATATATGACATACGTACGTACAAACTATAAATACTGTAGTGGATTGTTTTCGATGAAGGGGAAATG
Organism: Polistes dominula; assembly: GCF_049000335.1. Lineage (NCBI taxonomy): Eukaryota > Metazoa > Arthropoda > Insecta > Hymenoptera > Vespidae > Polistes > Polistes dominula. Next base: position 160,276 of record NW_028301034.1, read on the forward strand.
CTTATAGGAATTTAATGGATTGCTTGAACACTTCGTATTCGTGCTCATTGCTTGCGGCAATACGATCATCACGCAGACGCAAAATCTTATATTCTGGTGACAATTCGAAAATTTTATCCACAACACCGTGCTCGGGTAGAGTTACTTGCTCACCACCAATCTTAAATTGATAGGGAGCAATGCATTTGGCGTCGATCGTTAGCATTTTCCACTTTATAATTAGATCATTTTGAACAATGATGAATATATCGTAGAGAGTTTCATCGTAGGTCTGTGGTTTGGGCGCGTCGTAGAATCGTTGTACTTCAATTGGATTTCCGTCTGCACGCATTGACAAAATGTTCCGATCAATGTAGTCCAATATTTGAATATTACTAACTGCCTCACTCATATAAATATGTTTGTCGTTGAAACGTGTGCCTATAACTTCTAAAATGACAATTCTATCGTCCATTAGTTCGACCAAGAGGCAGAGATTTTTCAAGAATGAATGATATCCCTAAAAAGTGACGATACTAATGTTCTTTGCGTCTGGCCAAATGAACGCACAATTCTCCTTCTGACTGTTGATCATCATTTTTGCTTTAATGCCGTTCCACTTGTATGCCCACTTGTAGGGCTCGTCTTTGTTGAAGCAATGCCACATTTAAACTTTTGTCATGATACACGAGTAGATATTTTTCAACAGTAGATTTTGCCTTTGTCCATAATGTCGATTGCTGACAGCCACTTTCATAAGTTTTTGCTTCAAATGTAAAATCTTCTCATACGACGTCGACGAATCATACTCAATTTCGTATTCCACCGTAAAACGTTCTCCCTTGCTGCACTCCTCCTTATTGTAGGCAATCCGTATGACATGTGTGGCGTCCAAGTTGCATGTTTGTATGATTCGATGGGTGGCTTTTACGACTTCGCTAAACTGATCGATACTCGTGGCCACCTCGCTGGCCGTAGTTCTTACCAACGGATAAACTAGACATTTATTAGACCGTTGAAAAAGCCAAGAATATGTTTGCACGACAGCGTAGTTTTGCACTGTATGCAACGACTGCTGAGACGAGTTTCGTTTTTAAAAAAAAATAATATGTCTAGAACGCCTTGGGCACGATTGAATTAATCACTAGTGATGGGAATCTTTATCGTACTTTCACATTCCAACATATTGTTCATTGTTCTCTCGATCGTATTGATTCACATGTTACCTAGCTGACTTATGATGTTGGTCTACATTATGCCGCTATTTTTGTTAAACAGTTATTAACCGTTTTCGATACTATTGCATATTGCCACACACCAATGAGCAATGATAACGGGCTAATGTTCCCGTAGCTCCAATCATAAGCCATGATATTATCTTATTCTTCTTAAATGTGTCTGTCGCGGCTGCACCTTCGGCCATGGTAGACGGTGTTTTCTTCATGCCGTAAATAATGGCACTGGCAAGAAACACAAGAGCAATGAGAATGACAATTACCGACACGATTGAAGCCAATTTAATGCCCTTGGATAGATTTTCGCATTCGGGCGTTAGCCCGGATCGTATCCTTTCACCTACAGAAAACATTGTCAAATAGACGATTATAATTTATCGGCAAATTTCGAAAATATACTATCTTATGGGTGATTATTAGATCGACTATGGTGGCAAAATCAAATAGTCTCGCTTCGTCAATTGGCACTTCCCAAATAGTACACTGCAAAGTTTCTCTATATTTACTGGCACCTTTTATGTGCACACTCAAATCCGTCCCATTGGAGTGTGCCAATTTTAATGTAAATGTATCATGTAAGAATATCAACGGATACGTCGATTCGTTCATGGGAAAGACATACGTAGTTCGATCTTTGAGAAACACAAAAATATAGACGATGGTCGATTCGATACTGGGAACTATTAATCGATGGTCCTACCACTTGCACAAGTCTTCCAGCTGCGAAGTCGGTGGTCCTGACACTCGAACGCTCTACCATATTGTCCCAGTCAAAGAGACCACAATTTATGCACAAAAGATGTATAACGTGGGCAACGAGAATGACGAATTTTGGGAGAAATTACCAAAACGGTTGTTAGCTATTATAATTATTATTATGAAGCTTCACATTATTACAGACGGTCAGGGTAGCGTAACACTTTGCAATAAGCATCTACTGAAGCGTGTCAATAGAAAACAAAATTAGACTCATTATTCGAACAAAACGTGGATTCGCAATGTCGTCAAGTCCATCTTCCCACGAGCTGTAAGTAAGAAGAACATACCAACCAACATTCCCTCCTGGGCATTGGATGGATATTTTGCATGAATATCCGACAACTCGTAGAACCGCTAAAGAAACAGTCGAAGTTCTTTATTAAATATGATCAGGGCAATTGAACGCTGCCAAAAATTTATTAATATGTCTAAAGAGGTATGTTAGTTATTCACTCTTACTCTCGCTTCTACAACATCCATTACATGTGGGTATTTTTTGTAGGTTTGGGAGCACATACGATGCAACGACATAGCAGCATTAGTCGTGAACACAGTCCCACAATAGTCGTGAAATATCGACAGCATCCTTACCACCCAACACCATGTTCATCAAGAGTATGGATGTGTTGGCCAATGTGTCGGGACCGGCATTGCTTTATAATAAAACTATTGTAATTTTCACACCCGACTACTATGACATTCTCAATATGTAATATAGTACGGTTGTGGGAGAAAAATAATAAATGAGAATTTAATGGAGTTGTGTCATTTGTTAAACGACCTAACACATGGATCAACAAACAATTCTCAATCACCTAGCGTTATTGTCCTCTTTTTTGGGCTTTCTCGTTGCTTTAGTCAACAGCGCTATAGCCATAGACGCGATGTTGCAAAAGAAACATGCCACTCTGGCCATAATTTAATAATCAAGCCGGTACGCAGAACGGTTGACGATTATGTGTATGCCGCAGTTAAACGATCGCGAATCAATAATTCCGAACAGCGTGTTCGGAAATCGTGTCCGAATCGACACCATTTGTGCTGGAATCACGACAACATGATACAGTCGCTTATTTACAAAATCCCTTTGCATCGTCTTCGGCAGCAACTTCTACATCATCGAATAATATTCCATTAGCAGCGCCAAATAATACATCATCTTTACGCTTAATGCTCCTACATCATCGTCAACAAATAATACTTTGACATTGCCACTGGCCTTTACCAACGAACGCTCCAAATCCACCGTTGACTTTATCAACGAACGCTCCAAACCCACTGCCTTTACCAACAGACATTCCAGCACCACCACCTTTGCCAACAAACAACGTTTCAGTACCGCCGCCTTTGCCAACGAATGCGCCGCCAGAGCCGTTGCCTGTCCAAGCTACACCGTCGGGAGCTCCCAAGCCGATAGATTTGCGCGATCAATTGATGTCGGAAATTGTTAATTTTAAATTTTCCAATAGACAAAAGACGGCGAGGCGAGCAACAACGATTCGCGACAGCGATGACAATGATTTTACAGCGCAACGACGTGGAACATTGACGGATCGACTGAGTTCGACATGCTCGGTCGTTCATAAAAAAAGTTGGACATTAGTGGCAATGAAATAGAGACTTCGTCTGTCGACGACAACGACAACGACAACGACAACGACCACGACAACGACAACGATTCGTGGATTGAGTAAATATAGTATATATTGGTAGAAAATTAAAATGAGCCAAAGTAGCAATCATTCAGAGGCCATACTGTCCGATGACGATGAACAGCTAGAAGATGTTGCTGACACCACCGCCGTCTCAATCACAACCTATCAGTACAGCAGCTGAAACGAATAATGTTAAGAATTATTCCCTCAAGACTATTCTAAATTCGTTGCTGTTGACGAATTTTAGCTTCACCGCTAGCGAATTAATTTGCTACTCCATTTGCACACTGACCATATTCATCGGTCTCATGTAATTATTTCCACACCAACTGCTAACGTTTATGCTCCTATTTGTGCTTATGCTATTAGTTGCTGTATATATAGCAATTTGTCGAAAGTGGGATTCCATGCAAACTCGACCCATCAGTGCAGCACGTTTACGCCAATTTCGTCGCAATAATGTTGTCGATTTCTTTAGGCGAACTAGTGGCAATAACTTTTAAACATCCATGCGTGCTGAATGTAATGAAACAGCATGACATCGACATATCGATCGACCATTATACATCAAACTCATCAACAGTGTGCCCGAACATGGTATTCGCATTCATTCATTTGACGAGTTCAGAACACACTATGATGAATTGTTGTGGGCTATTAGGACCTACTTAAGTGACAAGGAGATGGATATTTTAATAAGACACAAAAATAGTATAGCTTCTTTACTATTTCATATATTTGAGGAGATTGTAGAGTGTTAATTTTTTTTATATTTACATATGAAAAATTTTTCATACAAGCTTATCCACCGTAATGAGTCCGTTCGAGTTATAATTGTCGCGTTCGACAAATTCATTGCCGTCGTAGAAAATCTTAGAGCTAGCCTTAAAGATAATATTATGATACTCGTCTGCACCATTAGTTGCCTTATATTTCACATTTTCGCGCATAAAGTATGCACGAGCATTATCCTGTTCTACCGGATCATTGTACACGGCCACTTGATCTTCAATGTCTTGAGCAGTAATAATGGCACCGGGACACTCGCAGACACACATGTTGCACATAATATGATCCACCAGATCCACCAGCTTCTTGAAAATGCTTAATTACCGTGCCCATTTCGCCCTATTGATTTTCAAAGCGCTTCTTGAAAGCTGAAAATTTGCGAAAATCATCGTCCGCCTTGTTTTTCATGAAATTACGAATAATATTGATGAATTTATCCGTGCGAATGTGAAGATTGGGTGCCTGTAGGATGTCGGAGTTGACAAGAAAGTTGTACAGCCGATTCAATTCAAACGATACACATTTTCGCAATAATTCTTACTCACGGCATTGTCCACGTCGATGCGCGGAAACAAATTTTCATCACGTTTCAGCACATAAGTCAAATAACTGAGCCAACTGACGGCGTTGGTCATTTCGGTTAGTGTTAAATCTATCGTACCATTGTAGAATTGTGAGTCTGTTAGCATGGCCAGCAAATTGTAGCTCTTAAAACTGGCACAGTTTTGCTTGCCCGTCAATTTTATCACGTGAAAACGATTTACCGACACCGGATCTACATAATTTTTATAATTAATAAAATCTATGATGGAATTAGTTGCACCATGTACCTACCAACGATTGACTAACATGCATTTCGTATTCTTGATTGAAAAACTGTTTGGCCGATTCAGCATCAATGCCCGTAATTGCTTTCATTCGTTCCGAATCGACTTCGGCCAATTCATTTAATATTGTCGCATTGGTCTTGGCTCGTAACATTGGTTCGTTCCATCGCTTTATTTAGATCGAAGTAACGACCCAATTTGGGCGACGCCCATATGTTGTATAATGTCGCAAATGTAACTTTTGCTAACACCACCGTCTCCGTGATATGTGAAAATTTTCTTGAGCACATTGACGGGCACAAAGAGTGCCGATAGACTGACTAGTCATGAGTTCTTTCGTCGTGACCGGATTGAAACTCGTTGACATGCCTGAATATTGACTGAACATTGCCGCCGTAATAATGTTACGTTCAAATTCACTGAGATCCGTGCCGAAGATCACTTTTTGCGCTCGAGCTAAATTCTTGCGAAAAGTCTTAACACTTATATCATAATCGTAATCGTTGTACGCTTCATGCATGCACCGTCATATGGACGGTCATATAACGCGGTCATATGGAATGCCTCGGTAAATGTGTCAAAGGACATGCATTTGATGAAATCAATGACGGCCAAAATGGTAGCATAAAAGCAAAACTCTTCTGTAATATTGTCCACGGAATCGCGGTTGATGGTCAACAGGATTTGCAGTTGAGTTTCTTTTTGCTCATATGTGAGAGTTTTGAGGACATCGCTGAAACGTGTACGCCACGCTTGTGTATCGACACTGTGATAATTGAACACATGATCGGTTAACCTAATATAACTATCCAAACTATCCAAACAAGCCATCATATTTTTCATAGATATGCATAATAATGAAGATGAATTTGGGATCAATGGGGAATTGTTCGATGAGAGAATATGCCGATTCCAAGTTGTCATTGCGTGAGAATGTCGATGAGACTTTCAATGCGATACTCGTCGATTTTGTAACTATGTCGTATGTTTTGTAACTGCATAATTGCCGTAGCTAGAAGAAAGTGCACAAATAATGGGGCAATGTTGTCGTTGAGCATGCGAGCATAGCGTCGTTCGGTCGTCTGCAAACGCTCCAAAATCACATAATTCTGGTCCGGACTCATGATGTAGGGAGCACGTAAATCCCAAATGGAACATTCGCGATAGCAAATGAATCGAAGAAAACTGGTTTTAGCCACATAGAGTCCGGTGACACTGTTAAATACTCCCATACATATGGAGAGTGGAAAATTGAAATTTACACTTATTTAGGTTGAGGCAGGTTTGATTTGTGACAAAGTATTGTCCAAAGTAATGTCCAATTCGGCGTGTACCGAATCGTTCGCGCGATGCATTGCTTGAACCGATCCAATTGTAAATCACTCCCGGCAACGATTCCATCTTCGATGTAATCTTATAATGCGTGCCCGTACCACTGAGTATGTAATAATTTAACGTTGCTACATTGTACATGATTGCTTTTATGACAATTAAAATATCGCAATAGGAACTAATGATTTTTCGCATTTCGTCAGTCTTTTGATTCTTATTCACGTTGCGTAGAGATCGTTGGTACGATCGTTGGCCGAGTCACAATTTGTAGCTGTCTGTAATAACTTGTCAATTTGATCCTCGAGCGTGTCAAAGGGAGAAATGTCTTTGGCAAAGAGATAATGCAAATGATTGAGCATGTCTTCGGCCGACTCGATGTAACATGTATACGTATTATTGTCATAATAGTTTATAAAACGAGCTAAACAGGCATCTTCAATGTTGCTAAACATCAACTAATGCAAAGTACCTTTCGCATGTCCTCCTGAGAACCGCATGGGTGTGAGAAATTTTTGTAGACACACGACAAAATGTTGCAAATAAAGAAAGACAACTGTGACAGCGTATTGAAAAGTTTTGAAATGGCTCACAACTAATAGATGCTGTACTCGTAAATTTTTCATTGAATTTGGTTATAAAACTTAACACTCTTTCACGCAATTCGGCATCTTCGACGCTGCTAGACACATTAACATTACCACATTCCCCAGTCTTGGATAAAGTTTCAACTTCTTCCTCTACCAAATGGCTAATGTATTCGGCAAATTGACTCATATGCTTGTAGCTAGGACAAATTTTGACCGATTTGATGTACTTAATGTGTGGTAGACCATACGTTTTCTTTACCTCAAGCAAACGATTGAAGTATAGGTCGGTGGTGCATGTGTGTACGTGCGTGTGTAAAACGTTAGCGTTTGCTCATGTACACACTGGACGCCTCGTAGAGTTCGTGGTAGGAATCTTGTGGTAGAACTGTTAGTGGGACTTGACTTCTTGTTGCATCGGTAACATCGGCAAATACGGATGGATTCTCACATTCCTTGGCCGTATGGTATGGTAAAGGCATGAATTTTGGCACTTCCAGCAGCACATTATCTGTGGCAAATTGAGCCATAATAATACGTACCAGCTCCTAGTGCGTTGGTAGAGATACATTGACATCACTATACAAATGATAGCCACATTTACGCTTCCAAATGGCAATGTTCGGGGCTTTGGTTAGTTTTAATTCCTTTCGTAGTAATTCTTCGACACTACCTCTAACACAATTCACGAGTTGATCGATCATTCAAATGTGTTAACGTATGTTTTCTCACACGACAAATGCAGTCAAGACCTATCGTGAATTTACGCACATACATGCTAGACTAATCGAATCCGAGTGTGTGTCCGGTCACCTCAAAACACGAACGTAAATTTTCGACCGTCAACTCACGCGACTGTTTCCACGTGTAATAGGTGTTTGCGGTACGCGAATAAATAGTCGGATATGTTGACTCGCGTTCATCGCTATTGCGTAGCGTAAGATTTTCGAGAAATTGTAACTCGGCGGCACGCGTCTTCTCACACGTATCATTGGGCAAAGCCTTATTTGGCTGAGTTAATGCAATTGCGGTCATAATTACGGTTAATTTGAGCGCAAATTATGGCGTCTCTAACAACGTACATTTTAATGTTTATAGTAATTATTGGATCGCTAATTTGTATGAATTTTCTAAGACAACGCATTGACATTAAGATAAGGATAAGGATAAGGATAAGGCAGCGGCCAATTCGGCATTCAATCCGACCCAATTTAAGATTTATGATCGCTCGACACACGACACATGCAATCGATTGATTGAAATTTAACCGTTTGGCTGGTACGTTTGGGCCTGTAACGGTACTTACATACTCAATCATACTCAATCCCGTGGGTAGCATAAAATGTGGACCAAATAATACACCAGCAATACTCGTGTTGGAAGATCAATTTATTGAATCGTGTCTACAAATTGACTATGCAAATTGACCATTTTGCGTGGTTACACGAGTAACGGTCCCAGTCTCGTTGTTGTTCCCTACGAAATTACTACAAGAACATTTACTATATTGTCAGCGTTAAATATCTTGGTAAAAGATTGGATCACATTTGAGAAGAATAATGCTAAATTTGATAAAATCGATACTGTTGTGGTACTGAATGAACATTCACAGCGTCCTGCCAGTCGTCAAAAGCGTACATTAAATTCAACTCAAGTTGTTAATGCTTATACTCCTCGCAATACCCATGTCCCATCCGATGCTGTCACGTTTGTATCGAAAACATGTGAGAAATCAGCTAAATCGCAATCTCATAGACATTGCTTATGTAAAACGTTTGCAAGAACGTAATAGCAATAAGACAGCAGCAGTAGCAGCAGCTAATATTACTGAAATGTAATAAGTGATATTATGTGAGGAGTGCTACAACCATTGAAGAAATATTATTAATGCCGTTTCTCTTCTCCAATCGATACAAAATTACATTGGCTATAAACATTTATACACTTTATACCATTATATGAGTTGTGTCATAAAGTGTAGTTGAAATGAAATAATAGATTGCTAGTAGTAGCAGCAGTAGCAGTAGCAGTAGCAGTAGCAGTAGCAGTAGCAGTAGCAGTTGAATGAGAATGAGAAATAATAAATATATATTTATGATAAAATACGTATAGAAAATGCCTGGCTTAATCAGCTGCATGGCTTCATTCATATTATATACACTTTTTGTCATTATACCCTTCTTGTCATAAAGTGTATTTGTACAACTTGTAATTGTTGTAGCAGTAGTGGAAGAAGCATGCAACGTAATATTTAATATGACAAAATATGGGATGTAAAATGTATGGCTACATTGACCGCGTGGCTTCATTACACTTTATGCCATGCGACATTTTAGCAGTAGTTGTAGTAGTAGTGACACAAAAGTGTAATAGCAGCCATACAATGTTATTACACTTTTGTTTGCTTGTGTGTGTGTGTGTGTGTGTGTGTGTGTGTGTGTGTGTGTGTGTGTGTGTGTGTGTGTGTGTGTGTGTGAGGCTTCGTTACAATTGTTTTTTATTGCAAAAGATCAAAATTATATACCACGCAGCTGGATACTTATATTATATTCGGTCGTGATTTAAATCAGTTGCATCTCAATCGAGCATAAATTAACATAAAATAGGTAATAATGGCGACGTCATATCAAATGCGCTTAGCCGTGCATGTGGATCGACGCAAGTTATCCCTCATTACTAATAAAATTGTGCGAGAATTGGTGGCACTTGAGGAGTATCGAGCGAATAGCGAGCGACTGTGCCACAAGTGTGAATGTGATTAATTACTGGTTTCCCACTAAAATACCATTGTTCTACCCAACAATGAGGCTCTGTTGCATATAATAAAGCCCGATCGTGACTTCTCCTGCGGCATGCTCCACGTTTCGTCCATTTTGGCGGCTGCCAATTTGGACATTGACGGTATAGAACCGGGTGAAGCGTGTCACTTGATGATTGCCGAAGATACCTATGATCATCGTCTCGTGGCGCAATTGGAGAAAGTCAGTTTAACCGTTAGCCTGGGTGTTGGTGTAGGCTACGGCGTGTCCAATTTGCCGCGTATAGGGCAAAGCGTATAGGCGAGCCCGGCAAAATAGGATCGGGCTTCTTGTCCATTGCTCAACGTCTAAACAGTTCGAATTTTATCACGTTGCACGAGCGTAAACCAAAAATTGCTCTCTACTTGTTTCCGGGAGGCTTGAAAAATTCGGAGAATAAACATTTGTGCGACTATTGGGGCAAGGAATATGCACGAGAATATGAGCGTTTGGTTAAGGAGCAAAAATTTGTGAAAAAACATCGAGCTCGCGACATTATGACTCGTATTATTAACTCACTCATGTTTAATGGATCACCCTACATCATTTGGTCGGACATTCTAAATCGATATAACAATCAGCTACATTGTGGACCCCTAAAGACGCTCAATCTGTGTTCCGAGGTGACAAATTATGCGAGTGCGAGTGCGAGTAAGATTCTTCGTCGTGCACTCTGATCAGCTGCAACATGAACATGTATCAGGATTTGGTGAAAGAATTTGAGAATATTCGCGACAATTTGCTGACATCCAATGAATTTATGGACGTGCAACAGTTTAATTTGTCAGACGTTGCTGTTTATGCCTTTACCATTGGCAAATTGGGTGTATATGCGCTCAATATGTTTATAAATAAGATGCGACAAAAAGCGACTCGTCATGAAATCGGTCTAAATCCGTTGGGCGTCTATGACATGGCGTTGCAAGCTAACGTAGATCCTATAGCAGTTTGTCAGACGGTCAGCGAAGCTCTCTATGCTGGAGCCATTAGCGGCAGTTGTGAGATATATGAAAAAACTAAAATTCAATGTGCCATGTTTGCCGGATCAGCCTTTAGTCGAGGAGCTCAACAATGGGTGCTGCGAAATGCCCTGTCATCGTGTCAATTTGCCGGCTGGGACAAGTTGCGAGCTCGCATGAGTCGTGGTATGGCCAATTCTATGCTAACGGCTCAAGCACCAACCGCTTCTACGGCCATATTGACGGGTGCCACCGAGTCCGTGACTCTACCCATGAGCGTACTCATAAGAGTCATCGAGAGAGCAACAACGGTCGTAATCGTAACATCTCCTACGGACTCATGTATGTAGCCCTCAACAACGATACCTTTCCTACCATCGAAAACGACATTGATACTCAATTGGCAATGTATCGAGTGTCTGCTCCCTATGTGGATCACAGTCAATCGACCATGTTCACCATCGACCTGGATTCGCAGAGTATTTTCAATCTATTACTAAAAACCTATCAGATCCCACTAAAAACGGGCCTGTATTATTTACTCTTTTGTCAGGATCGTCCGTCGTTGAATGTGGTGAAGAATACTGCGACAGATCGAATCGGCTGCGACGCTTGTACTTTATAATTTAATAAATATCCAATATGTTGTAGCTTATACTTAATATCTAATATGTAATAGCTAGTATCCTATTAGTTAATAAATATCAAATATTATGCGGCTTGTGCTTTGTTAGTGTTTACTCAATATGTAGTATATGTGAAGCTTGTACTTTGTAATTTTATAAAATAAATTATACTCGTTCAAACAAAGAGAGAGACAGAGAGAGAGAGAGAAAGAGAGAGAGAGAGAGAGTGTACGATCCAAAAGGATCATACGGTAATTAGCAGTATTCAAAATTCGCGCGCATCCACCTCCATCGATTAAAGGTCTAGATCGATACTCATGGTGAGCATCGATCAACTACTAGTAACTACCGAAGCGCCCCTCTAGTCACCCCCACCTCTCGCCTCCCCACTTCTTACCTCCAGTCCGTACGCCCTGCGTGGCCAGTACAAAAGGACATTCTTACAGTCCACTATAGGAAGCCTGTGAATACATATTGAAATCAAAGGAGTTAAATTAAGTTAGTTAAGGAACGTAAGCAAAGCGAGCGAGAGCATACAATTAATGATCAGAGGAATTTTCATTGAAGAATCTTTTGGTCATAACATTCTGGTGCAATCCTGTAAGGTGCGAGTTCCCGACTTCTGATTTACGAAGCAGTGAATAGACTATCACCACGCCGAGCAAACCGATTAGAGAACAACGAAGTCGAGAAAGTCCGCTATCTTGCGAACATCTTCATCGCCCAGCTCACCCATCATCACGAAAGATCTAGAAACGAGATAAGTAGTTTCAATTATCCGTGTGTGCGCTTATGCGTACACACCTTTGTTCATTAACATATATTTCAAGTGAAACTGCGCCTTCGAATCCAGTAGAAGTTTGCAATTTCTAATATCATTATTCATTTATTCATCATTTGTAAGAAATTTCATATTAAGCTTTGAATCGATATATGAATAACTTAATTATTAATATCAACGGTAGAAACGTATAGATTCATGAAATAGTTATTTCTCAATCACGCGGAAATCGCTTTATCCTTGTACAAATAACGATAACATTTTGGCGGCCCCACCGTCACGCCGCATTCCTTTATCTGAACGGTCGATTAGAAATCGAAGACGCCGTGACGTGTAGAGGGTTTCTACATAGTAAAAATAAAACTAGACTAAATTTTCTTTGCGACTTGCTTTTCTTTATTGAACAATTATCAACGGCGACGTACAAACTAGTAATTACTTCCTGTTAGCGTGGTTCCCTAACCTTCTAGTAACTTTAGAGAGCGCGATCTTCGGTCATTAGACGATAAATATAGGCGGAACTTTTCGCTACTCATCGTTCCTAAGATAACGCGATCGGATTCAGTAAACAAAATAGAAGGCAAAGTCATTATGTCTAAGTTGCGAAACACTATGAATCGTGAAGATATATCGTGCGTGTTCCCTTCGGCGAAGAAAGACACGATTACAGTCACCTACGCGGTATAGTCAGTTCCATAATCTCCGGAAGAAATTACACGCGAATATCGAACTCCGGAAGGAATATGAACAGATTACACATAAATACATCGATTTAAGACATATGTCGATCGTCAAAAACGAACCTATAGGAATTTGTTATCTTCCCCACCATGCGGTCATTAAATCAGCCAACACGACAACCAAGGTACGAGTCGTATTCAACGCCTCCGCGAAAATGATAAGAGACTTCCTCTCAACAGTACCTTATTAATTGGACGTATAATACAAGACACGTTAGTAAAACTCTTGTTAAGATTCCGAACGTATCAGTACGTATTGAACGCGGATATTGAGAAAATGTATCGGCAAATATGGATTCATCCAGACGATCGCCAATATCAACGGATATTTTGGTGGCATAACGAACAGATTCGCACGGTCGAACTTAATACGGTAACATTCGGAATAGCGTCAGCACCGTTTCTTGCCATACGAACCATCAAACAACTCGCGAAGGATGAAGGTGCTAATTATCCACTCGGAGCCGAAATACTTAACCGCGATCTATACGTAGACGACCTCATTACGGGAACTGATAATGTCGAAACCCTCGGAAAGATACGCGATCAAACTATTGAAATATTAAAACGAGGCGGTTTTAATATACGACAGTGGGCGTCTAACTTCCGACCGGTACTCGAAAATTTAGACATAAAAAACATCGATGTCGAGCTCTGCTCTGGGGAAAATCCTATTTTAAAGACACTCGGTATTTCATGGAACGCACATCATGATTGTTTAATTTACTCCGTCGCGCCAGTAGATATTCGCGAAAGAATTACCAAGCGACGAATTTTATCCGAAGTCGCAAAGATCTTTGATCCACTCGAACTTCTAGGACCCGTCATTCTAACAGCCAAAATCTTCATCCAAGACTGCTGGAAAACACACGTCGACTGGGATGAATCGGTACCCAATACGTTACATACCTCGTGGATAACGTTCGCAGAATAATGGACATTAATTGACAGTTTAACGATAGAAAGACGCATTACACTCGACGAGCCGATTGACGTGCAAGTGCATGGTTTTGCGATGCAAGTCAATCTGGTTACGGCGGCTGCTTATATGTAAGATCGCGAGATAAATTCGGTAACTCATATGTACGTCTACTTTGCGCGAAAGGTCGTGTGGCTTCCCTTAAGGATACCACTATACCACGTTTAGAGTTATGCGGAGCATTAACACTCGCGCGATTATATAGAGAAGTCCGATTCGATGATTGTACTGGGTTGGCTGAAAAGAGACTCCAATACGTTAAAAATATACTCGGCAAATCGCGTGAGTTATGTTACAAGCGTCCGAAATAGAGAATTACGAATACGCAAGAAAATAACGATAACGGATTTCTTTGGTTCGGATAGGCAAGTAAATAATCGAACTAAAAGCGTTGATTAAAATACTTCCGATTTATTTACGTCTTTACAATTAAGAAGCCCGACAGAGAATGATCGTCGCTGACGCGAAGGCAGCGATGGATAGCACCTTCCCTTGCCCTTCCATCGTAATCGAGCACCAGGAGGATGTTTAGTCTACTCATGCTGATAACGGGGCCGGCCGCCCGGGCATTCCAGAGGCCCGGTGGCCGAGTCATATGACTCGTGCGCGAAATACAAGAAATCTGTGTAGGTATCACATGACAACGTGTGCGATCCGGAGACAACCCAGCGGACGCTTTATCAAGGAGAATGCTTCCGCGCGAGTTCCTAAAAGAACGATGCATGGAAAGGGAATTTGTTTGACACTAGAACTACCGGAAAAAAAACAATGCTACTTCTACCAAGAAGTATATATCATTTATAATCGTAAAAACAGAAGAATTTTTTTATTGTTTTGTTTTATATTATCATATAGAATGAATATAAGGGTATGGAAATACATCTACATGATGACAATTTTTAAAAATATAATAATTTAATTATAATAACAACATTTTTAATGATACTAACAAGTATAAATAGAACTTTTAGAAACAAAAAGAAGAAAATAAACATACAATAAAGTAAATATAAGAAGTATTTTATTATTAAAAATGTAATAGAATCTGAAATAGAAAAAAAATTATTTTTAATATAAAATATTTAAATGATTGTTATTTACCTGATTATGATTCGTCACATTTCTTACAAAAGTAATTTATCTTTGTAGTGCATTGTTTGCAAACATATTTTTTACATAAATTACAAATGACAGTAGTCTTATTATTATTGCAAAACCCTATTTGACACCATTTACGTGAAGAAGGTGAACTCGTTGATGTACTTGGAGCAGTAGTTTCTTGTTGCTTGATTTTTGATTGTACATATTCAATGGCAAGTTCATTTGCTAGTTGAAACAAGAAGTCTTGGCTAGATATTTTCTCACCTGTGGTTTCCTTATATAAGATCCAGGCATTTATGCCAGCTAAATCTAAAATGTTATAAAATACTTGGAGCGGCCATCTTCTAGATCCGGATTTTACGCTATATTTTTTTTCCGTAAATTCAAAATATTTTCTAATTCACTGTCCGAGGACTCTCGAACTTCTTCATGATCTTCAAACTCATCAAACTCATCATTATTACCACTATAAACTGTTTCAATATCTTCTTGGTCACTTTCTTCATCCTCGATATCAGAAGCTTCCATTGAAATATTGTTTATTTTTCGCAGCAAATCAGAAGTTTTTATACGTTTTGCCATTTTTTATGGATTACAAAAAATCGCTATATAACTAAAAAAATAGATGCTATTCCCACGACTATGGAATAAAGAATGATCGCGTAAAACTACATCGATTCTATTATTTCGATACACTACGGCAACGATTATATCACTATGTATTATCGCCAGATAAGCAGTCACATGAGAGAAAATATTACAACAAAGAATAATACATTCGTCTAAATATCTTATCGACGGTGTTGATTTCAAAAAACAGATATTTTCAGATTTATGTCGAATTTAAGAAGTACCAGTCAAAATGACTGGTATTGGTAGAAGTAGCAAATGCCAAAATTTATTCGAATTCTGTTTAAGTTATAAAAAAATAAAAATTATTTTTACAAACCATTCTTTATATCTAGAAAAGTCATCATATAATTTTGAGAAAAAAATGTAACGTGAGGTGGGAATTAAATAATGAAGTTGCGCGACCAGTCATTTTGACTGGTCTGGTAGTTCTAGTGTTAATTGCCGGACGTAAAAAGATTATCGGTATTAACGACGTGAATTGAATCAAGAAGCATATTTCAGCGATTCTCTAGTTACACGCGATTATTAAAAATTGTAACTCGATGCTAACGATGGCTTAGAACTAACTCATATAAGGGAGAATTGTCTACCGCAGAAATAACTGAAACGGAACGACGCGTTTTTTAAAAATCGTGCAAGACTTACAATGTCACGCCGAAAGAGAAGGGTGAAAACAGCGGGGGGAGTCAAGAGCGCAAGGCTCGTCGCGTTAAATCCGATTCTTGACGAAGAAGGTTTAATTTAGTGGGGGGTCGAGTGCGGAACGCAAATTTAAGTTTCCACGATAGATGTCCGTCATTATTGCCCTCACATCACCACGTCACCGATCTCATCCGAAAGCTCCATGAACAAAACTTTCACGCCGGTATACAGACTACCCTCTATGCCCTTCGACAACGTTTTTGATTCCTCGACGGTAAGAATCAAGTGCGAAGAATCGTGCGTCATTGCGTCCATGGCATTCGATTCCGTGCATCCGGCATCCAGTATAAAATGGGGAATTCATCAAGCTCGCGAGTGCAGGAAGCCACTGCATTCTCCCACGTCCGAGTAGATTTCTTCGGTCCAATCTACGCGAAAGAAAAGAAGTACCGTAATAAAGGTCGCGTTAAAACATACGGGTGCATCTTCCTCTGCATGACTATCCAGACTGTACACATCGAATTAGTCAGCGATCTGACTACAGATGCCTTTTTGGCCGCTTTCCGGCGGTTTGTAAGTTGAAAACTATTCCCACTCACGTTTATTCTGATAATGGAACCAACTTCGTCGGGGCTAATACCCAGCTAAAGAAACTGTATGCCTTGCTCGAGTCGGACGAGTATAAGGCGAAGAGCCATGATTTCGCTGCAGATTGTAAAATCTCATGACCTTTCTATCATCCCCTGTTACCTTATTTTAGAGGTCTGGGGGGAAATTGCAGTCAAATCTTTCAAACATCATTTTAGACGAAACGTGGGCGAACTGCTCTTCGCATACGAAGAAGTAGACCACATTCGTTATCGAAATCGAAGTTATCTTAAATTTACGCCCGTTAAGCTTCATTTCGTCAGACTTAAATGACGCAACCATACTAACGCCTGCACATTTCTTTTAGATTAAAGGAACGTTTACGACATTGACGGAGGAAAATTATTACATTAAGACTCCCGCCAATCGATTGTCTTCAAGGAAACATCAAGAATGGATCCCACTCCAGCACAAAATCAAGGGAATACCTCCGTCATGCTCATTGACAAAATTCAACTACACAGGAGATGCCCGTGAAGACGGTCCACGGAATTGTCAAGCACAATGTAACAACTATTTGTTGATACTCATTGTGAGCATCGATCAACTACTAGTAACTACCGAAGCGCCCCTCTAGTCACCCCCACCTCTCGCCTCCCCACTTCTCACCCCCAGTCCGTACGCCCTGCTGGGACAGTACAAAAGGACATTCTTAAAGTCCATTATAGGAAGCCTGTGAATACATATCGAAATCAAAGGAGTTGAGCTAAGTTAGTTAAGGAACGTAAGCGAGGCGAGCGAGAGCATATAATTAATGATCAGAGGAATTTCCATTGAAGAATCTTTTGGTCATAACACTCGTAGATGGGAAAATTATTGAGTAGACCTCCATCAACTAACAAATTGCCATTGGCATCTTGCGTTGGACTAAATATTAAGAGTAATGCGGCAGACGCGTAGATGGTTTTGGCCAAAGTGGCGTGTGGTGTGGTGGCAGCATTACATTACGTACAACCGTCGTGTCAATCAATCGAGTCGAAAAATACGTTAAATTGTGTCGCCTGAGTTGATAGAGTTCGAACAGTGTAGTATCTAGTGTAACATTGTACGGACTTAGGGGTAAAACGTGGTGTTCGAGCTAACGCATTAAATTGCTCGCATCGCTTAGACCGCCGGAATATATAATTTTCGTAGCCATTGCTACGCAACAAATGTAAGAACTTGGAGAATCTTGCATTTCGGGGTAATTTGTTGTAGGCTTCTTCCAGCTCAATCAGATCAACAGTCAAATAGAAATCCAGAGAGTCGGAGGCCACATACGTGTTCGAAGTGTTGACAAAGGCAAACGCGGTCCGCATTCACGCAAATAATTTGAGCCTTGTTCGCGTAAGCCTGCAACAATTCGGTTTGTCGATTAGCCAAAACCACAAAGACAACACCTCGTGGATCGCAGCACTCTTTGCGACACTCCAAAGTTGTGCGTTTTTTTATGTTACATCGAAAGTTAGAGTGTGTCTTGGGGATATAAGGGTCTATGATATAGACCCTTCTCCGTGTTGCCGGTCAAACTAGCTGAGAACATCTTGCCATTCTCCAGTGCGCACCGAGAGAAAAACTCTTTGATCGTCTCTATTTTGTACATCTATATAGTAAGCAAAATCAAGCGTCGGGGTTTTTTCTCCCTAAGAAATATATATATACTTTATATTGCCGGATAATATAGTATAAATATTTCATCTAAGAAGAAAATGGACAACGCTGGCATCACTTTTTCCAATCTCACTGAGTTCTACAGGTATACGCTGGAGAATCGCAATGGTTTGCTACAATCTCCGGCAAATCAGGTCAATCTGATTGCCGAGGCCGAGACTCTTGGCGAGAATGAATATTTAACATCCATGACACCCACCTTCAAGACCATCTTTGTGGCCATTTACAATATGCTGAATGTCAATTATCGCAATTATTTGGATGAAAACCGTAAACGTGGTATTAGCCGAGACGTGCCGAAACGCGAGGATGGCATTAGCGATGCAATACAAAGATGCCATTCACCACCAATTACGGCCGCAGTGGCAGCTTTCTGTTTACACACAGTACACGAAGAACGTGTTCGTTACTATGGCATCCTACGTGCGCTCTCGGGCGAATATGCTTCTGTGAATGAGGTATTAAAGACCGTACGTGATTCTACAACTATTGACGAATTTAAGGCTGACGTGCCACTGAAAAGTCAGAAATTCATAATACAATCGATGATGGAATTGTCGGAGATTTGGAAAGATCACAGCTTTTCTCGTCTCGCCATTACCATCAATGAGAATCTTTACAATAAAGCGGTTAAACATTTATTCGCTTAAGAATACTTCCACGCGAACAGCAGCAACCGATCTTCGCCTTCTTGATTCGATGTGAGACTAGAGTGTGTATTATACGAGTGTTTTTTTTTAACTATTATTTTTTAAAAAATAATAAAAAATAAAGGCCCCTTGCGGGGACTCGAACCCGCGAACCCCGATGCGTGAGTCGAGCGCTCTACTTTTTTTTTTTTTTTTGAAAAAGTTTATTTGCTTTATTAAAAAATACAATCTTATTTACAGGTTTAACACTTATAACTAGGCAGCAAATAATACTTAAAAACCGGCCTTTAATATCACATGTTTTCATTCCTTAATGTTTGTCTCCACGCTTGGAGCTACTTACATTGATGCTATCTCTATCTGTACTAATATTGCAGAATTTTATCACTAAGGCATTCGCTTTGGTTAGGGTTTAACTAATGTATAAATTAATTCTATAGTTGAAACTTATACTAGTGATGAAAAAGTAGTATAACAAAAGAAAAAACATCACTTTGTCTCTGGTAATGTTATAAATAGAGAAAAAAAAAGAAAAAAAGTAAAAAAAAAAGTACATTATGTATTATGTCGTATCAAAGTATATCATGTGTTAAGTCTTATCTTCTCCATATTAGCCTATGTAATACTGATATGTTTCGTTATTGTCTTTTCAGTCTTATATTTCATACCAGCCCCTCTTTCTTCTGTCTATGAGTTCTTTTCTATGAGCTGGTTCTCCCCTTAGCCACCAGTACTTGTTACTTAGCCTTCTGAAGTCCATTTTGTCGCAATCTGGGATTGTCATTGAGTAGACCCAGTCCGTGTTCGGCGACAAGATGTCTTCTGGCCTTAACTCAATTTTCTTGTTGGCTTGGTGTCGGCGCCAATGGTATATGATCGGCCTGTTATTGGCGTCTTGGATCACTCCAATTTTATCGAAGTATGTGAACGCCTGCGGAGGGATACACGCCGAGTTATGGTTCCTTGTTATCACCTTCGTGTCGTCGATTAACGCCAGTCGTTTTATTTCGTTATTAGCACTGGTTGGCATTTTGCTTAAGTAATCTCTTGTTAGTTTTATGATGAAGTTGTCTATTCGTGGAATCCCCGCCAGGTTGTAGAGTATCCTATTACTGATGATTTTTTTGTAGTTTGATTCTCTTGATCGGTATACTCCAAGGCATGCTTTTAAGCATTTCCTTTCGAAGATTCTTAGTTTTTCCATTTGAGATGCGCTGGCGTTCCACCATATGGGCGCCGCGTAGGTAAGTATCGGTCTTATTAGCAGTTGGTAGCAAATCACCTTGGCCTTTCCATTTAGCCCTCTTGCGTGGAAAAGTCTGCTATTTGCCTTGAAAGCCATTCGTGCTTTATTCAATTGTGTCTCGAGATGTCCGTTGAGCTTGGTGAGATGTTCAATGTGCATCCCTAGATATTTTACTGTAGTTTTTCTTGGTATTTGTATTATTTCTCCTGTATTTGGGTCCGTCGCCCTTATTCCGAAATCATTTCTGTTTCTTTTTTGATATCTGCCCATGTGTTCACTAGTTCTTCTGAACAGGATAGTCTCGCATTTTTGATGATTTACCCTCAGGTTCCACATTCTGTAGAACCGATTGATTTTATCATGTAGATCTTGGAGCTGTTCCTTGATCTTGTCTGGTGTTTTTTCAGACACGCAAACAATCACGTCATCTGCGAATGCAATAGCTCGTTTGTTCTCCTTGTTCAGATTGAACATTTTTAGTAGCGATACTGTGAAGATGACAAAAAGTATTGGGGATGAAACTGTGCCCTGTTGTAGCCCTTCTTCAATGTTAAAAGTTCTGCTCGAGGTATTGTTACCGTCCCAGGTTATAAATCTTTTGTTGTGCACCATGTCCCATGTAATAAGAGTTAGCCATGCTGGGAACCCTAGTTTTGTTAATTTGTATATTAATCCATCTAGCCACACCGAATCAAATGCCTTTTCCAGGTCAATCAGTACAGCCCCTATCATTCGGTTGTAGTGAAGTTCTTCTGTTAGGAAGTCCAGTAGGTAGTGGATAGCATGGATTGTGGAATGCTTATGTCTGAACCCAAATTGCTGGTTTGGGATTATAGAATTATCTTGGCAGAATTTATTTATCTGTGCTGTAATGATTGACTCATAGACCTTACTGAGTGCCGGCGTTAAGCTTATCGGTCTGTAGCTCGATGGCTTTCCTGGGTCCTTATTTTTTTTGAGTATTGGTAATACTTTGGCTTTTTTCCATATTTTTGGATAGTAGTAATGGTTTAGCGCGTTGTTGAAAATGACTACGAGGTTGCTCACTACATTTGCTGGCAGATGTTTTAGCACTATGGGGGGTATCCCGTCCAGCCCACTGGAGGTCTTGTTGGGTAGATGCTTAAGTATTTTGTCTAGGCTGTTATAGTTGCAGTAGTAGGCATTGGCTGCCTCGTAATTCGGACGAGTTGCTCTGTTGATATCACTGAAGTTTAGGTGTGTGCGTTTTGTTCTCCTGTTTTGTTCTAGTTCTTGTTTGATTTTTTTTGCCTTAGCTTCTACAATTTCCTTTAGCCTTGTGCCGTTGTTAAGGTGTCTTGTGGAATTTATGGATTCTAAGTAGTTGCCAATCACATTTAGTTTAGTTGTTGGGTCTGAGATGATTATTTTACCTTCGGTGTTTATGTTATCGGTGTTAATGTTTAGTTTATTAATGATTGGGTCGTTGGGATCGACCACCTGATCGCCAATCTTAACCCATTCTTTGCTTCTTAGCAGTCTGTTAATTTTAGGGAAGAAGGTAGACGCATCTTGGTGGCTTATCTGTTTTAGCTGCCCTTCGTAATAGCTGGTCGTCGCCCTAGCAAATTCTTTTCTTAATTGCTCTTTAATGCATTTTATGATTACCTTGGTTATTAATATTTCGCTTCTCCATCTGCTTGGGTTGTTCTTTTGCATTTTGTGAAGTGTTTGGATGTACCATGTTTTGCTCTTTTGCAGTTTTTTTATTTTGGCATTGAGGTATTTGTGAATATTGTTATGCGGTTTGAATTTTGGTACTGTTTGTTCAATGGTTGTCAGTAGTACATCGTTTAGCTCAGTAATGCTATTATCTATTTCGTCTATGTCTAGGTTTCTATTGTCTGGGATTTTGCTGGTATAGTTCTTTTGTAGTTTTTTCCTAAATTTGGTCCATTTTGTTGCTTTGTAGTTGTATCTGTGTTTTTCGATTCTACTATTGTCATATTCTGCATGGTTAGGTAATTTCACTGTAAACTGTAGCGCTTGGTGGTCGCTATCATAAGAGCGGGTTTTGATTTTACCATTTACCAGGTCTATTATTTGGAGGTTCGTTAGGCAGATGTCTAGGTACGTTGAACTGTCCAAGCGGGTTGGCGTGGTGGTCGTGTATATTTTTACTCCGAACTTACTGGCATCGGAATATTCCCACTTTCTCATGTACCTGCCTCTTTCATTATCGGCGTGGTCGCCCCACTCAGTTCTTCTTGCGTTAAAGTCTCCAGCTATTACAAAGGCGCAGTCCCGATATTCGGCTTGAATTTTTGTCAATAGGTGGTTAAGTTCGTTGATGAATATAGTTTTATTGGAGTTAGTTGCATATAGACTCACTACAAACAAATTTTTAGGCAGATTATTGTTCGTTTTAATTTTTATTATTGTATATTCTATTATTTCATTACCTGCTGAAGTTGGGTATCTTACGACCTCATGGTTGATTTCCTTTTTTACTAAGATTGCTGTACCTCCTCCTTGCTTGGATTTCGGGCGGTCGGTTCTGACTATTTCATAGTTTTTATATTTGATTATGTGATTGGCATTGAGCTTTGTCTCCGATATTAGGGCGATATCCGGAGAGGCGTCCTCTAGAAGCGCTAGTAGTTCTAATCTTCTGACGTTGTGTTGTATTGAGTTCACATTTATCGCTATTATTTTTATTGTTTGGTTGTTAGACGTGTGTCTTAATCTCATGTTTTCATTTCTGTGTGCAGTATTAGTCATTTTTATAACCTAGCTGATCGAATAGAAAATTGACTTTGTTTTCTATATCTTCGAATCTGCTAATTTGACTGTTGAGTTTTTCAACTGTTCTGTCAATTTTTTGCATACTTCTCATTATTTCGTTTGCCCAGTATGGTACTTCCTTATTATTGTTATTTATGTCTTGTTGGTTAGCCGGCATTGGTTTTTGCCCTGATTTAAACCATGCGTTTTGCGTTGCTTCGGTTTGATAGGTAGGCCTAGTTTTTGGTAACAGTGGCCAGGCGTTAACGTCATTTATTATTTTTTCGTTTGCTCTACGCTGGAGGCTTTCGTTGATAACGGTTCTTCTTCTTATTCTCTCTATCGTTTCTTTTTTGCACATTTTCGATTGTTCTGCCGCGAATTTCCTATACGGGCAACCCTCGTAGGATGCCGGGTGTCCGCGTTTCCCACAGTTCACGCATATTAGCATATCTTTGGGGTCGTTTGCCGTGATTGGGCATTTGCCCCTTTCATGGCTTCCTCCGCATTTTACACATCTGTACATCATTTGGCACTGTGAGGAAGTGTGCCCCACTCTTTGGCAGTTTTTGCATTGCGTGATGCCTTTTTTGATCAGTTGCTCCCACCGCGTATTTTGGCTGAGCAATTGCTTTACCTTTAGCAGCTCCCTCTTGTTGCTGTCAGGTTTGATTTGTACGATGAAGTGTTGTTTCCTAAAGTTGCTCCTTTTGCAGGGCATTGCAATTACCTTTGTTATCTCGACGTTGCGGAGTTTGAGGTCTTCAAGTGCTCTTTTTATATCTTCACTGCTATATCCGCCGTAGAAGTTTTTTAATACAGCCGATTGTGGCTTTAATTCTTTTGGGGTGTATGTGTAAAATTGAGCGTTGCTTTCTTTTAACTTTTCTTTTATTAAGTTGTAGGTTTCGTTGTCCTTCGCTCTTATTAAGTGGCTACCGTTGTTTTGTTTGATTATGAAATTCTGGGAGCTTATCCCTTTCTCCGTTAGTGCGTCAGTGGTTACTTTGACGTCATCGCCCATTATGAAGATGGGCTGAGGTTTTGAGCGTCTGTGCTGCTCCCTGCTGGTCGCATTACACGCTTCGTTCGTTTCACCTTCCTCGGTGGTTTCGTGCTCCGCCGCCAGTCGGCGCTGTGAGTTACTAGTTTGGGGGCCCTCTTGGGTCAGTGTCTCGAATTGGTTTTTTGTTTCTATTTCCCTAGATGTTTCTTTATTGTTTCTTATCTTACTTGGTCTCTTTGGTTGTTCCCATCCATTTTCTATTTCTATGGACGGCGTGGACGCATCTGATCCCTTTCTTTTTCGCGTTACCAAATTTGGTTTAACTTCTTCACGCTTTGGCTCCATTTTTGCCATGAATTCTTTAAAAATTTTATCTAGCTGTAGAGAGTCACGGGTTCCGCTAGTATGTTTATATTGAGCACGCGGCTTATTATATTTTATCACTGGCGCGTTCACGCCATTGTTGTCGTCCGACGCCATTAGGACGCCGGTTTTTTTTTTTTTTTTTTTTTTTTTTTCCTCTTTTTTTTCTCCAACTATATTTGAATATATGTATAATAGGAATGTGGAGTAAAAAGGGCCATGTCACTTATGCACTCACTTATTTAACTGGCACGCAGCAGTGGCTGCCAGGGATGAATTTCGCTTTCTATCGTTTTTGACGGTACGCGGCGTTCACGATGTTCACTCCTCGAGAGGTCAGGTGAGACTTCGAGCGCTCTACCGACTGAGCCATGCCGTTCTCTTTTAACTAGTGGTTATTACTTACCTTTTTATTCCAATTCTTATCTCAAACCGTAATATTTAAGTATTTCTTATATTAAAATAAACATTTTTCTTATTTTAATACAATAAATCTTACATGTATAATGTGTGACACATTGAAATTATTTCTGTCCAATGTGAATTATGAAAGCTATGAAAAATTTAAAAACTATGAAAACATTTGATCAATTGTTTGAGTTAATGTATATATTGATATAATACATGTGGGACGAACGCCTCCATGCCAAACTTGGTAAGCATTCGTGGAAGGGAACTGGTCGGTGGGCCCTGGATAGCTCAATTGGTTAAAGAGCAGTCGCCCGGAAAGCGAAAGATCCGTGGTTCGAGTCCCGGTCCAGTCAGTCCAGCGGTCCAGTTTTTTTTCACGAATCTTACATACATCATAAATTATATAAAGTAAATGTTTAATTCAAATATTCAAAATACAAATAGACATTCTTTATATAATTTAGTTTTTTCATATTCAAACTATTGTTTATGTTTAGATCAAATATAAATACAAGAAATAGGATATTTTTGTTCAAATAAATTATATTCAGATTACAGGATTTACAGGTAAAATATAATTATCACATCAATATAAATGCATTAATATCGTAAAAACTGCAAATAATTCCTATTATAGTTTATACTTTTAATTTATTTTAACAAATTTCTCATTATAAGCGTTGATGTATTTTTATGTTCTTTATTAATGAAAGACTGAAAATATATTACATACGTACGTACAAACTATAAATACTGTAATGGATTGTTTTCGATGAAGGGGAAATGCTTATAGGAATTTAATGGATTGCTTAAACACTTCGTATTCGTGCTCATTGCTTGCGGCAATACGATCATCACGCATACGCAAAATCTTATATTCTGGTGACAATTCGAAGATTTTATCCACAACACCGTGCTCGGGTAGAGTTACTTGCTCACCACCAATCTTAAATTGATAGGGAGCAATGCATTTGGCGTCGATCGTTGGCATTTTCCACTTTATAATTAGATCATTTTGAACAATGATGAATATATCGTAGAGAGTTTCATCGTAGGTCTGTGGTTTGGGCGCGTCGTAGAATCGTTGTACTTCAATTGGATTTCCGTCTGCACGCATTGACAAAATGTTCCGATCAATGTAGTCCAATATTTGAATATTACTAACTGCCTCACTCATATAAATATGTTTGTCGTTGAAACGTGTGCCTATAACTTCTAAAATGACAATTCTATCGTCCATTAGTTCGACCAAGAGGCAGAGATTTTTCAAGAATGGATGATATCCCTAAAAAGTGACGATACTAATGTTCTTTGCGTCTGGTCAAATGAACGCACAATTCTCCTTCTGACTGTTGATCATCATTTTTGCTTTAATGCCGTTCCACTTGTATGCCCACTTGTAGGGCTCGTCTTTGTTGAAGCAATGCCACATTTAAACTTTTGTCATGATACACGAGTAGATATTTTCCAACAGTAGATTTTGCATTTGTCCATAATGTCGATTGCTGACAGCCACTTTCATAAGTTTTTGCTTCAAATGTAAAATCTTCTCATACGACGTCGACGAATCATACTCAATTTCGTATTCCACCGTAAAACGTTCTCCCTTGCTGCACTCCTCCTTATTGTAGGCAATCCGTATGACATGTGTGGCGTCCAAGTTGCATGTTTGTATGATTCGATGGGTGGCTTTTACGGCTTCGCTAAACTGATCGATACTCGTGGCCACCTCGCTGGCCGTAGTTCTTACCGTAGTTGAACAAAAATATCCTATTTCTTGTATTTATATTTGATCTAAACATAAACAACAGTTTGAATATGAATAAACTAAATTATAGAAACAATGTCTATTTGTATTTTGAATATTTGAATTAAACAGTTACTTTCTATAATTTATGATGTATTTTACCTATATATACAGTAACTCGAACAATTGATTTGGTACAATGGATTTTGATATAGTGGTACATTATAATAGCGACTCGTGTCCATGTGTTCGGACATAGTGTGCCACTCCGGCGTGTCTGCCAACTTCGGTTACACTCGACTTCTTTCGACATCCCGAACACACGGACATGGATAACTTTCATTGTGTGCAATCCCACAGTGGCACAGGGAGAGGGTACGATTAACTCACGATCTGGCTGCACTGAGGGATTCTCATTCTATTCCTTGGCTGGACGCCTGTGAGTACGCATCTAAGTAGAAGCGAGAGAGCAAAAAGCTAAGTAAATTAAGTTGAGTTAAGTCAAGAGAATTTAAGTCGTTACGAGTGATGAGTGGGATCGTATGCGAAGCGGACGAGAGGTGAGATCGTTTCATTATATTTGTTTCACATTGACGGTAATTTCCCGCGTGGTAACGCCACGTGGTGGATTCTCATTGTTATAATCTAATATCATCCAGGGTTTTTATGCCGCAAGGCTTTTCCCTGACGAGCCAATAAAGCATTGCATCTTTATTTTGGCTCAACCACGTGTTTGATTAATTTTATTCTAATCCCTTCTTCCTCATCCCCAGTAACTATTTACCAGAGGACTCTTTATTGAGGAATCTAAGCAATAACAGGTAGGTCTGACAAATAATAACGCAGTTATAATAGAAAAAGTAAGATGTAATATTTATTATAAGATTCGTTAAAAGTAATTTACTGCACAGCTAACCCAGTGAACACAAGACCAATGATATCATACATAGGTCATACAGTGATCTTCAAATTTTTTCGTAGACATGACGTAAAGGTAACTTATTTATAACCTTAATATAAAGTCATATGTTCTGACTTTAAAATGACGTAATAATTCCATCATATTATTACAGCAAAAAACGAAAGGTTGAAATGTTGTTTTTTTTTTAAACTTTGTATTTTTAGACTATAAATTAAGTATATAATATTGTAAAATTGTTTAATTGTATTAATTTAATTTAAAAAAAAATAAATTAAAAATTTTTTTTCAATTAAATAAAAAAAATAGGAAACTAACTCAGCTTACTCTTGGACTGGCAGGGATAATCGCAGATTTAGACAAAGTTTTTTCTAGAAAATGAAAAAAAATGAAAAATGGCGAACTTCAAGAAAATAACGGGTTTTCTCAAAATAAATGCGAAAATTTTATGGATTTTATAATTTTGAAATTTTTTGGTATTTTTTTCTGAAAAGTACATTTAAAACAAATATTTAAAAAAAACGTTCCAATAGATTGAATTTTAAAGAAGTTATAGCCATTTCAAAAAAAGAGCCATTTTTTCAAAAATTAAAAATTTTTTTGGGTTTGGTAAAAAAATTTGAAAAAATTTAAAAATTGTTTTTCATAGGGTAGCATAGGATAAAAAACTTTCAGCCAAATCGAAAGGGGTCAGGGTCAAAAGTGACCGATTTAACGTGGAATGCCCCGTATATATATATATATATATATATATATATATATATATATCATCAAACCTTCATGTGTACTGATTTCTGTCTCTGAATATCTTTTGAACGCTTAATTTAATCGCCAGAACATAAGACACCATTTTTATAGAGCAGTTAATTTCCTACAAAAAGCGGTACTACGGTGAGACAACTAAAAGACTGGGAGATCTTTTCAAAGCGACTGGAAAGAGACTTTTACGGGCTCCAGAAACAGATGTGGCGATTCATAAGAAACCAAAAGAAAGAAACAAGCGAGTTAATACCCGCTAGTCAAATTAGTAAAGAAACGGGGACCAGTTACCTTAAAGACCTATATAAAGGTGCACCCATGCAACAACCAGCACTGAGTGTGGTAATAGACGACTAGATATCAATAAATGAGTTGGACATAAAAAAAGCACTAAATAAGCTCAAAAATAGGAAAAGTCCGGGTCAGGATGATATCACTAACGAACTGTTCAAGTATGGCGGCGAAAGATTGTTTCAGGAGTTAACGGTCTTAACACAAAAAATTTTTGAACAACAAAAAATTCCCGACGAGTTGCGGACAAGTACAACAATCCTTCTCTTTAACACTTAGCCGACCACGCGCGCCGCAGCGAACTATACGGTTTCCACCACGCTCGAGCAACCAAAACTACGCTGTCCACCACGCATTATTCGCAAGTGACACGTACTGATATGCGGTATTTGAAATCAAAGTAGTTTAAAAATTATTTAAGTGTCATTTATATCTTGGGTTAACAATTTTATTTAACGATTTCACATATTGTTTATACAAAATACCAATATATATATCCCGATAATTCTTAGGTTTGTTTATGGTTTTATGGCCCTCCTAAACTTTCCCTTTAGTTTCTGAATAGAATTCTCCTTTCCAGAAAATAAAATGTAACAAAAAGAACTGAATACTAGTTTTTTTTCCTACACTATAAAGATAATTAAACGAAAAAAAAAAAACGCGTTGCTAAGATCACTATGGGAGATCTCCCTGATCGGTCGGGCACCGATCTACATTGAAACGGGAAGATCTCCCCGAGTGGTCGGCTAAGTGTTAAGAAAGGCGACAAGAAGTTGCCCGCGAATTACAGGGGAATAAATCTACTGTCCTCCACCCTGAAATTAGTGACCAAAGTCATAACGAACCTGATAAACGAGCGAATCACATTAGCAGATGAGCAACAAGGTTTCCGAACTGGACGATCATGCACAGATGCAGCGTTTGTGATCAGGCAAATAACAGAAAAGTCCATAGAATACAATAAACCAGCATTTTTCTGTTTTATAGATCTAGAAAAGGCGTTCGACTGGATACAGCTGGAGGATATAGTGCACCTTCTATATGACAGACAAATACCGAGTAACATCATCAAAACTATCGAAGACATCTATCGGAATAATCGAATACAGGCAAAGATAAACAACGAACTCACAGAACTCATAACGGTGGAAAGAGGTATTCGACAGGATGATTTACTGAGCCCCCTACTTTTTAACATTATAATAGACGAAATCATAAAGAAAATGCGCGAACCAAGAGGATATCGAATGGGGATTATCAGGTTGCAGTCCTGATAGCGGAAAATGAGGATGACCTGCAAAGGCTCCTGTATACGTTCAACATAATTGCCAAGACACTCGGGATGTCTATATCAACATCCAAGACTGAATGCATGACTACATCTAAAACACCCCTAAGATGTAAATTGGTTGTCGATGGCAAATTAATACAACAAGTGATAGAATTCAGCTACTTAGGCATAAAAGTTTCGAGCTTCGGTGACATAGAGTCAGAAGTAAGAGGACAAGCCATTAAGGCAGCAAGAACAGCCTCACTATTAAACGACACCATATTAATTAATTATTAACGAAACAAGCACCTATGAATAGATGCAAAAGCGCGTATATACAAAACCGCTATAAGGCATATACTAACATATGCGGCAGAAACAAGACCTGAAACATCTAAAACACGCCAAATCATGGAAGTAACTGAAATGAAGATAGTTCGCAGAATAGCTGGGAAATCACTATGGGACAGGGTAAGAAGCAAAGGCCTTAGGAAAGCATGGCAGATCGAGAACATCAACGACTGGATATTAAGCAGAAAAGTAGAGTGGAATGACCACATCACTCGCATGACTGATGACCGAGTGGTCAAAATATCCCAAGATAAGTCACAATAAAGACGAAGAGTTGGAAGACCTCGAAAGCGCTGAAGCGACAGCAGTGATCCTATTCGTACGATAATTATCGCACACGTCACATAATGTGCACCATTGTACGATCGTAAATCCAACTTGTACGATAATTTACGATAATTCGATATGTAAATATAATTTTCGATATGTCTCGATTTTGTTTTTGTTTTGATTGCAGCCCATCGCTCGCTCAGCTATTTATGTATCGTTGCATCGAAAAGTTTGAAATTCGAAAAGTTGATATCTACTACTCGGTATGCGGTATAACATATATAGTCGCATAGCAGCATCAGAGCAGCATCGCAGCATCACGCAGCATCATAGCACATGTCATTAGCATAGTCGAAAAGAAGGATCGAAAAAATCAAATCGAAAAAAACGACAAGACAAGATCGTGGAAATATACTTTTTTTACTTTTTTTGCACTTTTGCATTAAAAAAAACCAAGTCAAAAACTTATTTTTCTGTGCGTATGATAATTTTGTGTCGATCAGACAAGCAAAAGTTTCTGGGATCACTGAGCGACAGACAGTACAGACTATATGAAGCGTGTCGCGATGAAGAACAGGCATTGTACCTACTTGGATGAAAAAAGAAGAAAAAATTTCCTCCTCTTTAATCTGGCATCTTTTGAGAACTCAGAGCTTCGACGGTTCGCAGATTCGATGCGTCGGTCGTCGCATCTTTTAGCAAAGTCGATCGCTCCTGGCCCAAGTTTCATGCCCATTGTTTCCTTTATCTTCATCACTGTTCGGAATCCTTCGTTGAAGATACATGCAGAAACTTTGCACGCAATTTCAACAACTTTTTTGCCGTTAAACATGTATTTAGGTGCCATGTGCCTTAGATTTGAGGTACTTTCACCAGTCGATGGAACACGTAGAATGCTTCAGCTTGGCATCAGTCAAAATTTTGTGGTAGTATCCTGCCCAAATCTTGTTTCGCATATCCTATAAAGAATTCAAATTTCTTCTGACTGCTAAACCGTAGTTCTCTGAGAGTTCTTTCATCAATTTGATTGTAAACTTTTAGTTTTGACTTCAGGAACTTTTTTCACAACAGTCGTTTTTCTCTTCACTACTGTTTTTACTACGGTTCCTTTTTTTTTGCGGTTCGGCGTTTTTCTTTTCAATTTTCTTCTTTTGTATGAGAGCTTTTCTTGCCTTATTAGCGCGCTTAAAAATACGTTTTTTCACCACATGCAAAATACACTTTAACTTTTTAACAATGAAATCTTCACCGTATGGATGATAATAAAGCAGCATTTTAAAAGTCTTGGAGTCTCCGTAGCCGATATAAAAACCATACCGCACAGCAAATTTCTCGATTGAACAAGATAAGAGTCGACCGTGCGCGCCGAACGCTCAGGAGAGAGGTCCGAGTTAGTAATGTTCAGGCAGCAAAAAAATGTAGTTAGAGACATCGGATCTTTTTGAAATTTTAACACAATATTTCTACATATATATACATTCGAAAAATGTAAAAAAAAAAATTAAATTTTTTTAAAATTGCAGGAACTTCCCCTTAATGAAAATTTTTATAGCAGCATAAAATACAACGCCGCTCGAATATACCCTAGTTAACCTATTTAGGATATTACAAAAACATAAAAACTATGATCAACATTTTTGTTGTCGCAATTTTATCTTCCATATGATTGGTATAAAAATTTTATAGTTAATTCTCGTATAAGAAATATAATCAACAAATAGCAAACCAGTTTATTTTATTTTATTGAAAAATACTCATAGTTATAATAATTCTATCCAATTCAAATTTTACTTTATTTTACAATTTGTATAAGATATCTTAATTAGGTAAAATTACATAGTTTAAAAACGATTAGGTAAAGCTTAGGAAAGGTTATATTTTATGAGTTTTAATTTTACAAAAAAGTCACTGTATGAAATAAAAATGTCGGAATATAGTGAAATATTATCTCAGGTAGAAACAGCAAATTCGAATTCAAACATTTTATTAATCCAAATGTAAAAGATGAGAGGTAATTCTGTAAAAAAATCTGTAACATTAAAATGGATATATTTATTTATTTATAAATATATTAAAATTATTTAAAAAAATATTATTGTTACGTCCTAGAGGACAAGTTTAAGTAAGTAGTATAAGTAATGCCTGTTTATGATCACTCTGCTTTCACCGAGTTTAACCGGGACCAGGATGGTTCGTTTTTCCGTTTTAAACAGTGATAAAATATGACAAAGTGCGTACGGTAAAGGGGTAGATTGAGGAAGGTTTGGTTGAAAGGAGAAATATTGGTAACCGCAGCTCTGATTTAACAATGGTTTTAATGAAAATAAAAGAGGTTTACGACTTACAGCTTGTAGAACGGTAATATGTTTATCTCGAGATAGCGCAGAAGGCTTGGGGCTGATTCTTTCCAATGGAAGGTTGTATAACACAATAACTCGAAAGGCGAATTATTTATCGTTGACTAATTAATAGAATTGAATAATGTTAAAACAACGAATAGAGAGAGCTGGAACGCTAGTGGCGAATGTGAAGTTTACTAAATAATTATAAGTAGCAATTGAACTATAAGTGATTGGTAAAAATATAAATGAAGAATGAAAACTATAAGTTGCTGAAAAACTATAAGTAACTGGTGAAAATTGTAAGTGACGAAAAAAACTACAAGTGACTGGTGAGAAAAAGTGCACGCGTTTATAATATTTTATTGCAAGGAGGTATGGTTATTCTCCAGGATTTCGGTAAGGGTTGCTTTCCTGCGTTGTAGTTGTCATTTTAACGTTAGGTTTCATGTGTTTGTAATATAGGCGGGGGTGCTCGATACTATGAATGCGAAGGAAATCTTCGGAGAGGTTTTTATTTAATTGGTTGTGCCTTTACGTCTATGCATCAGTTCAATTTATGAGATAGCCAATGGGTCCATGTAAAGGAATTGGAGAGCGTTGGTGACTATTGAAACCTTTTAGTCTTACACATGACGAGTCTCATATTCAATTCTTTTCCTTGATATTTGTTTATTCGTTGGTTACTTTTCCACGCTGGTTAAAAAAAAGAGCTCCATTCAAAAGGAAATATTCCTGGGCAATGGATGTTGGTGCAACGGAAAATCTTAGTGCAGTGTCGGATTCAATACGTGGCTTTGGATACAAGCAGGCACGTGCGACACTGGAGAAATAATGGTATTCTTTGTTCTAGGAAATAGGTTTTTCAGGAGATAATTTATAATCATTGTATGTGCCTTGCAAGGGACAATCCTTCCAATAGTACATTTTAATATAGAGAGTGAATATGAAGCAATGCAAGTAATAATTAATTTCTTATACGTACTACTTATAATTATTTCTACTGTTATTCATGTGAACAACTGGAATGATGTCTCGCGCAATTGGATCTATATTACTGCGAAAAATGTGGGTAGACGAATCGTGGCGGAACGTCACATTATATTGCAGTTAAGTGTGCCCAAATGCAGTTGGACATCTTATCACTGTATACACCGCAGTGTGTAAAAATACTTGAAATGTAAAAACAATAGACTATAATCAAAATGCTTTCATTCAAATTCCTTCTGTAGAAGAATTACATTTGTTATTCATTAATACATCATAAATTATAGAAAGTAACTGTTTAATTCAAATATTCAAAATACAAATAGACATTGTTTCTATAATTTAGTTTATTCATATTCAAACTGTTGTTTATGTTTAGATCAAATATAAATACAAGAAATAGGATATTTTTGTTCAAGTAAATTATATTCAGATTACAGGATTTATAGGTAAAATATAATTATCACATCAATATAATTGCATTAATATCGTAAAAAGTGCAAATATTTTGTATTATAGTTTATACTTTTAATTTATTTTAACAAATTTCTCATTATAAGCGTTGATGTATTTTTATGTTCTTTATTAATGAAAGACTGAAAATAAATTTAAATAACAAGAGAATTCGTATCCTATTACAGATTGAATATTGTTAAATTCTTTTAGTTACAAAAGTAAACATTCAATATATATATATATATATATATATATATATATATATATATATATATTTCTTATTTAATTCTATCCTGATCAGTGGAATATATTTTGACATTAGCAACTACAAATATACAATTTCAAGATTACAAACAAAAAATAAAACAAAAAAGAAAAGAAATGTTGACAATTAACGATAAATCAGATAATATAACAAAAAAAAATTATGCCTTTTATTTTAATTAAATAAATATATTGTTTATTTTAATTTATAGTTTATTTAATCTCAGAATTCGCAGTTATAAAATTTATATTTTATATACGTAATAAAAAATGTGTAATTCATTTTATTATATTTTTTAGCTTTTTTTAATAGTCGAAATATTATAAAATTCAATAGAAATTCATAATTAATTAAATATATGTAATAAGAAAGATAATCTAGATGCAGCTTTAGTTTTTACACAGAAAATCAAAAAAAATATTAAAACTAACCAATCAGTTTGCAGAATTTTAGTGTCATTTTTATATTGACAACACTGTTAAAAACATTGAGAGCGTTTAAAAGGAAATAACGGTCTTCTCTTACATCTTTAACACATTGATAGTATTTATGACAATCGCAGAAACTCTTGCCGAAGCCGGTGGTACGACACTTACTGGAGATACATTTGTTCCATGGTTCTCGATCGCCGCTAGATCTACTTTCATTGCCGCTGCCAGATTCTCCGCCGCTGCCAGATTCGCCGCCTCTTTTTCAACTAATCGTCAAATTGCTTGTCTTCATGGCAAACTACTTCAACATTATGTCCGATTCTTTGGGCGTAATAAAACCTACTGCAAAGTTTTTACCCTTTTTCTCGTCAAATTCGCCAATGTAGTTGGAAACAAAAGTGGCAGAGGCAGAAACAACAACAGGATTGATTGGTGGTGTTATTGAAATGTATGTATTTGTCGGATTTAGAGTGTACAAATTGACGCCGCGACATAGTAAGTTAGGATTTACATTGACCACATTATTTTCCGCATCGGCATTTGTTGATTGTTGCCGTCGCCGAGTACACGCATCAACGTGTCGCAATTCACCATGAAATGTGGTCAATCGTGATATGAGAAAATGATCGGCATTATTATTTACATTGATAATTTTATTATTTAACAGGCTAAAACCATTGTCAAAAATGGACTTATCAAAGTACAGAATCATTTTGTCGCATTCATTTGAATCATCATATATATATTCATATATATATTACATACGTACGTACAAACTATAAATACTGTAGTGGATTGTTTTCGATGAAGGGGAAATGCTTATAGGAATTTAATGGATTGCTTGAACACTTCGTATTCGTGCTCATTGCTTGCGGCAATACGATCATCACGCATACGCAAAATCTTATATTCTGGTGACAATTCGAAGATTTTATCCACAACACCGTGCTCGGGTAGAGTTACTTGCTCACCACCAATCTTAAATTGATAGGGAGCAATGCATTTGGCGTCGATCGTTGGCATTTTCCACTTTATAATTAGATCATTTTGAACAATGATGAATATATCGTAGAGAGTTTCATCGTAGGTCTGTGGTTTGGGCGCGTCGTAGAATCGTTGTACTTCAATTGGATTTCCGTCTGCACGCATTGACAAAATGTTCCGATCAATGTAGTCCAATATTTGAATATTACTAACTGCCTCACTCATATAAATATGTTTGTCGTTGAAACGTGTGCCTATAACTTCTAAAATGACAATTCTATCGTCCATTAGTTCGACCAAGAGGCAGAGATTTTTCAAGAATGGATGATATCCCTAAAAAGTGACGATACTAATGTTCTTTGCGTCTGGCCAAATGAACGCACAATTCTCCTTCTGACTGTTGATCATCATTTTTGCTTTAATGCCGTTCCACTTGTATGCCCACTTGTAGGGCTCGTCTTTGTTGAAGCAATGCCACATTTAAACTTTTGTCATGATACACGAGTAGATATTTTCCAACAGTAGATTTTGCGTTTGTCCATAATGTCGATTGCTGGCAGCCACTTCCATAAGTTTTTGCTCCAAATGTAAAATCTTCTCATACGACGTCGACGAATCATACTCAATTTCGTATTCCACCGTAAAACGTTCTCCCTTGCTGCACTCCTCCTTATTGTAGGCAATCCGTATGACATGTGTGGCGTCCAAGTTGCATGTTTGTATGATTCGATGGGTGGCTTTTACGACTTCGCTAAACTGATCGATACTCGTGGCCACCTCGCTGGCCGTAGTTCTTACCAACGGATAAACTAGACATTTATTAGACCGTTGAAAAAGCCAAGAATATGTTTGCACGACAGCGTAGTTTTGCACTGTATGCAACGACTGCTGAGACGAGTTTCGTTTTTAAAAAAAAATAATATGTCTAGAACGCCTTGGGCACGATTGAATTAATCACTAGTGATGGGAATCTTTATCATACTTTCACATTCCAACATATTGTTCATTGTTCTCTCGATCGTATTGATTCACATGTTACCTAGCTGACTTATGATGTTGGTCTACATTATGCCGCTATTTTTGTTAAACAGTTATTAACCGTTTTCGATACTATTGCATATTGCCACACACCAATGAGCAATGATAACGGGCTAATGTTCCCGTAGCTCCAATCATAAGCCATGATATTATCTTATTCTTCTTAGATGTGTCTGTCGCGGCTGCACCTTCGGCCATGGTAGACGGTGTTTTCTTCATGCCGTAAATAATGGCACTGGCAAGAAACACAAGAGCAATGAGAATGACAATTACCGACACGATTGAAGCCAATTTAATGCCCTTGGATAGATTTTCGCATTCGGGCGTTAGCCCGGATCGTATCCTTCCACCTATAGAAAACATTGTCAAATAGACGATTATAATTTATCGGCAAATTTCGAAAATATACTATCTTATGGGTGATTATTAGATCGACTATGGTGGCAAAATCAAATAGTCTCGCTTCGTCAATTGGCACTTCCCAAATGGTACACTGCAAAGTTTCTCTATATTTACTGGCACCTTTTATGTGCACACTCAAATCCGTCCCATTGGAGTGAGCCAATTTTAATGTAAATGTATCATGTAAGAATATCAACGGATACGTCGATTCGTTCATGGGACTCTTAAAAAAAGCTAAAAAATATAATAAAATGAATTACACAATTTTTATTACGTATATAAAATATAAATTTTATGACTGCGAATTCTGATATTAAATAAACTATAAATTAAAATAAACAATATATTTATGTAATTAAAATAGAGGGCATAATTTTTTTTTGTTATATTATCTGATTTATCGTTAATTGTCAACATTTCTTTTCTTTTTCGTTTTGTTTTTTGTTTGTAATCTTGAAATTGTATATTTGTAGTTGCTAATGTCAAAATTTATTCCACTGATAAGGATAGAATTAAATAAGAAACATATATAGATATGTATGTATAATAAATTTTTACTTTTGTAACTAAAAGAATTTAACAATATTCAATCTGTAATAGGATACGAATTCTCTTGTTATTTAAATTTATTTTCAGTCTTTCATTAATAAGGAACATAAAAATACATCAACGCTTATAATGAGAAATTTGTTAAAATAAATTAAAAGTATAAACTATAATACAAAATATTTGCACTTTTTACGATATTAATGCAATTATATTGATGTGATAATTATATTTTACCTATAAATCCTGTAATCTGAATATAATTTACTTGAACAAAAATATCCTATTTCTTGTATTTATATTTGATCTAAACATAAACAACAGTTTGAATATGAATAAACTAAATTATAGAAACAATGTCTATTTGTATTTTGAATATTTGAATTAAACAGTTACTTTCTATAATTTATGATGTATTATACCTATATATACAGTAACTCGAACAATTGATTTGGTACAATGGATTTTGATATAGTGGTACACTATAATAGTGACTCGTGTCCATGTGTTCGGACATAGTGTGCCACTCCGGCGTGTCTGCCAACTTCGGTTACACTCGACTTCTTTCGACATCCCGAACACACGGACATGGGTAACTTTTATTGTGTGCAATCCCACAGTGGCACAGGGAGAGGGTAAGATTTACCCACGATCTGACAGCACTGCTGAGGGATTCTCATTCTATTCCTTGGCTGGACGCCTGTGAGTACGCATCTAAGTAGAAGCGAGAGAGCAAAAAGCTAAGTAAATTAAGTTGAGTTAACTCAAGAGAATTTAAGTCGTTACGAGTGATGAGTGGGATCGTAAGCGAAGCGGACGAGAGGTGAGATCGTTTCATTATATTTGTTTCACATTGACGGTAATTTCCCGCGTGGTAACGCCACGTGGTGGATTCTCATTGTTATAATCTAATATCATCCAGGGTTTTTATGCCGCAAGGCTTTTCCCTGACGAGTCAATAAAGCATTGCATCTTTATTTTGGCTCAACCACGTGTTTGATTAATTTTATTCTAATCCCTTATTCCTCATCCCCAGTAACTATTTACCAGAGGACTCTTAATTGAGGAATCTAAGCAATAACAGGTAGGTCTGACAAATAATAACGCAGAGTTATAATAGAAATAGTAAGATGTAATATTTATTATAAGATTCGTTAAAAGTAATTTACTGCACAGCTAACCCAGTAAACACAAGACCAATGATATCATAAATAGGTCATACAGTGATCTTCAAATTTTTTCGTAGACATGACGTAAAGGTAACTTATTTATAACCTCAATATAAAGTCATATGTTCTGACTTTAAAATGACGTAATAATTCCATCATATTATTACAGCAAAAAACGAAAGGTTGAAATTTGTTTTTTTTTTTAAACTTCGTATTTTTAGACTATAAATTAAGTATATAATATTGTAAAATTGTTTAATTGCATTAATTTAATTTAAAAAAAAAATAAATAAAAAATTTTTTTTCAATTAAATAAAAAAAATAGGAAACTAACTCAGCTTACTCTTGGACTGGCAGGGATAATCGCAGATTTAAACAAAGTTTTTTCTAGAAAATAAAAAAAAATGAAAAATGGCAAACTTCAAGAAAATAACGGGTTTTCTCAAAATAAATGCGAAAATTTTATGGATTTTATAATTTTGAAATTTTTTGGTATTTTTTTCTGAAAAGTACATTTAAAACAAATATTTAAAAAAAACGTTTCAATAGATTGAATTTTAAAGAAGTTATAGCCATTTCAAAAAAAGAGCCATTTTTTCAAAAATTAAAAATTTTTTTGGGTTTGGTAAAAAAATTTGAAAAAAATTTGAAAATTGTTTTTCATAGGGTAGCATAGGATAAAAAACTTTCAGCCAAATCGAAAGGGGTCAGGGTCAAAAGTGACCGATTTAACGTGGAATGCCCCGTATATATATATATATATATATATATATATATATATATATATATATATATATATATATCATCAAACCTTCATGTGTACTGATTTCTGTCTCTGAATATCTTTTGAACGCTTAATTTAATCGCCAGAACATAAGACACCATTTTTATAGAGCAGTTAATTTCCTACAAAAAGCGGTACTACGGTGAGACAACTAAAAGACTGGGAGATCTTTTCAAAGCGACTGGAAAGAGACTTTTACGGGCTCCAGAAACAGATGTGGCGATTCATAAGAAACCAAAAGAAAGAAACAAGCGAGTTAATACCCGCTAGTCAAATTAGTAAAGAAACGGGGACCAGTTACCTTAAAGACCTATATAAAGGTGCACCCATGCAACAACCAGCACTGAGTGTGGTAATAGACGACTAGATATCAATAAATGAGTTGGACATAAAAAAAGCACTAAATAAGCTCAAAAATAGGAAAAGTCCGGGTCAGGATGATATCACTAACGAACTGTTCAAGTATGGCGGCGAAAGATTGTTTCAGGAGTTAACGGTCTTAACACAAAAAATTTTTGAACAACAAAAAATTCCCGACGAGTTGCGGACAAGTACAACAATCCTTCTCTTTAACACTTAGCCGACCACGCGCGCCGCAGCGAACTATACGGTTTCCACCACGCTCGAGCAACCAAAACTACGCTGTCCACCACGCATTATTCGCAAGTGACACGTACTGATATGCGGTATTTGAAATCAAAGTAGTTTAAAAATTATTTAAGTGTCATTTATATCTTGGGTTAACAATTTTATTTAACGATTTCACATATTGTTTATACAAAATACCAATATATATATCCCGATAATTCTTAGGTTTGTTTATGGTTTTATGGCCCTCCTAAACTTTCCCTTTAGTTTCTGAATAGAATTCTCCTTTCCAGAAAATAAAATGTAACAAAAAGAACTGAATACTAGTTTTTTTTCCTACACTATAAAGATAATTAAACGAAAAAAAAAAACGCGTTGCTAAGATCACTATGGGAGATCTCCCTGATCGGTCGGGCACCGATCTACATTGAAACGGGAAGATCTCCCCGAGTGGTCGGCTAAGTGTTAAGAAAGGCGACAAGAAGTTGCCCGCGAATTACAGGGGAATAAATCTACTGTCCTCCACCCTGAAATTAGTGACCAAAGTCATAACGAACCTGATAAACGAGCGAATCACATTAGCAGATGAGCAACAAGGTTTCCGAACTGGACGATCATGCACAGATGCAGCGTTTGTGATCAGGCAAATAACAGAAAAGTCCATAGAATACAATAAACCAGCATTTTTCTGTTTTATAGATCTAGAAAAGGCGTTCGACTGGATACAGCTGGAGGATATAGTGCACCTTCTATATGACAGACAAATACCGAGTAACATCATCAAAACTATCGAAGACATCTATCGGAATAATCGAATACAGGCAAAGATAAACAACGAACTCACAGAACTCATAACGGTGGAAAGAGGTATTCGACAGGATGATTTACTGAGCCCCCTACTTTTTAACATTATAATAGACGAAATCATAAAGAAAATGCGCGAACCAAGAGGATATCGAATGGGGATTATCAGGTTGCAGTCCTGATAGCGGAAAATGAGGATGACCTGCAAAGGCTCCTGTATACGTTCAACATAATTGCCAAGACACTCGGGATGTCTATATCAACATCCAAGACTGAATGCATGACTACATCTAAAACACCCCTAAGATGTAAATTGGTTGTCGATGGCAAATTAATACAACAAGTGATAGAATTCAGCTACTTAGGCATAAAAGTTTCGAGCTTCGGTGACATAGAGTCAGAAGTAAGAGGACAAGCCATTAAGGCAGCAAGAACAGCCTCACTATTAAACGACACCATATTAATTAATTATTAACGAAACAAGCACCTATGAATAGATGCAAAAGCGCGTATATACAAAACCGCTATAAGGCATATACTAACATATGCGGCAGAAACAAGACCTGAAACATCTAAAACACGCCAAATCATGGAAGTAACTGAAATGAAGATAGTTCGCAGAATAGCTGGGAAATCACTATGGGACAGGGTAAGAAGCAAAGGCCTTAGGAAAGCATGGCAGATCGAGAACATCAACGACTGGATATTAAGCAGAAAAGTAGAGTGGAATGACCACATCACTCGCATGACTGATGACCGAGTGGTCAAAATATCCCAAGATAAGTCACAATAAAGACGAAGAGTTGGAAGACCTCGAAAGCGCTGAAGCGACAGCAGTGATCCTATTCGTACGATAATTATCGCACACGTCACATAATGTGCACCATTGTACGATCGTAAATCCAACTTGTACGATAATTTACGATAATTCGATATGTAAATATAATTTTCGATATGTCTCGATTTTGTTTTTGTTTTGATTGCAGCCCAGCGCTCGCTCAGCTATTTATGTATCGTTGCATCGAAAAGTTTGAAATTCGAAAAGTTGATATCTACTACTCGGTATGCGGTATAACATATATAGTCGCATAGCAGCATCAGAGCAGCATCGCAGCATCACGCAGCATCATAGCACATGTCATTAGCATAGTCGAAAAGAAGGATCGAAAAAATCAAATCGAAAAAAACGACAAGACAAGATCGTGAAAATATACTTTTTTTACTTTTTTTGCACTTTTGCATTAAAAAAAACCAAGTCAAAAACTTATTTTTCTGTGCGTATGATAATTTTACGGCAATGTGTCGATCAGACAAGAAAAAGTTTCTGGGATCACTGAGCGACAGTCTGACTATATGAAGCGTGTCGCGATGAAGAACAGGCATTGTACCTACTTGGATGAAAAAAGAAGAAAAAATTTCTCCTTATAGACGTTTATGTATTTTTATGTTCTTTATTAATTAAAGGCTGATAATAAATTTAAATAACAAGAGAATTTGTATTCGATTACAGATTGAATATTGTTAATTATTTTTAGTTACAAAAGTAAAAATGCATTATACATGCATATCTATATATGTTTCTTATTTAATTCTATCCTTATCAGTGGAATATATTTTGACATTAGCAACTACAAATATACAATTTCAAGATTACAAACAAAAAACAAAACGAAAAAGAAAAGAAATGTTAACAATTAACGATAAATCAGATAATATAACAAAAAAAAATTATGCCCTTTATTTTAATTAAATAAATATATTGTTTATTTTAATTTATAATTTATTTAATATCAGAATTCGCAGTCATAAAATTTATATTTTATATACGTCAAAATAATATAAAATTGAATAAAAAATCACAATTAATTAAATATACAATATTTGATGGAAAATATAATCTAGACAATGCTTTAGTTTTTACACAGGCAATCAAAAAAAATGAAAACTAACCAATCAGCTTGCAGATTTTAGGCGTTATTTTTATATTGACAGCATTCTAAGAAACATTG
The DNA here is from genome assembly GCF_049000335.1 of Polistes dominula. Classification (NCBI taxonomy): domain Eukaryota; kingdom Metazoa; phylum Arthropoda; class Insecta; order Hymenoptera; family Vespidae; genus Polistes; species Polistes dominula. The sequence continues at coordinate 203,823 of NW_028301034.1, forward strand.
AGATCGTTTAAAAAAAATAACGGTTAAATACAGCTTGAACGGGCCGTAAATGCAGTTGTTTCACTTACTCGTGAATATTTTTATTGCACATTATTGACAACTTATTTAGTTCTTCGTAGATATTTATGATAATACTTTTTTATTTTATAGAGTAGTCCCGTTTCAGGCTGGACTTCGAATACGGAATGTAGCGAAATACTAATATTCCCAAGGTGTCGAGGTAAGCGCCAAATCATTTTCGCTGTCTTACAGTTACTATATGATCGTTGTCCTACCCTTTTCTGCTCCCCTATTCTATTTTGTCAACAACGGTGACCAATGAACGATTTTTAGCTGATACTTTCCTCTTGAATGGGTCACTGAAAATAATTTCCGGCTTATAATCGGGTTTTTCTTTCCAAATTTGCTCTGCCACCGGCGAGATTAATACTGGAGTAAGAAATGTCACGTATACGTGACAGCGGCTGGCAGTGTTAACATTATGTATTTTTCTTGAAGCTGTTCACATATGAAAATAGAAATGAAAGATATAAATACGCAGTTATGTAAGCTTATGCATGTATTAGGGAAACCGAAAAGTAATCAACATTTTTTTTGCTGGCGAAATTAATATTATACTTAATAATAATCTCCATTACATTTTAAAACACAACGCCAGAGATTAGGAAATTCTAAGATATCACGTTGAAGAACGATTACTGGTAGTTCATTGAAAACCTTTTCCAAACACGTTTTCATCTCTCTAACATCGTTAAAGGTTTGATCTCTTAATCTACGTTCTAACGAATTGAAAAGGAAATACGATCTGCAGAGATCTAATGAATAGGGTGGATGAGGTAATATTTCCAATCCAAACTCTGTTATTTTTTTCTGTACTATTTCTGCAGCGTTTCGCCATGCTTTTTCTTGATGAAAGATCCAATTTTTTCCATTGACCAAAACAGATCTTTTTTTTATTAACTCATGTTTCATTCGTTCGAGTTGTTCGCAATACATTATAGTTGTAACGGTCTGACCAGGCTCGAGCAATTCATAGTGTATGATTCCAAAAGTATCCCACCACACACAAAAAAGTCTCTTCTGTATTGTTAGTGATGGTTCAGGTGTCGAAACAGATGCTTCTCCCGAAGAAAGCAATTGTTTTTCTTGTACAGAATATTTGCATACTACCCACTTCTCATCTCCAATAATCAGTCGTTGCAAAAACGGATCGGCTTCATGCCGAGACAAAAGAGACGCGCAGATGGTACGCCGTTGATCGAGCACCGTCTCCATCAATTCTTCAGGAACCCACATTCCTTTCCTCCACACTCTTCCTATGCTATGAAGATCTCTATGAGTTTGTCTCAATGAACAGCCCATCTTCAATGATAATTCTGTAATTGTTTGACAAGAATTTGAGTCCATCAACTCCTTCAAAAACTCCAACTTATCAGAATTTTCCATTCGTGGGGCATCTTCAAGATTCCTATTTCCATTTCGAAACTTGCGAAACCATGCATAACATTTCCATATTGTCAAAACATCCCCATAAGTATCGTTAATTTTGTTCACTGCTTCGAAACAGTCCATTCCTTGATCGAACAAATATAGCATATATTGACGTAAGTGTAATTCGTCTATTCTTGTCCTTGACATATTTCCTCCTTAGTAAAACAAGAATTTGTTAACCGAAAAATACAATTTACAACCAAGATTGAACGTAATAACAAAATTTCCGTGTTTACAGGACCGTGTCTCGACGTAAACCAAATGTAAATGAATTCATCTAAGAAATTTTGATTACAGTTGATCCTTCTAATACATTTAAATACAAAGATAGGATTGAGTAAACATACTCCTGTAAATTTAAATTTTTTTTGATAAAGTTTACAAACTAAATCAATATAGTTTAGCTTTAAACTAACGTTATTTCAAATATTATTATTGTTACATCTATTAAATATTGTAAATAAAACTAATACGGATCATATTCGAAAAATAAACAGTAATTTATGAAACCTGTTTGAATTGTCTGTTTACAGTTTTACTAAATTCTTAACGCAGTTTTCTTTTCTTTAAACAGGCCAAAAAAAATTATTTTTTATGTATAAGAATAAAATTTAACACATTGCCTGCGTAAAATAATTTAAAAAATACGAAATTAAGGGGACGTTTCACCCGAAGCACCCCAAAAAAAAGGCTATTTTCGCGAATTTTTTCCAAGAAAACTATAAAAGATACCGATATAAAAGTTGTTGGGTTTGTTAAATGAAGTCTTAAATTGCATAAAAAGATTTTTTTTGTTCATTTCATTTAATTTTTTGTGACAAAAACAGTAGTTGTAAAAAACACCTCAAAACTTTAGTGCTTTGATAGCTCTATCAGAACTTGAGAACGGCTTACCTGAAACAAAAAATCAAATGGTTTTATATTTTGTATGACTTCAGCTACAAAGTGACGCAAATATATGAAATTTTATCAATAAATAAAAAAATGGTGGACAAATTACAAAAAACGTTATAAATGACCTTTTTTTTTGTTGTTTTTGACTAAAAATTAATAGTAAAAATTAAAATTAAGAAAAGATTTTGCGTCACTTTGTTACAACTCATGTGTAGAATATGTGGATTAAATTTTATAAGAATCGGTTTACTGGTTCACGAGATACGATGGAGCTAGTTTTTCAAAACGTTGTTTCGAGAAAAACGCGTTTAAAGTTTTCTTAACTAAAAATCGTGAAAAATTCTTACCTAAACTTAATCTGCGATGCCTGGACCGTACAAAAGACCTTCTTCTTGTTTAAATTCTTCAATTTCTTCCAGTTTTGCCTTCTTCCACTTTGATCTGGCATCTTTTGAGCACTCAAAGCTTCGACGGTTCGCAGATTCGATGCGTCGGTCGTCGCATCTTTTAGCAAAGTCGATCGCTCCTGGCCCAAGTTTCATGCCCATTGTTTCCTTTATCTTCATCACTGTTCGGAATCCTTCGTTGAAGATACATGCAGAAATTTTGCACGCAATTTCAACAACTTTTTTGCCGTTAAACATGTATTTAGGTGCCATGTGCCTTAGATTTGAGGTACTTTCACCAGTCGATGGAACACGTAGAATGCTTCAGCTTGGCATCAGTCAAAATTTTGTGGTAGTATCCTGCCCAAATCTTGTTTCGCATATCCTATAAAGAATTCAAATTTCTTCTGACTGCTAAACCGTAGTTCTCTGAGAGTTCTTTCATCAATTTGATTGTAAACTTTTAGTTTTGACTTCAGGAACTTTTTTCACAACAGTCGTTTTTCTCTTCACTACTGTTTTTACTACGGTTCCTTTTTTTTTGCGGTTCGGCGTTTTTCTTTTCAATTTTCTTCTTTTGTATGAGAGCTTTTCTTGCCTTATTAGCGCGCTTAAAAATACGTTTTTTCACCACATGCAAAATACACTTTAACTTTTTAACAATGAAATCTTCACCGTATGGATGATAATAAAGCAGCATTTTAAAAGTCTTGGAGTCTCCGTAGCCGATATAAAAACCATACCGCACAGCAAATTTCTCGATTGAACAAGATAAGAGTCGACCGTGCGCGCCGAACGCTCAGGAGAGAGGTCCGAGTTAGTAATGTTCAGGCAGCAAAAAAATGTAGTTAGAGACATCGGATCTTTTTGAAATTTTAACACAATATTTCTACATATATATACATTCGAAAAATGTAAAAAAAAAAATTAAATTTTTTTAAAATTGCAGAGTGGAACTTCCCCTTAATGAAAATTTTTATAGCAGCATAAAATACAACGCCGCTCGAATATACCCTAGTTAACCTATTTAGGATATTACAAAAACATAAAAACTATGATCAACATTTTTGTTGTCGCAATTTTATCTTCCATATGATTGGTATAAAAATTTTATAGTTAATTCTCGTATAAGAAATATAATCAACAAATAGCAAACCAGTTTATTTTATTTTATTGAAAAATACTCATAGTTATAATAATTCTATCCAATTCAAATTTTACTTTATTTTACAATTTGTATAAGATATCTTAATTAGGTAAAATTACATAGTTTAAAAACGATTAGGTAAAGCTTAGGAAAGGTTATATTTTATGAGTTTTAATTTTACAAAAAAGTCACTGTATGAAATAAAAATGTCGGAATATAGTGAAATATTATCTCAGGTAGAAACAGCAAATTCGAATTCAAACATTTTATTAATCCAAATGTAAAAGATGAGAGGTAATTCTGTAAAAAAATCTGTAACATTAAAATGGATATATTTATTTATTTATAAATATATTAAAATTATTTAAAAAAATATTATTGTTACGTCATAGAGGACAAGTTTAAGTAAGTAGTATAAGTAATGCCTGTTTATGATCACTCTGCTTTCACCGAGTTTAACCGGGACCAGGATGGTTCGTTTTTCCGTTTTAAACAGTGATAAAATATGACAAAGTGCGTACGGTAAAGGGGTAGATTGAGGAAGGTTTGGTTGAAAGGAGAAATATTGGTAACCGCAGCTCTGATTTAACAATGGTTTTAATGAAAATAAAAGAGGTTTACGACTTACAGCTTGTAGAACGGTAATATGTTTATCTCGAGATAGCGCAGAAGGCTTGGGGCTGATTCTTTCCAATGGAAGGTTGTATAACACAATAACTCGAAAGGCGAATTATTTATCGTTGACTAATTAATAGAATTGAATAATGTTAAAACAACGAATAGAGAGAGCTGGAACGCTAGTGGCGAATGTGAAGTTTACTAAATAATTATAAGTAGCAATTGAACTATAAGTGATTGGTAAAAATATAAATGAAGAATGAAAACTATAAGTTGCTGAAAAACTATAAGTAACTGGTGAAAATTGTAAGTGACGAAAAAAACTACAAGTGACTGGTGAGAAAAAGTGCACGCGTTTATAATATTTTATTGCAAGGAGGTATGGTTATTCTCCAGGATTTCGGTAAGGGTTGCTTTCCTGCGTTGTAGTTGTCATTTTAACGTTAGGTTTCATGTGTTTGTAATATAGGCGGGGGTGCTCGATACTATGAATGCGAAGGAAATCTTCGGAGAGGTTTTTATTTAATTGGTTGTGCCTTTACGTCTATGCATCAGTTCAATTTATGAGATAGCCAATGGGTCCATGTAAAGGAATTGGAGAGCGTTGGTGACTATTGAAACCTTTTAGTCTTACACATGACGAGTCTCATATTCAATTCTTTTCCTTGATATTTGTTTATTCGTTGGTTACTTTTCCACGCTGGTTAAAAAAAAGAGCTCCATTCAAAAGGAAATATTCCTGGGCAATGGATGTTGGTGCAACGGAAAATCTTAGTGCAGTGTCGGATTCAATACGTGGCTTTGGATACAAGCAGGCACGTGCGACACTGGAGAAATAATGGTATTCTTTGTTCTAGGAAATAGGTTTTTCAGGAGATAATTTATAATCATTGTATGTGCCTTGCAAGGGACAATCCTTCCAATAGTACATTTTAATATAGAGAGTGAATATGAAGCAATGCAAGTAATAATTAATTTCTTATACGTACTACTTATAATTATTTCTACTGTTATTCATGTGAACAACTGGAATGATGTCTCGCGCAATTGGATCTATATTACTGCGAAAAATTTGGGTAGACGAATCGTGGCGGAACGTCACATTATATTGCAGTTAAGTGTGCCCAAATGCAGTTGGACATCTTATCACTGTATACACCGCAGTGTGTAAAAATACTTGAAATGTAAAAACAATAGACTATAATCAAAATGCTTTCATTCAAATTCCTTCTGTAGAAGAATTACATTTGTTATTCATTAATACATCATAAATTATAGAAAGTAACTGTTTAATTCAAATATTCAAAACACAAATAGACATTGTTTCTATAATTTAGTTTATTCATATTCAAACTGTTGTTTATGTTTAGATCAAATATAAATACAAGAAATAGGATATTTTTGTTCAAGTAAATTATATTCAGATTACAGGATTTATAGGTAAAATATAATTATCACATCAATATAATTGCATTAATATCGTAAAAAGTGCAAATATTTTGTATTATAGTTTATACTTTTAATTTATTTTAACAAATTTCTCATTATAAGCGTTGATGTATTTTTATGTTCTTTATTAATGAAAGACTGAAAATAAATTTAAATAACAAGAGAATTCGTATCCTATTACAGATTGAATATTGTTAAATTCTTTTAGTTACAAAAGTAAACATTCAATATATATATATATATATATATATATATATATATATATATATATATATATATATATATATATATATATATATATATATATATATATATTTCTTATTTAATTCTATCCTGATCAGTGGAATATATTTTGACATTAGCAACTACAAATATACAATTTCAAGATTACAAACAAAAAATAAAACAAAAAAGAAAAGAAATGTTGACAATTAACGATAAATCAGATAATATAACAAAAAAAAATTATGCCTTTTATTTTAATTAAATAAATATATTGTTTATTTTAATTTATAGTTTATTTAATCTCAGAATTCGCAGTTATAAAATTTATATTTTATATACGTAATAAAAAATGTGTAATTCATTTTATTATATTTTTTAGCTTTTTTTAATAGTCGAAATATTATTAAAAAATATTTCAATAGAAATTCATAATTAATTAAATATATGTAATAAGAAAGATAATCTAGATGCAGCTTTAGTTTTTACACAGAAAATCAAAAAAAATATTAAAACTAACCAATCAGTTTGCAGAATTTTAGTGTCATTTTTATATTGACAACACTGTTAAAAACATTGAGAGCGTTTAAAAGGAAATAACGGTCTTCTCTTACATCTTTAACACATTGATAGTATTTATGACAATCGCAGAAACTCTTGCCGAAGCCGGTGGTACGACACTTACTGGAGATACATTTGTTCCATGGTTCTCGATCGCCGCTAGATCTACTTTCATTGCCGCTGCCAGATTCTCCGCTGCTGCCAGATTCGCCGCCTCTTTTTCAACTAATCGTCAAATTGCTTGTCTTCATGGCAAACTACTTCAACATTATGTCCGATTCTTTGGGCGTAATAAAACCTACTGCAAAGTTTTTACCCTTTTTCTCGTCAAATTCGCCAATGTAGTTGGAAACAAAAGTGGCAGAGGCAGAAACAACAACAGGATTGATTGGTGGTGTTATTGAAATGTATGTATTTGTCGGATTTAGAGTGTACAAATTGACGCCGCGACATAGTAAGTTAGGATTTACATTGACCACATTATTTTCCGCATCGGCATTTGTTGATTGTTGCCGTCGCCGAGTACACGCATCAACGTGTCGCAATTCACCATGAAATGTGGTCAATCGTGATATGAGAAAATGATCGGCATTATTATTTACATTGATAATTTTATTATTTAACAGGCTAAAACCATTGTCAAAAATGGACTTATCAAAGTACAGAATCATTTTGTCGCATTCACCAATATATATATATATATATATATATATATATATATATATATATATTACATACGTACGTACAAACTATAAATACTGTAGTGGATTGTTTTCGATGAAGGGGAAATGCTTATAGGAATTTAATGGATTGCTTGAACACTTCGTATTCGTGCTCATTGCTTGCGGCAATACGATCATCACGCATACGCAAAATCTTATATTCTGGTGACAATTCGAAGATTTTATCCACAACACCGTGCTCGGGTAGAGTTACTTGCTCACCACCAATCTTAAATTGATAGGGAGCAATGCATTTGGCGTCGATCGTTGGCATTTTCCACTTTATAATTAGATCATTTTGAACAATGATGAATATATCGTAGAGAGTTTCATCGTAGGTCTGTGGTTTGAGTTGGAAATGAGAATGTAGTCCAATATTTGAATATTACTAACTGCCTCACTCATATAAATATGTTTGTCATTGAAACGTGTGCCTATAACTTCTAAAATGACAATTCTATCGTCCATTAGTTCGACCAGGAGGCAGAGATTTTTCAAGAATGGATGATATCCCTAAAAAGTGACGATACTAATGTTCTTTGCGTCTGGCCAAATGAACGCACAATTCTCCTTCTGACTGTTGATCATCATTTTTGCTTTAATGCCGTTCCACTTGTATGCCCACTTGTAGGGCTCGTCTTTGTTGAAGCAATGCCACATTTAAACTTTTGTCATGATACACGAGTAGATATTTTCCAACAGTAGATTTTGTGTTTGTCCATAATGTCGATTGCTGACAGCCACTTTCATAAGTTTTTGCTTCAAATGTAAAATCTTCTCATACGACGTCGACGAATCATACTCAATTTCGTATTCCACCGTAAAACGTTCTCCCTTGTTGCACTCCTCCTTATTGTAGGCAATCCGTATGACATGTGTGGCGTCCAAGTTGCATGTTTGTATGATTCGATGGGTGGCTTTTACGACTTCGCTAAACTGATCGATACTCGTGGCCACCTCGCTGGCCGTAGTTCTTACCAACGGATAAACTAGACATTTATTAGACCGTTGAAAAAGCCAAGAATATGTTTGCACGACAGCGTAGTTTTGCACTGTATGCAACGACTGCTGAGACGAGTTTCGTTTTTAAAAAAAAATAATATGTCTAGAACGCCTTGGGCACGATTGAATTAATCACTAGTGATGGGAATCTTTATCGTACTTTCACATTCCAACATATTGTTCATTGTTCTCTCGATCGTATTGATTCACATGTTACCTAGCTGACTTATGATGTTGGTCTACATTATGCCGCTATTTTTGTTAAACAGTTATTAACCGTTTTCGATACTATTGCATATTGCCACACACCAATGAGCAATGATAACGGGCTAATGTTCCCGTAGCTCCAATCATAAGCCATGATATTATCTTATTCTTCTTAGATGTGTCTGTCGCGGCTGCACCTTCGGCCATGGTAGACGGTGTTTTCTTCATGCCGTAAATAATGGCACTGGCAAGAAACACAAGAGCAATGATAATGACAATTACCGACACGATTGAAGCCAATTTAATGCCCTTGGATAGATTTTCGCATTCGGGCGTTAGCCCGGATCGTATCCTTCCACCTACAGAAAACATTGTCAAATAGACGATTATAATTTATCGGCAAATTTCGAAAATATACTATCTTATGGGTGATTATTAGATCGACTATGGTGGCAAAATCAAATAGTCTCGCTTCGTCAATTGGCACTTCCCAAATAGTACACTGCAAAGTTTCTCTATATTTACTGGCACCTTTTATGTGCACACTCAAATCCGTCCCATTGGAGTGAGCCAATTTTAATGTAAATGTATCATGTAAGAATATCAACGGATACGTCGATTCGTTCATGGGAAAGACATACGTAGTTCGATCTTTGAGAAACACAAAAATATAGACGATGGTCGATTCGATACTGGGAACTATTAATCGATGGTCCTACCACTTGCACAAGTCTTCCAGCTGCGAAGTCGGTGGTCCTGACACTCGAACGCTCTACCATATTGTCCCAGTCAAAGAGACCACAATTTATGCACAAAAGATGTATAACGTGGGCAACGAGAATGACGAATTTTGGGAGAAATTACCAAAACGGTTGTTAGCTATTATAATTATTATTATGAAGCTTCACATTATTACAGACGGTCAGGGTAGCGTAACACTTTGCAATAAGCATCTACTGAAGCGTGTCAATAGAAAACAAAATTAGACTCATTATTCGAACAAAACGTGGATTCGCAATGTCGTCAAGTCCATCTTCCCACGAGCTGTAAGTAAGAAGAACATACCAACCAACATTCCCTCCTGGGCATTGGATGGATATTTTGCATGAATATCCGACAACTCGTAGAACCGCTAAAGAAACAGTCGAAGTTCTTTATTAAATATGATCAGGGCAATTGAACGCTGCCAAAAACTTATTAATATGTCTAAAGAGGTATGTTAGTTATTCACTCTCACTCTCGCTTCTACAACATCCATTACATGTGGGTATTTTTTGTAGGTTTGGGAGCACATACGATGCAACGACATAGCCGCATTAGTCGTGAACACAGTCCCACAATAGTCGTGAAATATCGACAGCATCCTTACCACCCAACACCATGTTCATCAAGAGTATGGATGTGTTGGCCAATGTGTCGGGACCGGCATTGCTTTATAATAAAACTATTGTAATTTTCACACGCGACTACTATGACATTCTCAATATGTAATATAGTACGGTTGTGGGAGAAAAATAATAAATGAGAATTTAATGGAGTTGTGTTATTTGTTAAACGACCTAACACATGGATCAACAAACAATTCTCAATCACTTAGCGTTATTGTCCTCTTTTTTGGGCTTTCTCGTTGCTTTAGTCAACAGCGCTATAGCCATAGACGCGATGTTGCAAAAGAAACATGCCACTCTGGCCATAATTTAATAATCAAGCCGGTACGCAGTACGGTTGACGATTATGTGTATGCCGCAGTTAAACGATCGCGAATCAATAATTCCGAACAGCATGTTCGGAAATCGTGTCCGAATCGACACCATTTGTGCTGGAATCACGACAACATGATACAGTCGCTTATTTACAAAATCCCTTTGAATCGTCTTCGGCAGCGACTTCTGCATCATCGAATAATATTCCATTAGCAGCGCCAAATAATACATCATCTTTACGCTTAATGCTCCTACATCATCACCAACAAATAATACTTTGACATCGCCACCAGCCTTTACCAACGAGCGCTCCAAACCCACCGCCTTTACCAACAGACATTCCAGCACCACCACCTTTGCCAACAAACAAAGTTCCAGTACTGCCGCCTTTGCCAACGAATGCGCCGCCAGAGCCGTTGCCTGTCCAAGCTACACCGTCGGCAGCTACCAAGCCGATAGATTTGCGCGATCAATTGATGTCGGAAATTGTTAATTTTAAATTTTTCAATAGACAAAAGACGGCGAGGCGAGCAACAACGATTCGCCACAACGATGACAATGATTTTACAGCGCAACGACGTGGAACATTGACGGATCGACTGAGTTCGACATGCTCGGTCGTTCATAAAAAAAGTTGGACATTAGTGGCAATGAGATAGAGACTTCGTCTGTCGACGACAACGACAAAGATTCGTGGATTGAGTAAATATAGTATATATTGGTAGAAAATTAAAATGAGCCAAAGTAGTAATCATTCAGAGGCCATACCGTCCGATGACGATGAACAGCTAGAAGATGTTGCCGACACCACCGCCGTCTCAATCACAACCTACCAGCAGAGCAGCTGAAACGAATAATGTTAAGAATTATTCCCTCAAGACTATTCTAAATTCGTTGCTGTTGACGAATTTTAGCTTCACCGCTAGCGAATTAATTTGCTACTCCATTTGCACACTGACCATATTCATCGGTCTCATGTACTTATTTCCACACCAACTGCTAACGTTTATGCTCCTATTTGTGCTTATGCTATTAGCTGCTGTATATATAGCAAGAGTGTGTCTTGGGGATATAAGGGTCTATGATATAGACCCTTCTCCGTGTTGCCGGTCAAACTAGCTGAGAACATCTTGCCATTCTCCAGTGCGCACCGAGAGAAAAACTCTTTGATCGTCTCTATTTTGTACATCTATATAGTAAGCAAAATCAAGCGTCGGGGTTTTTTCTCCCTAAGAAATATATATATACTTTATATTGCCGGATAATATAGTATAAATATTTCATCTAAGAAGAAAATGGACAACGCTGGCATCACTTTTTCCAATCTCACTGAGTTCTACAGGTATACGCTGGAGAATCGCAATGGTTTGCTACAATCTCCGGCAAATCAGGTCAATCTGATTGCCGAGGCCGAGACTCTTGGCGAGAATGAATATTTAACATCCATGACACCCACCTTCAAGACCATCTTTGTGGCCATTTACAATATGCTGAATGTCAATTATCGCAATTATTTGGATGAAAACCGTAAACGTGGTATTAGCCGAGACGTGCCGAAACGCGAGGATGGCATTAGCGATGCAATACAAAGATGCCATTCACCACCAATTATTGCCGCAGTGGCAGCTTTCTGTTTACACACAGTACACGAAGAACGTGTTCGTTACTATGGCATCCTACGTGCGCTCTCGGGCGAATATGCTTCTGTGAATGAGGTATTAAAGACCGTACGTGATTCTACAACTATTGACGAATTTAAGGCTGACGTGCCACTGAAAAGTCAGAAATTCATAATACAATCGATGATGGAATTGTCGGAGATTTGGAAAGATCACAGCTTTTCTCGTCTCGCCATTACCATCAATGAGAATCTTTACAATAAAGCGGTTAAACATTTATTCGCTTAAGAATACTTCCACGCGAACAGCAGCAACCGATCTTCGCCTTCTTGATTCGATGTGAGACTAGAGTGTGTATTATACGAGTGTTTTTTTTTAACTATTATTTTTTAAAAAATAATAAAAAATAAAGGCCCCTTGCGGGGACTCGAACCCGCGAACCCCGATGCGTGAGTCGAGCGCTTTTTTTTTTTTTTTTTTTGAAAAAGTTTATTTGCTTTATTAAAAAAATACAATCTTATTTACAGGTTTAACACTTATAACTAGGCAGCAAATAATACTTAAAAACCGGCCTTTAATATCACATGTTTTCATTCCTTAATGTTTGTCTCCACGCTTGGAGCTACTTACATTGATGCTATCTCTATCTGTACTAATATTGCAGAATTTTATCACTAAGGCATTCGCTTTGGTTAGGGTTTAACTAATGTTTAAATTAATTCTATAGTTGAAACTTATACTAGTGATGAAAAAGTAGTATAACAAAAGAAAAAACATCACTTTGTCTCTGGTAATGTTATAAATAGAAAAAAAAAAGAAAAAAAAAAAAAAAAAAAAAAAGTAAAAAAAAGTACATTATGTATTATGTCGTATCAAAGTATATCATGGGGTTAAGTCTTATCTTCTCCATATTAGCCTATGTAATACTGATATGTTTCGTTATTGTCTTTTCAGTCTTATATTTCATACCAGCCCCTCTTTCTTCTGTCTATGAGTTCTTTTCTATGAGCTGGTTCTCCCCTTAGCCACCAGTACTTGTTACTTAGCCTTCTGAAGTCCATTTTGTCGCAATCTGGGATTGTCATTGAGTAGACCCAGTCCGTGTTCGGCGACAAGATGTCTTCTGGCCTTAACTCAATTTTCTTGTTGGCTTGGTGTCGGCGCCAATGGTATATGATCGGCCTGTTATTGGCGTCTTGGATCACTCCAATTTTATCGAAGTATGTGAACGCCTGCGGAGGGATACACGCCGAGTTTTGGTTCCTTGTTATCACCTTCGTGTCGTCGATTAACGCCAGTCGTTTTATTTCGTTATTAGCACTGGTTGGCATTTTGCTTAAGTAATCTCTTGTTAGTTTTATGATGAAGTTGTCTATTCGTGGAATCCCCGCCAGGTTGTAGAGTATCCTATTACTGATGATTTTTTTGTAGTTTGATTCTCTTGATCGGTATACTCCAAGGCATGCTTTTAAGCATTTCCTTTCGAAGATTCTTAGTTTTTCCATTTGAGATGCGCTGGCGTTCCACCATATGGGCGCCGCGTAGGTAAGTATCGGTCTTATTAGCAGTTGGTAGCAAATCACCTTGGCCTTTCCATTTAGCCCTCTTGCGTGGAAAAGTCTGCTATTTGCCTTGAAAGCCATTCGTGCTTTATTCAATTGTGTCTCGAGATGTCCGTTGAGCTTGGTGAGATGTTCAATGTGCATCCCTAGATATTTTACTGTAGTTTTTCTTGGTATTTGTACTATTTCTCCTGTATTTGGGTCCGTCGCCCTTATTCCGAAATCATTTCTGTTTCTTTTTTGATGTCTGCCCATGTGTTCACTAGTTCTTCTGAACAGGATAGTCTCGCATTTTTGATGATTTACCCTCAGGTTCCACATTCTGTAGAACCGATTGATTTTATCAAGTAGATCTTGGAGCTGTTCCTTGACCTTGTCTGGTGTTTTTTCAGACACGCAAACAATCACGTCATCTGCGAATGCAATAGCTCGTTTGTTCTCCTTGTTCAGATTGAACATTTTTAGTAGTGATACTGTGAAGATGACAAAAAGTATTGGGGATGAAACCGTGCCCTGTTGTAGCCCTTCTTCAATGTTAAAAATTCTGCTCGAGGTATTGTTACCGTCCCAGGTTATAAATCTTTTGTTGTGCACCATGTCCCATGTAATAAGAGTTAGCCATGACGGGAACCCCAGTTTTGTTAATTTGTATATTAATCCATCTAGCCACACCGAATCAAAGGCCTTTTCCAGGTCAATCAGTACAGCCCCTATCATTCGGTTATAGTGAAGTTCTTCTGCTAGGAAGTCCAGTAGGTAGTGGATAGCATGGATTGTGGAATGCTTATGTCTGAACCCAAATTGCTGGTTTGGGATTATAGAATTATCTTGGCAGAATTTATTTATCTGTGCTGTAATGATTGACTCATAGACCTTACTGAGTGCCGGCGTTAAGCTTATCGGTCTGTAGCTCGATGGCTTTCCTGGGTCCTTATTTTTTTTGAGTATTGGTAATACTTTGGCTTTTTTCCATATTTTTGGATAGTAGTAGTGGTTTAGCGCGTTGTTGAAAATGACTACGAGGTTGCTCACTACATTTGCTGGCAGATGTTTTAGCACTATGGGGGGTATCCCGTCCAGCCCACTGGAGGTCTTGTTGGGTAGATGCTTAAGTATTTTGTCTAAGCTGTTATAGTTGCAGTAGTAGGCGTTGGCTGCCTCGTAATTCGGACGAGTTGCTCTGTTGATATCACTGAAGTTTAGGTGTGTGCGTTTTGTTCTCCTGTTTTGTTCGAGTTCTTGTTTGATTTTTTTTGCCTTAGCTTCTACAATTTCCTTTAGCCTTGTGCCGTTGTTAAGGTGTCTTGTGGAATTTATGGATTCTAAGTAGTTGCCAATCACATTTAGTTTAGTTGTTGGGTCGGAGATGATTATTTTACCTTCGGTGTTTATGTTATCGGTGTTAATGTTTAGTTTATTAATGATTGGGTCGTTGGGATCGACCACCTGATCGCCAATCTTAACCCATTCTTTGCTTCTTAGCAGTCTGTTAATCTTAGGGAAGAAGGTAGACGCATCTTGGTGGCTTATCTGTTTTAGCTGCCCTTCGTAATAGCTGGTCGTCGCCCTAGCAAATTCTTTTCTTAATTGCTCTTTAATGCATTTTATGATTACCTTGGTTATTAATATTTCGCTTCTCCATCTGCTTGGGTTGTTCTTTTGCATTTTGTGAAGTGTTTGGATGTACCATGTTTTGCTCTTTTGCAGTTTTTTTATTTTGGCATTGAGGTATTTGTGAATATTGTTATGCGGTTTGAATTTTGGTACTGTTTGTTCAATGGTTGTCAGTAATACATCGTTTAGCTCAGTAATGCTATTATCTATTTCGTCTATGTCTAGGTTTCTATTGTCTGGGATTTTGCTGGTATAGTTCTTTTGTAGTTTTTTCCTAAATTTGGTCCATTTTGTTGCTTTGTAGTTGTATCTGTGTTTTTCGATTCTACTATTGTCATATTCTGCATGGTTAGGTAATTTCACTGTAAACTGTAGCGCTTGGTGGTCGCTATCATAAGAGCGGGTTTTGATTTTACCATTTACCAGGTCTATTATTTGGAGGTTCGTTAGGCAGATGTCTAGGTACGTTGAACTGTCCAAGCGGGTTGGCGTGGTGGTCGTGTATATTTTTACTCCGAACTTACTGGCATCGGAATATTCCCACTTTCTCATGTACCTGCCTCTTTCATTATCGGCGTGGTCGCCCCACTCAGTTCTTCTTGCGTTAAAGTCTCCAGCTATTACAAAGGCGCAGTCCCGATATTCGGCTTGAATTTTTGTCAATAGGTGGTTGAGTTCGTTGATGAATATAGTTTTATTGGAGTTAGTTGCATATAGGCTCACTACAAACAAATTTTTAGGCAGATTATTGTTCGTTTTAATTTTTATTATTGTATATTCTATTATTTCATTACCTGCTGAAGTTGGGTATCTTACGACCTCATGGTTGATTTCCTTTTTTACTAAGATTGCTGTACCTCCTCCTTGCTTGGATTTCGGGCGGTCGGTTCTGACTATTTCATAGTTTTTATATTTGATTATGTGATTGGCATTGAGCTTTGTCTCCGATATTAGGGCGATATCCGGAGAGGCGTCCTCTAGAAGCGCTAGTAGTTCTAATCTTCTGACGTTGTGTTGTATTGAGTTCACATTTATCGCTATTATTTTTATTGTTTGGTTGTTAGACGTGTGTCTTAATCTCATGTTTTCATTTCTGTGTGCAGTATTAGTCATTTTTATAACCTAGCTGATCGAATAGAAAATTGACTTTGTTTTCTATATCTTCGAATCTGCTAATTTGACTGTTGAGTTTTTCAACTGTTCTGTCAATTTTTTGCATACTTCTCATTATTTCGTTTGCCCAGTATGGTACTTCCTTATTATTGTTATTTATGTCTTGTTGGTTAGCCGGCATTGGTTTTTGCCCTGATTTAAACCATGCGTTTTGCGTTGCTTCGGTTTGATAGGTAGGCCTAGTTTTTGGTAACAGTGGCCAGACGTTAACGTCATTTATTATTTTTTCGTTTGCTCTTCGCTGGAGGCTTTCGTTGATAACGGTTCTTCTTCTTATTCTCTCTATCGTTTCTTTTTTGCACATTTTCGATTGTTCTGCCGCGAATTTCCTATACGGGCAACCCTCGTAGGATGCCGGGTGTCCGCGTTTCCCACAGTTCACGCATATTAGCATATCTTTGGGGTCGTTTGCCGTAATTGGGCATTTGCCCCTTTCATGGCTTCCTCCGCATTTTACACATCTGTACATCATTTGGCACTGCGAGGAAGTGTGCCCCACTCTTTGGCAGTTTTTGCATTGCGTGATGCCTTTTTTGATCAGTTGCTCCCACCGCGTATTTTGGCTGAGCAATTGCTTTACCCTTAGCAGCTCCTTCTTGTTGCTGTCAGGTTTGATTTGTACGATGAAGTGTTGTTTCCTAAAGTTGCTCCTTTTGCAGGGCATTGCAATTACCTTTGTTATCTCGACGTTGCGGAGTTTGAGGTCTTCAAGTGCTCTTTTTATATCTTCACTGCTATATCCGCCGTAGAAGTTTTTTAATACAGCCGATTGTGGCTTTAATTCTTTTGGGGTGTATGTGTAAAATTGAGCGTTGCTTTCTTTTAACTTTTCTTTTATTAAGTTGTAGGTTTCGTTGTCCTTCGCTCTTATTAAGTGGCTACCGTTGTTTTGTTTGATTATGAAATTCTGGGAGCTTATCCCTTTCTCCGTTAGTGCGTCAGTGGTTACTTTGACGTCATCGCCCATTATGAAGATGGGCTGAGGTTTTGAGCGTCTGTGCTGCTCCCTGCTGGTCGCATTACACGCTTCGTTCGTTTCACCTTCCTCGGTGGTTTCGTGCTCCGCCGCCAGTCGGCGCTGTGAGTTACTAGTTTGTAGAGGGTTTCTCTATAGTAAAGATAATATTAGACTGAATTTGTTTTATGTTCTTTATTGTTAGGATGCGACTTGCTTTTCTTTGTTGTACACTTCTCAACGGCTACGCACAGACTGTACTCGTCTGGTGACCACACTTGCTAGCGTGGTTCCCTAGCCTTCTAGTAACTTAGATGGCGCGACCATCGGTCGTACCGCTACATTACTCCCTTCGGAGCATTTTTCTTATTACATAAAATGCGAAACTTAAAATTATAGATGTTTACAAGTATATAAAAATATAAAAATATGTAAAGATATATAAAAATATTGCATTATCTCTATCCTAACCTAATAAGTTTTAATTGGTACATACGAATCGGTATTGCAATCTTTTTCGACAAACGCTGGTTTTAGTCTTTCTATAGATACATTTATATGTTTTCCTTTATAGTTAATTTTGAAAATATTATCTGTAAGTCTTTGTATAATTTCGTATGGACCTTCGTAAGGCGCTTCTAATGGTTTTTTTACAGCGTCGACCCTTAAAAATATGTGCGTACATGTATACAACCTATCCTGGATAAAATGTTTCTTTTTGATATGGTGTGCTGTGGGTATCGGTCTGATTTGCCTTATATGTTGTCTTAATTTTTCTAGGAATATGTGTGGATCTTGTAATAGCTCTTCGCTGAGGAAAAATTCTCCTGGTAGTCTGATGTTTTCACCATATACCAATTCCGCAGCTGAAGCTTTTATATCTTCTTTTAGACTTGTGCGTAGACCAAGGAGCACTGTTGGTAATATTCCTACCCAGTCTTTTTCTTCGTGGCACATTATTGCTGCTTTAAGTGATCTATGCCATCTTTCTATCATTCCATTTGACGCAGGGTGATATGCTGTTGTTCTAATTCTTTTCGCTCCGACTAATTTGGTTAATGCTTCAAATAGTTGACTTTCAAATTGTGTTCCTTGATCAGTTGTAATTGTAATAGGAGAACCAAATCTCGAAATCCACTGCGAATAGAATGTTGTTGCCACTGTATCTGCTGAGGTATCTGGCATTGGAATTGCTTCTGGCCATCGAGTAAACCTATCGATCATAGTTAGGCAGTATCTCATATTTTTAATCGTTGGTAATGGACCTATTATATCTATGTGTACATGTTCGAAACGTCCTTGTGGTACTTCTATTTTCGAAGGTACCTGTTTGTTATGACGGCTTATTTTGCACTTTTGGCATGCTAAACATGTACTTGACCATTCTGCGATATCTTTGTTCATCTTTGGCCACATGAAGCTTTTTCCTATAAGGTGTTTTGTTACTCTGCCGCTGGGATGTGACACATTGTGTACGTTCTTAAAAATCTGCCTCCGTAAAGAGACTGGAACGTATGGTCTTATGCTTTTTCCTACTATGTCGCCATATATGTATTTATCAGAGCTATCGAGGAAAATCTTCTGCAGGTTCCATTTTTCTTCTGCCAAAATATTCTTTAGTTCGTCATCCTCTTGTTGCTTTGCCATTAGCTCTTCTGTTGATACTAGGACTGGCATGTCTATAGTTTCCAGTCTTGACATAGCGTCAGCTGCCACATTGTCTTTTCCAGCAACGTAAACAATTTTGGAAGTAAACTGTCCTACGTAATCCAACTGTCTGGCTTGTCTTGGGCTTGCTTTGTCCGTATTTTGCTTAAAAGCGTATGACAGTGGTTTATGGTCAGTCTCTATTATTAATTCTCTTCCTTCGACAAAATACCTAAAAAACTTTAAACTTTTATAAATTGCTAATAATTCCCTATCATACACACTATATCTAATTTGCGCTTTTTCTAGTTTCCTTGAGAAATATCCTAGTGGTTCCCATTTGTTATCACAGAATTGTTCTAAAACTGCTCCAATTGCGTTATCGGAAGCATCAGTCTTTAATTTTAATATCGCTTTTTCTTTTGGGTATGCCAATAATGTTGCTGTGGCAATTGCTTCTTTGGCTTTTTTGAAAGCTTCTTCCGCTGCTTGATTCCATTCTATCAGTCTTTTGTCGTGCTTCTTGGCACCTACCATATATTTGTTAAGTGGATCAAGCCATTCTGCAGCCTTTGGTAAGAACCTCCTATAAAAATTCACTACCCCAAGGAAACGTCGCATATCTGAAACAGTCTTTGGTTTTGTATAGTTTTGTATAGCGTGGACTCGCTCATCCAACGGCGCTATACCCTTATTATCTATCTTATAACCTAAGTAGTTTACGCTATTTTGAAAAAAATTGCACTTTGAAATGTTTATTGTTAGTCCATATTGCCTAAGTCTATCGAATATTGCACGCAGATGTTTTTCATGGGATTCCTTATTTTTAGACGCTACAATTATGTCATCTATGTAACAGGCACAAAAATCTAATTTGCTTAATACTATGTTCATAAACCTTTGGAACGTTTGCGCCGCGTTACATAAACCGAAAGGCATCACTGTGTATTCGTACAGACCAAAAGGTGTGATTACCGCTGTTTTTTCTATGTCTTCCTCAGCCAACGGAATTTGGTGATATGCTCTAGACAAGTCTATTGTAGAAAATATGTTACAGTCACGAAATTGTTGCGTGACGTCGTGTACATGTGGAATGGGGTACCTGTCTGGTACCGTAACGCTATTTAGTCGCCTATAATCTCCACATGGCCTCCATTCGCCGTTTTTCTTTGGTACCATATGCAGAGGGCTCGCCCATTGACTCTTGGACGGGCGACAGATTCCTTCGTTGACTAGTTGCTGAAATTCGGCTTGTGCGATTCGCAGTTTTTCCGGATTTAGCCTTCTTGCTCTCTCTGCTATTGGAGGACCTTTTGTGATTATATGATGTTTCACCGTGTGGCTGATGGGTTTCCTTGAAGTTGGTTTCGTTAAATCTGCGTACTCCCTAAAAAGTTCTAAATACGGACTATTACAGTTAATGGTCAAAATGGTTGGAACGTCAATACTTACTAATTCTGCTTTCCTAGAAAGCAATGTATTGCCGTCCAACAATTTTTTGTTTCTTAAATCAGGTAATAAATTATAAAAATGCAAGAAATCGGCGCCTATTATTGCTTTAGAAACATTCGCTATAATGAATCTCCATGAAAAATCTCGACGGAGTCCAAGATTTAAGTTTAAAAGTTTTTTTCCGAATGTGTCTATTTCTGCACCATTTGCCGCGTACAACTTACACGTATTGTCTTTGGTTTCACTTATCGAAGTACGTGGAATCACTGAGACGTCTGCACCAGTGTCTATCAGAAAACATGCTCCTGTTTTCCTATCATTTACCATGAGGCGCAGGTTTCTCGTCGCGTCGTCAACTGCCTCTATTTGAGACGCTCGCATTAGTTTTCCGAAGGCTTTCTTTTATCCGGGCCTGTCCACTTGCACGGGGATCTGCACTTCCACGATTGTTCCGCGAATTTCCAGTGGTAGTAACATAGGCCGTCATTGTTTCGGTGTCTGCTTGATGATCGGCTTCTACTTCGGGATCTTCCGCGGAAACTTCGGTACCTTCTTCTGCCGCGCATCAATTTTTCCATCTTCTCTGTTAGTTGCGCGATTTCCCGCTTGATTTCCCGCTTGATTTCCGCTACCTCGCTGTTGATTGTTGTTTGAGCGGTACTTCTTATTGGCGCTGCTTCAGTAATGGCGGCCGTTTCCGGCAGACGCTCTCTCCCGAGGATCTTGTCACCCATTTCCGCTAACTTTGCAGGTGACGTAATTTCGTCTGCAATGGCGAGGATCTCATGTATCCTGGTTGGCATCCTTTGCATCCATAACGTTAGGAGCATTTTTTCGCTAACACTATCACCTGCTAGGCGTTTCATTTCTCTCCAAAGTTCGGACGGTTTTTTGTCTCCTAACTCAATTCCCATTAACAATCGCCTTAGCCGTTGTTCGTCGGATTTAGTTAGTCTGTGTATTAAGGCTTCCTTTAAATGTGTATACGTACATTGCTCGGGGGGGATGCTAAGATGTCGTGTACCTCTCTTATCAGCGTGGTATCCAAATTCCTTAGCACCGCTGAAAACTTTACGGCATCCGATTTAACGTTGTGCGCCGTGAATTCCTTTTCCAACATTACGAACCATAAATTTGGTTCCTCTTTCCAAAAAGCTGGAAGCGTTATATTTCTAAACTCACTGGCGTTGACTTCCTTTGTGTCGGTATCGGCACGGGCCACGTTGGCTTCGCTGGTTGATTGTGCCATTGTTCTTCTTTTTATTATTTTTTCTATTTTAGTTTTTGTATTATTTTTTTATTTTTTTACGCGTACGTTCCCGGGTTTCGGCACCAATTTACTGTAGAGGGTTTCTCTATAGTAAAGATAATATTAGACTGAATTTGTTTTATGTTCTTTATTGTTAGGATGCGACTTGCTTTTCTTTGTTGTACACTTCTCAACGGCTACGCACAGACTGTACTCGTCTGGTGACCACACTTGCTAGCGTGGTTCCCTAGCCTTCTAGTAACTTAGATGGCGCGACCATCGGTCGTACCGCTACAAGTTTGGGGGCCCTCTTGGGTCAGTGTCTCGAATTGGTTTTTTGTTTCTATTTCCCTAGATGTTTCTTTATTGTTTCTTATCTTACTTGGTCTCTTTGGTTGTTCCCATCCATTTTCTATTTCTATGGACGGCGTGGACGCATCTGATCCCTTTCTTTTTCGCGTTACCAAATTTGGTTTAACTTCTTCACGCTTTGGCTCCATTTTTGCCATGAATTCTTTAAAAATTTTATCTAGCTGTAGAGAGTCTCGGGTTCCGCTAGTATGTTTATATTGAGCACGCGGCTTATTATATTTTATCACTGGCGCGTTCACGCCATTGTTGTCGTCCGACGCCATTAGGACGCCGGTTTTTTTTTTTTTTTTTTTTTTTTTTTTTTCTCCAACTATATTTGAATATATGTATAATGGGAATGTGGAGTAAAAAGGGCCATGTCACTTATGCACTCACTTATTTAACTAGTCTGATGCTCTACCGACTGAGCTATCCGGGCTTCTTAGCACTTGTGAGTCGAGCGCTCTACCGACTGAGCCATGCCGTTCTCTTTTAACTAGTGGTTATTACTTACCTTTTTATTCCAATTCTTATCTCAAACCGTAATATTTAAGTATTTCTTATATTAAAATAAACATTTTTCTTATTTTAATACAATAAATCTTACATGTATAATGTGTGACACATTGAAATTATTTCTGTCCAATGTGAATTACGAAAGCTATGAAAAATTTAAAAACTATGAAAACATTTGATCAATTGTTTGAGTTAATGTATATATTGATATAATACATCATAAATTATATAAAGTAAATGTTTAATTCAAATATTCAAAATACAAATAGACATTCTTTATATAATTTAGTTTTTTCATATTCAAACTATTGTTTATGTTTAGATCAAATATAAATACAAGAAATAGGATATTTTTGTTCAAATAAATTATATTCAGATTACAGGATTTATAGGTAAAATATAATTATCACATCAATATAATTGCATTAATATCGTAAAAAGTGCAAATATTTTGTATTATAGTTTATACTTTTAATTTATTTTAACAAATTTCTCATTATAAGCGTTGATGTATTTTTATGTTCTTTATTAATGAAAGACTGAAAATAAATTTAAATAACAAGAGAATTCGTATCCTATTACAGATTGAATATTGTTAAATTCTTTTAGTTACAAAAGTAAAAATTCATTATACATATATATAGATAGATAGATATTTATTTACTGCGTCCCCGAAGGGTTGCACTTCTTTAACAATTATCTCCTTAACCTAACTTAACACTACCCTCTCCCTCACTTCCTCTTCTTCCTCTCCCCCTTCACCCGTTCCAAACCTCCACTTCTTCCTCCCTTCTTCCCCTCCTTGCCTCTCCTTCTTCTCTCTCATGCTCCCAATCCTCTTCATCCACTCCTCCCCCATTCCACTCTCATCCAAAATTTCCTTGATCCTCTCTTCCAATCCTCTCCCGTCCTCCTCCACGACCGCTCTACTGCAGCCCTCCAACACGTGCTCCCATGTCTCTCTCTCCCAACCACACACCCTACATTTTTTCTTCTCCTCCTCTTCCCAGTATCTCCCTTCCCTCATCTCATTCCCCAATCTAAATCTCGCCACTCTTCTTTTTCTCTCTTCACTCCACTTTCCTACCCAATATCCTGGCAAACCCTCCGCAACCACCGTCTTGTACCACATGTTGTATCTCGACTCCAATATCTTCTCCCATCTCTCCACCTCCTGTCGCCTTCTTTCCTCCCTCTCAATCTCCTCCCACCTTTCCACCACCTCCACCCCGTCCTGCGCTATCCTCTCTTTGAACTTCATCCTCTCTACTTCCCACTTTGATTTCCGTACTTCTATCTCCCTTTCTCTCTCCTGCGCCTCCTTCCAACACTCTCTCGCCAGCTCACTTCCCTCTCCTCTCCTTAACTTCTCCTCATACTTCCACGCTCTCTTCGCCGCCTTTATTTTCAATTTGTCTCTCTTCCCTTCCTCCCTTACCATATACCCTGGTGTTCTCCAGTCCACCCCCATAGTCCACCTCAAAAATCTTTCCTGCACCCCCTCGATCTCCATCCTCTCCTCCCACCCCCATATTTCCGCTCCATAACTCAAAACCGTCCACACTAGCTTGTCAAACATCCACAGCCTCCTCACCCAATCCTTGCCGAACATCCTCTTCCCCAATCCCCAAATCTGTTATACATATATATATATATATCTATATTTCTTCTCTATATATATATTTCTTATTTAATTCTATCCTTACCAGTGAAATATATTTTGACATTAGCAACTACAAATATACAATTTCAAGATTACAAACAAAAAACAAAACAAAAAAGAAAAGAAATGTTGACAATTAACGATAAATCAGATAATATAACAAAAAAAATTATGCTCTTTATTTTAATTAAATAAATATATTGTTTATTTTAATTTATAGTTTATTTAATATCAGAATTCGCAGTCATAAAATTTATATTTTATATACGTAATAAAAATTGTGTAATTCATTTTATTATATTTTTTAGCTTTTTTTAAGAGTCAAAATAATATAAAATTGAATAAAAATTCATAATTAATTAAATATATGTAATAAAAAAGATAATCTAGATGAAGCTTTAGTTTTTACACAGAAAATCAAAAAAAAATTAAAACTAACCAATCAGTTTGCAGAATTTAGGTGTCATTTTTTAATTGACAGCACTCTTAAAAACATTGAGAGCGTTTAAAAGGAAATAACGGTACAGTCCAGCTTGAACGGGTGGTAAATGCAGTTGTTTCACTTACTCGTGAATATTTTTATTGCACATTATTGACAACTTTTTTAGTCCTTCGTAGATATTTATGAAATTACTTTTTTATTTTATAGAGTAATCCTGTTTCAGGCTGGGCTTTGAACATAAAATGTAGAGAAGTGCTGATATTCCCAAGGTGTCGAGGTAAGCGCCAAATCATTTTCTGTCTTATTGTTACGATATGATCGTTCTCCTACGCTTTTCTCCTTCTTTCTTCTATTTTGTCAACAACAGTTTTCAAAGAACGATTTTTAGTTAATGGTTCTTTTTTGAATGAGTGACTGAAAGTAATTTCTGGCTTATAATCGGGTTTTTTTTCCTAAATTCGCTCTGCCGCCAGCAAGATTAATACGGCAATAAAAAAAATCACGTGTTCGTGACAGCAGCTGGCAGTGTTAACATTATGTACTGTTCTTGAAGCTGTTTACATATGAAGATAGAAATGAAAGATATAAAAATACTTATATATAATACTACAATAAATACTACAATAATTTTGAAAAGGAATCAAAATTTTTCTTTGATTACGAAAAATATATTATATTTAAAGATATTTTCCATCATTCTCTAACACAAAACGCCAGGAAGGAGGCATTTGTTCGATATTATATTTAAAAACGGTTATGCTATTGAACATTTTTTCTAAGGTGGATTTTACTTTATCAGCATTGTTGAAGTTTTTACGTTTAAAAGTAGTTTCTAATATTGTGAAAAGGAAATGCGACGGCAAGAGATCTAATGAGTAGGCTGGATGAGGTAAAAGTTCCAATCCAAGCTCCGTTATTTTTTTCTGTACTACATCTGCATCGTTTCGCCTTGTGTTATCTTGATGAAGGATCCTGTTTTTTCCATTGACCAAAACAGATCCTTTTTTTACTAACTCATGTTTCATTCGTTCCAGTTGTTCGCAATACATTATAGTTGTAACGGTCTGACCAGGCTCCAGCAATTCATAGTGTATGATTCCAAAAGTATCCCACCACACACAAAAAAGTCTCTTCTGTATTGTTAGTGATGGTTCAGGTGTCGAAACAGATGCTTCTCCCGAAGAAAGCAATTGTTTTTCTGGTACAGAATATTTGCACACTACCCACTTCTCATCTCCAATAATCAGTCGTTGCAAAAACGGATCGGCTTCATGCCGAGACAAAAGAGACGCGCAGATGGTACGCCGTTGATCGAGCACCGTCTCCATCAATTCTTCAGGAACCCACATTCCTTTCCTCCACACTCTTCCTATGCGATGAAGATAACTATAAGTTGTGTTTATTGAACAGCCCATCTTCAATGATAATTCCTTAACTGATTGAAAAGGATTTGAATCGATCAACTCCTTCAAAAACTCCAACTTATCAGAATTTTCCATTCGTGGGGCATCTTCAAGATTCCTATTTCCATTTCGAAACTTGCGAAACCATCTATAACACTTCCGTATTGTCAAAACATCCCCATAAGTATCGTTAATTTTGTTCACTGCTTCGAAACAGTCCATTCCATGATCGAACAAATATAGCATATATTGACGTAAGTCCTCTTCTTCTATTCTTGTCCTTGACATATTTCCTCCTTGGTAAAACAAGAATTTGTTAACCGAAAAATACAATTTACAACCAAGATTGAACGTAATAACAAAATTTCCGTGTTTACAGGACCGTGTCTCGACATAAACCAAATGTAAATGAGTTCATCGAAGAAATTTTGATTACAGTTGATCCTTCTAATACATGTAAATACAAAGATAGGATTGAGTAAACATACTCCTGTAAATTTAAATTTTTTTTGATAAAGTTTACAAACTAAATCAATATAGTTTAGCTTTAAACTAACGTTATTTCAAATATTATTATTGTTACATCTATGAAATATTCTAAATAAAACTAGTACGAATATATTAGAAAAGTAAATTGTTATTTATAAAATCTGTTTTAATTTTTTATTTACAGTTTTATTAATCCTTTAAAGCAGTTTTTTTTTCTTATAAAAAAATCTTTTTTTTTTTTAAATAAAAAAAATTCAGTTTCGGTCATTGTCTTTGCTAAAAAATTAAAAAAATAAACAAAATTTTTATAGCACTATAGAATAAAATGCCGATTGAGTTAACTCGTGCGGTGTTAACTTAAAGGGCTAAACTATCATTTTAGTTTTTTTGAAATCACTCGTTTTTTCACTTATGGTATTATCATAATAAGTATTTGGGAGCATTCGATGAGTCTTAGCAGCAGATTTGTTTGTATTGTTTATTTTATGACGTCTATGATCTATTTATTTCGACTACTGCTTACTGGTAAAACCAGCCATACAAATAACGGCGGAAGCGAGTCATGACCGACTCATCGCTGATCGTGTGTAGAGTCCAGTGATCCCAGAAACTTTTGCTTGTCTGTTCGACATAGTGCCGTAAAATTATCGGGTTCTCAGTAAAATTATCGTACGCACAGAAAAAAAAGTTTTTGACTAGGTTTCTTTTTTATACAAAAGTGCAAAAAAAAAGTGTATTTTCGCGATCTTGTCTTGTCGTTTTTTTCGTTTTGATTTTTTCGCTTTTTTCGATTTTTTCGATCCTTTTTTCGACTATGCTAATGCTATGTGCTATGATGCTGTGTGATGCTGCGATGCTGCTCTGATGCTGCTTTGCGACTATGTATGCTAAGACCATCCGAATACTGCATACCGAGTAGTAGATATAAACTTTTCGAACTTCAAACTTTTTGATGCAACGATGCATATATAGCTGAGCGAGCGAGCGCTGCGCTGCAATCGAAAAAAAAAACAAAATTGAGACATATAGAAAATTATATTTACCTATCGAATTATCGTAAATTATCGTACAAGTTGGATTTTCGATCGTACAATGGTTTACATTATGTGACGTGTACGATAATTATCGTACGAATGGAATCACTGGTATAGTCAGTGAAGCCAGATTGCAAACATTTCTACCCCTTCTCTCGAGCCCAGCACACCTCACACAGCAAAATTTACGTGTCGGTGTATCGGAAAACCGAAAGAAGCCAAGGGAAGCCGAGGTAGCTGCGTGACAGAGCAGAAATACATGGACATAATACACATTTGAACAATGTGTAAAAAAATGTGTAAAACAATGTGTATTGTGTCCAGGTATTTCTCCTCTGTCGCGCAGCTAACCTCGGCTTCCCTCGGCTTCTTTCGGTTTCCCGATACACCGAAACGTAACATTTCGTTGTGTGCAAAGCGTGCTGGCCTCGAGAGAAGGGGTAGAAATGTTTTACGATCTGGCTTCACTGATCGTGTGTATAGATCTCAAAGATAACACTTTGGTTATCTTGATCGGAACACGCCTGGCGGTGGAAATCGATACTTGACGAGCAGGGCAGCCACACATAGCTTGCTTGTGGCGCAGTCTTTTGTCAAATGATGGAAACTTAAATGTACTCCCAATAGAATTTGAAATATTTATTTATACCTACTGTTGTCATTACCTTTGATTTTTATACAAGAAATACTTAAATATAACTCTAAGCAAAGGCAGCAGATGTCGATAACAGTATTTTTATTGTAGCGGTACGACCGATGGTCGCGCCATCTAAGTTACTAGAAGGCTAGGGAACCACGCTAGCAAGTGTGGTCACCAGACGAGTACAGTCTGTGCGTAGCCGTTGAGAAGTGTACAACAAAGGAAAGCAAGTCGCATCCTAACAATAAAGAACATAAAACAAATTCAGTCTAATATTATCTTTACTATAGAGAAACCCTCTACAGTAAATTGGTGCCGAAACCCGGGAACGTCCGCGTAAAAAAATAAAAAAATAATACAAAAACTAAAATAGAAAAAATAATAAAAAGAAGAACAATGGCACAATCAACCAGCGAAGCCAACGTGACCCGTGCCGATACCGACACAAAGGAAGTCAACGCCAGTGAATTTAGAAATGTAAATCTTCCATCCTTTTGGAAAGAGGAACCAAATTTATGGTTCGTAATGTTGGAAAAGGAATTCACGGCGTACAACGTTAAATCGGATGCCGTAAAGTTTTCAGCGGTGATAAGGAATTTGGATACCACGCTGATAAGAGAGGTACACGACATCTTAGCATCCCCCCCCGAGCAATGTACGTATACACATTTAAAGGAAGCCTTAATACACAGACTAACTAAATCCGACGAACAACGGCTAAGGCGATTGTTAATGGGAATTGAGTTAGGAGACAAAAAACCGTCCGAACTTTGGAGAGAAATGAAACGCCTAGCAGGTGATAGTGTTAGCGAAAAAATGCTCCTAACGTTATGGATGCAAAGGATGCCAACCAGGATACAAGAGATCCTCGCCATTGCAGACGAAATTACGTCACCTGCAAAGTTAGCGGAAATGGGTGACAAGATCCTCGGGAGAGAGCGTCTGCCGGAAACGGCCGCCATTACTGAAGCAGCGCCAATAAGAAGTACCGCTCAAACAACAATCAACAGCGAGGTAGCGGAAATCAAGCGGGAAATCGCGCAACTAACAGAGAAGATGGAAAAATTGATGCGCGGCAGAAGAAGGTACCGAAGTTTCCGCGGAAGATCCCGAAGTAGAAGCCGATCATCAAGCAGACACCGAAACAATGACGGCCTATGTTATTACCACTGGAAATTCGCGGAACAATCGTGGAAGTGCAGACCCCCGTGCAAGTGGACAGGCCCGGATAAAAGAAAGCCTTCGGAAAACTAATGCAAGCGTCTCAAATAGAGGCAGTTGACGACGCGACGAGAAACCTGCGCCTCATGGTAAATGATAGGAGAACAGGAGCATGTTTTCTGATAGACACTGGTGCAGACGTCTCAGTGATTCCACGTACTTCGATAAGTGAAACCAAAGACAATACGTGTAAGTTGTACGCGGCAAATGGTGCAGAAATAGACACATACGGAAAAAAACTTTTAAACTTAAATCTTGGACTCCGTCGAGATTTTTCATGGAGATTCATTATAGCGAATGTTTCTAAAGCAATAATAGGCGCCGATTTCTTGCATTTTTATAATTTATTACCTGATTTAAGAAACAAAAAATTGTTGGACGGCAATACATTGCTTTCTAGGAAAGCAGAATTAGTAAGTATTGACGTTCCAACCATTTTGACCATTAACTGTAATAGTCCGTATTTAGAACTTTTTAGGGAGTACGCAGATTTAACGAAACCAACCTCAAAGAAACCCATCAGCCACACGGTGAAACATCATATAATCACAAAAGGTCCTCCAATAGCAGAGAGAGCAAGAAGGCTAAATCCGGAAAAACTGCGAATCGCACAAGCCGAATTTCAGCAACTAGTCAACGAAGGAATCTGTCGCCCGTCCAAGAGTCAATGGGCGAGCCCTCTGCATATGGTACCAAAGAAAAACGGCGAATGGAGGCCATGTGGAGATTATAGGCGACTAAATAGCGTTACGGTACCAGACAGGTACCCTATTCCACATGTACACGACGTCACGCAACAATTTCGTGACTGTAACATATTTTCTACAATAGACTTGTCTAGAGCATATCACCAAATTCCGTTGGCTGAGGAAGATATAGAAAAAACAGCGGTAATCACACCTTTTGGTCTGTACGAATACACAGTGATGCCTTTCGGTTTATGTAACGCGGCGCAAACGTTCCAAAGGTTTATGAACATAGTATTAAGCAAATTAGATTTTTGTGCCTGTTACATAGATGATATAATTGTAGCGTCTAAAAATAAGGAATCCCATGAAAAACATCTGCGTGCAATATTCAATAGACTTAGGCAATATGGACTAACAATAAACATTTCAAAGTGCAATTTTTTTCAAAATAGCGTTAACTACTTAGGTTATAAGATAGATAATAAGGGTATAGCGCCGTTGGATGAGCGAGTCCACGCTATACAAAACTATACAAAACCAAAGACTGTTTCAGATATGCGACGTTTCCTTGGGGTAGTGAATTTTTATAGGAGGTTCTTACCAAAGGCTGCAGAATGGCTTGATCCACTTAACAAATATATGGTAGGTGCCAAGAAGCACGACAAAAGACTGATAGAATGGAATCAAGCAGCGGAAGAAGCGTTCAAAAAAGCCAAAGAAGCAATTGCCACAGCAACATTATTGGCATACCCAAAAGAAAAAGCGATATTAAAATTAAAGACTGATGCTTCCGATAACGCAATTGGAGCAGTGTTAGAACAATTCTGTGATAACAAATGGGAACCACTAGGATATTTCTCAAGGAAACTAGAAAAAGCGCAAATTAGATATAGTGTGTATGATAGGGAATTATTAGCAATTTATAAAAGTTTAAAGTTTTTTAGGTATTTTGTCGAAGGAAGAGAATTAATAATAGAGACTGACCATAAACCACTGTCATACGCTTTTAAGCAAAATACGGACAAAGCAAGCCCAAGACAAGCCAGACAGTTGGATTACGTAGGACAGTTTACTTCCAAAATTGTTTATGTTGCTGGAAAGGACAATGTGGCAGCTGACGCTATGTCAAGACTGGAAACCATAGACATGCCAGTCCTAGTATCAACAGAAGAGCTAATGGCAAAGCAACAAGAGGATGACGAACTAAAGAATATTTTGGCAGAAGAAAAATGGAACCTGCAGAAGATTTTCCTCGATAGCTCTGATAAATACATATATGGCGACATAGTAGGAAAAAGCATAAGACCATACGTTCCAGTCTCTTTACGGAGGCAGATTTTTAAGAACGTACACAATTTGTCACATCCCAGCGGCAGAGTAACAAAACACCTTATAGGAAAAAGCTTCATGTGGCCAAAGATGAACAAAGATATCGCAGAATGGTCAAGTACATGTTTAGCATGCCAAAAGTGCAAAATAAGCCGTCATAACAAACAGGTACCTTCGAAAATAGAAGTACCACAAGGACGTTTCGAACATGTGCACATAGACATAATAGGTCCATTACCAACGATTAAAGATATGAGATACTGCCTAACTATGATCGATAGGTTTACTCGATGGCCAGAAGCAATTCCAATGCCAGATACCTCAGCAGATACAGTGGCAACAACATTCTATTCGCAGTGGATTTCGAGATTTGGTTCTCCTATTACAATTACAACTGATCAAGGAACACAATTTGAAAGTCAACTATTTGAAGCATTAACCAAATTAGTCGGAGCGAAAAGAATTAGAACAACAGCATATCACCCTGCGTCAAATGGAATGATAGAAAGATGGCATAGATCACTTAAAGCAGCAATAATGTGCCACGAAGAAAAAGACTGGGTAGGAATATTACCAACAGTGCTCCTTGGTCTACGCACAAGTCTAAAAGAAGATATAAAAGCTTCAGCTGCGGAATTGGTATATGGTGAAAACATCAGACTACCAGGAGAATTTTTCCTCAGCGAAGAGCTATTACAAGATCCACACATATTCCTAGAAAAATTAAGACAACATATAAGGCAAATCAGACCGATACCCACAGCACACCATATCAAAAAGAAACATTTTATTCAGGATAGGCTGTATACATGTACGCACATATTTTTAAGGGTCGACGCTGTAAAAAAACCATTAGAAGCGCCTTACGAAGGTCCATACGAAATTATACAAAGACTTACAGATAATATTTTCAAAATTAACTATAAAGGAAAACATATAAATGTATCTATAGAAAGACTAAAACCAGCGTTTGTCGAAAAAGATTGCAATACCGATTCGTATGTACCAATTAAAACTTATTAGGTTAGGATAGAGATAATGCAATATTTTTATATATCTTTACATATTTTTATATTTTTATATACTTGTAAACATCTATAATTTTAAGTTTCGCATTTTATGTAATAAGAAAAATGCTCCGAAGGGAGTAATGTAGCGGTAC
The DNA here is from genome assembly GCF_049000335.1 of Polistes dominula. Taxonomy (NCBI): domain Eukaryota; kingdom Metazoa; phylum Arthropoda; class Insecta; order Hymenoptera; family Vespidae; genus Polistes; species Polistes dominula. The sequence continues at coordinate 236,435 of NW_028301034.1, forward strand.
GACCGATGGTCGCGCCATCTAAGTTACTAGAAGGCTAGGGAACCACGCTAGCAAGTGTGGTCACCAGACGAGTACAGTCTGTGCGTAGCCGTTGAGAAGTGTACAACAAAGGAAAGCAAGTCGCATCCTAACAATAAAGAACATAAAACAAATTCAGTCTAATATTATCTTTACTATAGAGAAACCCTCTACATTATTCGAAGTACAGAGATTTAGTTTTTCAATTTTTTGTTTGTTAAGTTCGTTATTATTGATAATTTTAGAAAACAACTTAAATTAATTAAAGTAGGATAATAATTTCTTTTTATTATTGAAAATTTATATTGCAATGCTCGTTTGTGTTAGATATTTGTATGAATTTATTTTAAATTAAGTTACACTTAAAAAAATTATTGTTTATTATTATTATTATAAGAAGAAGAAATAGTTTGCTAACTATAATAAATAAAATATGTAAATTTCGTAGAACTTATGTGTATATCAATTTTATAATTTTAATGATAATCAAGTTATTGCGAATGTCTAATACTTAATGTAATATATGATGAACTTGATTAAACATGAATTTTATCATAGTTTTTATTTAAAATTGTGAAAGATAATTTGTTTAATCTGTGATATTTTGTAGCTTTACAAGAAAATAAAAAATGGCTAGTACATCCAGTGATCAAAGTATTATTGCTCAGAAGACTTGGGAAATGTCAAATGAAGTTGAAACAATCAGTGCTAGTGATGAAATTTACAAATTTGATAAACAACGAAACCAAGAGATATTGTGTATTAAGCCATGGGAAAAAAAGTAGGTCTAATATAAATATATAAACGTTTCCATAAGTTTAACATTATGCTAAATATAGAAATAGTTAAGTATAGAAATCTTATTTTATTTTTCTAATGCATTGGATTTGTTCAATATAGTCCTCATTTTTTCAAAGATATTAAAATCTCAGCATTAGCATTGTTAAAAATGCTAATGCACGCACGTTCTGGTAAGAAGAACGAAGTAATGGGTGTTCTGATTGGAAAAGTACTAGGAAATGTAATGATTGTTATGGATTCTTTTGCATTACCTGTTGAAGGGACAGAAACAAGGGTTAATGCGCAAGCTCAAGCATATGAATATATGACTGTATATATGGATTATATAAAACGGGTAAAATGGAAAAAAAGATCATTTTGTTTCTTGCATAATGTCATAGTATTTTGTTTAATGTAATAAAATATCCATTTAGGTTGGCAGATTAGAGAACGTTATTGGCTGGTATCATAGTCATCCAGGTTATGGATGTTGGTTATCTGGTATTGATGTGGCTACACAACTTATGAATCAAAATTATCAAGATCCATTTGTCGCTATTGTAATTGATCCTGTGCAAACTATTTCTGCGGGTAAAGTTTGCTTAGGAGCATTTAGAACTTATCCAAAAGTGCGTATCAAAAGTTATATAGAATTATGATTCTAATACATCTTATACAGTTGCATGCAAAATTATCCGACCAAACATAATTTAATCATTTAGTGTGGTTTACTAAATGCAGAATGAAAACTCAAATATATCATTGTAAAGCGTTTTTATTATGCCATCGAAATATGTCATTTAAATATTGTTTATAACTATTAACAATTATTTGTTACAAATATGACAATTTCTGGTTTTTCATAAATATCCGGTCATGTTCTATAAAGGTATTATTAATCAAGGTAAAATGTAATTTACTTCGCTATGTTCACGTTATCAGTCGCAAATGTATGTAAACATTGAGTTTGTTGTCTTTTCTGTATTGTACGATCAGTAACACTTTGCCAAAATGCCGAAACGCACGTCTCTCTAAACATTCGCAAATTAATTATAAAAATTACACGATGAAGGAAAAGTCTCCCGTGAAATATCAACAATTTTGGCTATCGGAAAATCGACTGTTAACAATATTATTATTAAATTTAAGACAACGGGTTCTTTAGAAACTAAACGCAATCCTGGGCGACCAAGAAAAATAACTAATCGTGTTGATAGAGTAATTAAAAGAAAGGTTTATCTCAGACGTAACAAAAATTGCTGCTATCAATGCATGCGAGTTACGCGAAGATAATTTAGCTGACATTAGTCAAAGTACTGTGTCACGAAGGTTGACAGAAGTGGGACTTTTCGGTCCCACTATTGTTGTTAAAAAACCACTTATCAGTTAGAAAAATAAGAAGGACAGATTGGAATTAGGAGATATGTTCGACGACCAAAAGGTACTAGATATGATTCAAGATATCAAATTACCCACTGTAAAACACGGTGAAAAAGTAGCATTATGCTATGGGGTGCATTTTCTCGGAAAGGCGTTGGCCCAATCTTTAAAATTGAAGACACAATGGACTCTATTAAATATAGAGATATCATATTAGATATGTAATTCTGCCTTATGCACCTCAAAACGTGCCACGAGGATGGATATTTTAGCAGGATAATGAGACAAAACATCAATTAAAGCTCCTTCAACAGTTTTTTTCCAGAAAAAAGTCCGAGTTTTAGAGTAGCCAAGTCAATCTCCGAACTTAAATCCCATAGAGCATTAATGGCAAGAGCTAAAACTAAAATTAGGGTCTAAAACATGTGCGAATAAAGCTGATTATTTGTGGGGAAAAAGTTCAAGAAGAGTGGAAAAATATCTGTCAAGATAAAATCATTAAACTGATTGAATCGATGCCTCACCGATGTGCTGCTGTAATAGCTACAAAGGATATGGCTACCAAATATTGATGAAAATTTAACATTTATTTCTTATATTTATTTTTTATTACTATTTCTGATTATTTTTTCTTCAGTTTTTTCTATACATAGTGCGAAATTTGTGCTTTGCCAGTTATTTATGAAAAACCAAAAATTATTATTCTTGTTATAAATAATTATAAATTGTTATATATAATTTTCTAATTACATGGTTTTATAACAAAAGAAAAATACTTTACGATGATAAATTTGTATTTGCATTTTGCACCCTTTATATATTACATAATCAAAAAGTGATGTTTGGCCGGATAATTTTGCATGCAACTGTATATACTTACGTATATATATATATATATACTTATCTTAAAATAACTTTTCTTAATTTATAGGATTATAAAAATCCTAATAAGGAGAAATCAGAATATCAAACAATACCTTTAGAAAAAATCGAAGATTTTGGTGTACATTGTAATCAATATTATTCTTTAGAAATATCATATTTTATATCATCATTAGATAGAAAATTGTTAGATTCTTTATGGAATAAATATTGGGTGAGCGTTCTTAGTTCTTCCAGTCTATTAACAAATACAGATTATACTACAGGACAAATATTGGATTTATCTAATAAATTAGAAGAAGCTGAAGTGACAGTAAAAAGAACGAGTAGAGGTGATAATTCAGCAACAAATCTTACACAAGCAGCACGTGATAGCTCTAAAACTACAATTGAAATTATACATGGTTTAATGACACAAATGATTAAAGAAAGATTATTTAATCAAGTTGGAGCGAATAAGATAGATTATGATTAAATTACTTATTCACATTCATCATAAGTTAATTTTAAGTGAAAAGAGAGAGCCAAATATAAATGCATTTGCAATACAAGCAATGTAATTTATACTGTTTTTCTATTTTAAGTTGTAATTTTTCATATTTTGTTAAGATATAAATGTATATGCTTACAAGACTGTATACTTAAAAAAAAAACCTGGTGTATCTAAAATTTCTAATATTTTCACATTTTTTATCTGTTCGAAAGTATGTACATAGTGTAAAGTTTTAACTCAAGCTTTATATATCACCGTAATGACCGGATTCATCCGGATCTCTGAATTTTTCTAAACCAAATAAACTAAAATTAGTTAACACATCTTCTTTCTGTTAAAAATAGAATATCCCGTTAAAAAAATATAAAAAGGATGTTATCATGATTATTTATCCGACAATAATTATTAAATGTTTAAATCAAAGAAATCGAATAAACTATTTATTATATTCTCGATCAAATAAAATTTTATGGCTGAGAAATTGTTAAGGTCGGCGCTACATGAAAACGCCTAAATTTTGACCGTTTTTCAGAGGCTTATTTAAAATGAAAGGAATAAATGAATCGTTTTGAAACTCAGCATGTTTATTCATTACTTATTAAAATATAAGAATCTGATTTTTTTTTTCAAAATGGCCGCCGTAGTAACTAATCTCCTGAGGTCCTCGCGGTGAAACGCATCAATCATGGTGATTTTTAGCTTTAGTTACAGCAATCTAAAATTTAAAAAAAGTGTCGGAGAGTGTTCTTAAAACATGTATCTTCTAGTTGAACTAAGGAAAAACTAAAAAGTTAAAAAAATCGTAAATTGGCACGACCCAGACAAAAAAGTCTGATTTTTGACCCTTTTTTTAACGGTTTTTGGGTCAAAAATGGCAATTTTTGAAAATTTTTGTAGCATTTTTAAAATTCAACTAGAAACTAATACTATAAAGAAAATGTGTGCTAAATTTCATAATAATCGGTTGAAACCTTTTTGAGTTATCTTTCAGCACAGTTTGAAAAAAGTCGTTTCGAGAAAACGCGTTCAAAGTTTAGCGTTCGCGTTTAGCGCCGAGTTGAGGCGAAGCACTTAAATAAATTTTTAATCGATAGATAATGCGAATTTAATTCTAAAAATTTACAGGCATATTTTTCAGATGGTAAATTAACTATTTATGAAAAAAAAAAGAAAATTCGATTTTTTTTTATTTTACATGTATCGCCGGCCTTAAACCAGATTTTAGTCTTCCAACGCTAGGAAGAACTCACGAAATTTCTATTTATTAAATATTAAAATAATTTACGTGTTTTGTGATGACAATGACAAAAATATCAATATATAACTTTATTTTTGAATTAATTCAATTTATTGATTTACAATATTTATAATATATTAATCCTAAAAATAGCATAGAAGCAATAATGAGAATCGTCCTACAAATTACGCGTATGCCATAAAATAATTATTATCGATATCAGTATTATTGTATTTGTATTATTCATTATTATAGTTATTATTGTTATAAATAAATTTTCAGTCATAAAAAACAAAATATTAAAAAACGAAATTTATTAATTTAGTTACATATAACTACTATACTATTATCATATTTATTAATTTTTGTATTGCCAAAAATACGAGTTATTATTTTTTTATTCAAACTTTTTTTTATTCAAATAGTGTTTTTTTTATTTTTATTTTTATTTTTATTATTGAATTTGTACTGACATTTATTAGAATATACTACAATTATCAAGTGGTAATGAAGGAATCTTGCTGCATTTATGTGCAGTAATTTTGTTATACAATAAAACATTAAATTATTATTATAGTTACGCACTTTTTGTAAATTACATCATTATTTTGTGATGCGGTTTTAATCTTTCAATATTCTAATTGCTGTAAAGCGCTTTTGTGCTTTTGTACTTCACAAGTGAAAAATTAATATTTGGAATGTAGAAATATCGCATGTGCTCTTCTATGAGACCGTTACAGTTTTCATTTTTATTATGAAATATACATAATATACTTTTAGTAGGTCACTTAAACAATCACTGTTTGAAAAAATATTAAAATTCTCGGAATAAAGCATTTTTTTGAATTATTTTCTTTGAGAATAAGTAAAATAAAGTAATATTCTCTTAGAGTTAAGACGAAATGCAATTTATATTAATTTTTAATGAATTTATGCATTTTTTATAAATATATATTTTTTATGCCGATTATTCAATTTTCCATTGAAATAACAATTAGTAACCTACCTCAAAAGTTTTTCTTAATAGACACTTTCATTTGAAAAATGTTAGTAGGAAATGAAAAAATTATTCAAAGATTCAATACTATTAATATTTGGAAGATTCAAAAAAAAAAAAGATTGTTTGTGTAAATTGAATTTTGCTAATGTAGCAAGCATTACAGAAGCAATCTTTTGTAATAATAATTTTGTTGTAATATAATATATTGTGTATATAAATACATAAATGCAGACAAGCTTTATTACTCATGAAAACGAATATTTATTGCTTTAAAATTCGAAAAATAAAATTACTTTTAAGTAGACATAGTTTACAAAATAGCTGCAGTATATTTATATTAATAACATCTATTATTTTTGATCAAATTTTAAAAAACTATTAATATTAAATAAATTAGTAAAACATAGAACTATGCACGATGGCGGCGCGTGCAGGAAAATCTAATAACATTATTTCTTTGTAAATTTCTACTGCTATTTTATCGTACACATGTATAAAAATTCATTGTATGTTATATATATATATATGTATGTTCAGTGTGTAAACACGAATGAATTTGATGTCACAGAAACACAATACAAAATGAATAATTAATGAGATAAGTTTTACTTACAATTACTCAAAATTTCACGTATACAAACATTTGACATAATTTAAAATCGTCAAGAAAATAATTCAATTGAATTTGATCAAAATTATCAATCATTTGTAATCACGACACAGAGCGCATGGAATTATATATATATATGTATATAGAAATTATGTAAGTGTAATAGTATTATACACTTTTTTTAAGATCTTAAATTTTCAATTGTATTATGATCATCTCTAAAGTTTTAATTTTAACTATTTTGTTAGCACCCACGACAATACTATTTTGCAAAATCGGTCATCTTCTATATATCATTAATCAAATATATTTTGTGGGTTGATTATTTAATGACATTATAATAGCAAGTTGTGTACACTAGCAATTATTAAATTGCTGAATTTCACAGTAATAGAAGATTCCCTTTCCTCTTCTATCTTATTATATATATATATATATATATATATATATATATATATATATATATATATATATATATATATATAATGTTTTAATTCATATACAGAAAGTATAATTATGTATCAGTTATAAATATATGAGTATATGCTGAGTAAGTGATTATTAAATCAATGATAACTAATTTTCAGTTGATCATAAATGCATGATTCTCAATTCAGTATTTTAGTAATGATCGAGTTTAGTAAAAAATCAATATTTATATGAATTGAGAATTATGCACAGTTGTTTTATGGCTATTTTAATTAACTATAACGATGGGCCATTACTTCTATATGTTCATCAAGATATTGTTCTGATTCATTGTCATGTTTCAAATACAATATGAATACTTCTGAACAAATTATTTCATTTTGTTTATATATTGTAAGATTAATGGAAAGGAAATCTTTCTTTACTGATGTAAAATCCATTGGTGCATTATCAATAGCTATAGCTGTACATTATACATATGAAATTACTTAGTAATGAAAATTTTTTAGAAACGTATAAAATCCGAATGATACAAAAAGTAGTTGATCATATGAGTTTAGAATGAATAACAGTCATATAAAATGCATATCTATAAATATCTCAACCAGAAGTGACCACTTAAAAATTTGTTTAATTTTTTTCTATGCTATTGTTCTTTTTTCCCCAATTACTTGCATTTAAAAATATTTTCAATCCATTATTCGCTATAATTTCTTTGAATAGCAGGTTCATACGTTCAATAATATACTGTATTAATAATATTTACATAAATTTAACCAATATTGTACACATTAGAGATGTACTAATTGTAAGTTTTACTTGAAGGAGAAATAATGTTGCTCATTGTTGCCCTCAACCCCTCACACCCACCCACATTCAAATATTCTTACTTCTTAATCATTTTTAAATATCATAATTCGCAATCTATATTAAACAGTAAATACAGTAATTGTTATAATATAACAATAGCAAAAACAAACTTAGGAAAGTGCTGAATATGGTGAAAGTAAGAATTCATTTATGTTAGAGAAAGAACAAAATGAATGAAGATTAGGGCAATAGGCCCTATGTATACCAATTTTGAACATTTCTGTTGTACATAGATTACATGACAAATTATTAATTTAATAAGCATTTGTTATGCAATACATTGAAAAAACTTCTTATTTTAGAAATAATTACACAAAAATGTATTTTGAAGTTTGGGCTAGAAAAATAGAATTGACAATCAGAACGTTAACAATTTAGTCAATTGAAAAGATCAGTTGCACAAGTGAAGTGTTGTATACACGTTAGCTACTATTTCATCAATTAATTCATACGTACAAAATTCTTGTTATTTTTTTTTTTTTTCATATGTAAATAAAATAAAAACGCGTTATCAATTAAAAAACAAACTCTGTTAAGATATTGTTGAAAGTCAATATTAACTCTGTTATTATGCAAAAATGATTAAATATATATATTTATATATATATATATATTGATTATTTTATTTTGAAATGTAAAGTTTTTGAAACAAGAAACTTCTACAAGTTTTAATATTTTCATTATTTAACTGCATTCTATATAGCTCTACTTTGTAATACAAATATAATTATTTAGAAAATTTTTCGAATCATCTCTGTGATTTCAATACAAATTCAAATCACAAAGAGAAACATAAAACGAAGCTATATCAACTCTTAAAAAAAACAGCATCACATTCATTCGTACAACGTTTTTTAATGTCGCATATGACAGTAAAATATGCATTATTAAAATTTATTATATTAGAAATAGCACATATCATCATATCGTCTTAAATGTTATCAACTACATAATATGAATATATTTTCTCTTTCTTGAATATGTTTAAACTCGTGACATTGCACTTGCAGAAAACGATGTATTTGTTAAGCTTAGGATTATAATTTATCAATTTTTCTTTTTTAATCTTTTTCACATTGCTCTGTGAGTTGAACTTTAGGCTACGCAAACATTATTGTACCGGAAGACCATCTTGTCATTAAATTGTAAGAATAGTAAAATATTTCAATGGGTATTTCTATGTAATTCCGCATTTCTAAAATCAGAAGAAATTTGATTAATTACCTAGGTTGGAAATTAAATAGTGCCAATCGATACAAAAGAGTTACATGTTTGCACCTGTTACTGTCCTTCAAAGTAGTCACCAACGTTGTGTAGAACCCGTTAGCAGAGCCTGTTCTGTTGATGGTGCGAATAGAGCGGTTTACTGCCTGTCGAACCTCTGGAACAGTTCTGAAGCGAATGCCACGATGGGTTCCGCATGAATTGACGAAAATGCAGAAATGGATGCGTTACGACGCTGCTCAGACGCACTTGGAGTGCTATGAGCGCGAATGAGAGGCTTTCTTATGCCGTATCGTAACACTGGATTAGACATGGGCAGTAGACCGCTCCATTCGCACCTTCAACAGAACAGGCTCTGCTAACGGGTTCTACACAATGCTGGTGACTACTTTAAAGGACAGTTACAGGAGAATACATGTAACTCTTTTGTATCGGTTGTGAATAAATAGTTGCCACTATTTAAGTTCCAAACTACGTATATATATATAAAAACATACACGCACGCACGTATACACTCTATTATATTATTTTATACTATACTATATAATATATGTTATACTATATATTTCAATACAAATGAAAAATAAGCAATAATAGTATGAAAACTTTTTCAAAATATTTAGAGATGCAGAATTAACTATAGAAATGACAAATATTAATAGATTACATTGATTTCACAAATAATGTAGCTTTATTATTACTTCCAAAAACCTGCTCACACATAATGGCACCGTTTACAGTTTATTTTCCTCTTTTTCTTTTTTCTTTTGTGCTCGACATTAATTTCACTTGTTTTTTTATTTCTTTATTTCATTCAAATTTATTACAAAGAAAGTATATTGCATAATAACTAAAATTTCAAAAACACATTTTTCTACCCGTAATTCTCTAATTCCTACTAAACGCCATTTTTTTTATCGGTAAAAATATAAAGATATGAATGATTGTGATGTTTTATAAATTGAAATTTTGTTATTTTCAAAAATAAATTCACTAAGCAATATTGAAATCAAATAGAATGAAGCGATTAATAGCCACAGAGAGTACATATTTACATAAATTAAGATAAGTAATAATAAAATATTATTACTATTGTAATTATTTTTATATTAGCTCTTTAAATTTTGTTAAAACGATATAAAACTAATTTATTATTATTTTAATTAATTAAAAATCATAAATAAAAATGTCCTGCAAATGAGTAAGACATTAAAGTTTCATCAATTCAAACAATTTTCATATACAGTAAAAAGAATGACATAACTACGTTATATTATCATTAACGTTAATATTACCAATTTATGAAGGAACGTTCTACGTATATATACGAAAGTTGGAACTTAAATAGTGACAACTATTTATTCACAACCGATACATGTTTGCTCCTGTTTCTGTCCTTTAAAGTAGTCACCAGCGTTGTGTAGAACCCGTTAGCAGAGCCTGTTCTGTTGATGATGCAAATGGAGCGGTCTACTGCCTGACGAATCTCTGGAACAGTTCTGAAGCGAATGCCACAATGGGTTCCGCATGAATTGACGGAAATGCAGAAATGGATGCATTACGATACTGTTCAGACGCACTTGGAGTGTTATGAGCGCGAATGAGAGGCTTTCTTACGTCGTATTGTAACACTGGAGGAGACATGGGCAGTAGACCTCTCCATTCGCACCATCAACAAAACAGGCTCTGCTGACGGTATACTACGCTTTCTAAATCGCTGGCAACGGGTTCTGCACAACGCTGGTGACTACTTTGAAGGACAGTAACAGGTGCAAACATGTAACTCTTTTGTATCGGTTGTAAATAAATAGTTGCCATTATTTAAGTTTCAATCTACGTATAATTTGGAAGTAATTACAAAAATACACATCATTGTGTAATTAAATCAGTGTGTATACAATATTAGAAAATTTTGTCTGTTCATATTTTGTGATATTATACTGAATTTTGTGCAAATGTCAACATACTGAATGAATGAATGAGTTTAATTGCAAGCAAAGAATAATATTATAGAATCACAGTAATACAGCCATTGTTACCTCGTATTATTCACAAAAATGCTTAGATATTAATTGTGTTAATATCTATTTTGATATAAATTATATTTAATCCATAAAACTTGAATAATTTCTTGGATATATTTGAAAAAATCATCATATCATAGAAATGACAAATATTATTGTTTTCTATCTAAGCAGTTTTGTGATATCTCGGTAGGCAGAAATATGAATTTTTAAAGATACACATAACTTAGTAAAATATACAGAACATTTTACATTGAATCATGAATGTGTTGCTGTTTGTTTCATTATAAAATAAATATTAAATGATTCCATAAACATTGGACACAATGACTAATGCAAATAAATATGTCTAATTTTAGATCAATATTGTTACGTGGTAGATAATTGAATAGTTTTAATATCAAAATTATAAGCAAATAAAAATGCTACAAATATATAGCTAGTAATTGTTTGTATTAAATATATATATATATATATATATATATATATATATATATATATATATAACATAAATTCGGTAAATTTGTTCATCAAATTTCTTCTTTAAGTATTTCATACTACTATTTTACAGAATTTATTATTGTACAATATTCTAGTGATTATGTGTTTTGTTGCCTGGTGTGCACAGATAATTCTTCTTCTATATTAAAGAACCCATCTGCTTTCTATTAAATATACGTCTTGCATATTAAATAACATGCAATGTATGTGTATAAATGTCCAACTAGTTCACAAACAAATATCACAATATGGTTCTGTTCCAATGTTTTTTTTTTTTTTAAACAGTAGAAGAATCATTTGCACAAAACAGCGCATGTAACGTTTGCATTTGTATTATTGTATCTTGTCAAAAATATATTGTTTAATTTTGTCTGCCCTATTGTTGGTTTTTTTGTGTGCAGTATATAAGAAATATACAAAGATAGTAATTTACATGATGTTTTTTTTATCAAAAAATGGCATTCAATTAGAAAATTTCAATGCAGCTGATAATTTGAAAAATGAATTAGTTGTGCATTGTATTTTTACATTACACACGCGTTAAAATAAGATTTTATTCATGAAATGCTACTTATTTTCTTGCATACGCCTACTTTTAGCATATACAAAGCTTCACAAACAAATCAATGTTAAATAGATATTATATTGTCAAATTAAGAATTACTATGATAGAAATTGCTGTATAATTGGCAAATATTCTGTATCTGTGCATATAGTAAAGTAAAAAAAAGAAAAAAGAAAGAGACAAAAATTGCAACTTTTTAGTATGAAGAGTATAATATAAATACTTTTATATCTTAACACGTTCGTCGCCATGGCACCGTATACCGGAGACGGGGTATGCTTCACTGGGGCCCCCGTCACCGTATACGGTGACGCTCTTCTTGTTGAAGTTATAGTATTTTTAGTTGGACAAACTTTTCACATTTCACAAACAGAATTATTTTCGGTAAATAAAAGATAGTTTGATATTTGATTATTTTTGATAAATAAACGATATTTTCTTCCCTCCGGGCAAAAAGCGTCAACTTTTCTGCCGCTGTTCAAAACGAAGTTGCCCCTTTCCGCCTACGTCAAGCAGAAAAAATGTATACTCACCATGGGCAGTAAATAAGGAAGCCTCAGAGCACAATTACATGTAATCTGAGACATTTCTTACTTTACGTCCCTAGGTGGGTAATATACTATTTTATATTTGATTATTTTCGGTAAATAAAATATAATAATATAATATAACCATAATACTCGGTTTGCATTGTTGATATTTCTACTTAGCGCTTCTTTACGTTACGTAGGCGCGCCGACAGTCACATTTTGGGCCTAACGAGAAACTCAACCGAAACAGGCTGGGCGACGAACGTGTTAAGTATGAAGAGTATAATATAAATACTTTTATATCTTAACACGTTCGTCGCCATGGCACCGTATACCGGAGACGGGGTATGCTTCACTGGGGGCCCCCGTCACCGTATACGGTGACGCTCTTTTTGTTGAAGTTATAGTATTTTTAGTTGGACAAACTTTTCACATTTCAAAACAAAATTATTTTCGGTAAATAATAGTATATTATTCACCTAGGGAGGTAAAGTAAGAAATGTCTCAGAGCACATGTTTTTTGACCTCGGCTTTGCCTCAGCCAATAATTACATGTACTCTGAGGCTTTCTTATTTACTGCCCACGGTGAGTACACATTTTTTCTGCTCGACGTAGGTGGAAAGCGACAATTTCCTTTTGAATAATAATATAATATAACCATAATACTCGGGTTGTGTGCATTGTTGATATTTCTACTTATCGCTTCTTTACGTTATGTATGCGCGCCGATAGTGAAATTTTGGGCCTGACGAGAAACTCAACCGAAACGAGCTGGACGACGAACGTATTAAAAATGATATTATTAATGTTAGGTGAAATATGAAATAGAAAAGTTACAAATTATCAGAATATTGTAAATGATATTAATTTAACTGCACTTTTTTAATGTGATATTATTGATGATTCTTTATAGCATTCTGATATATACAAGAGGCAAGAAAAATGAAGATTAAAGACAGACAGACAGACAGACAAACCAACAAACGGGACAGCAGTATATATAAATATTCAATTGTTTTGTTTTTTTTTTTTTTTTAGTACACAATATATCATCAGCTACTCATGTATTTTGTTACTTTCCTATTATCCTATTTTGTAGCTAAATTTGTTGTTTTCATAATATAATTTATGCTTTGATTAATTATATTTTATTCATATTATTGTTATAAGTAAAATAGTATATATCGTAATTATTTATTATATTCATAAATATATTTAGGAATAATTTTCCTAAAATTTTCAACTTTACGCGATCGTGTTATTATTATTATTATTTTCTTTACAAAATGCAAAATAAAATGATATTTTTATATTTATAATTAATATATATATATGTATATATTTAAATATTATATTTTGTGGATTAATATAGTGCAATATATTTTAAACATAAAAAATCATCTAATTGTGTTGAAAAAGAAACAAAATTATTTTCGATCACGGAAAGCTGACAATCCCAGCATTCTTTATAAGTACTCTCTATGAATAATTTGTCTGTTGTTTTGTTTTTGTTTTTTTTTTTGTTTTTTTTTTTGTTATTTATTCTAAGTTAACAGTCATGCGTAATATTTTACATGTATATGCAATTACATAACATTAATAATTGCTAATATTGATTTTAAAAATCGAAATCTTTATATTATAAATATATGGAGGAATTATATATAACTTTTCACATTTTGAAATGATTGTTGTACTTATAAAGAATGCACTAAATAAACATAATAAAAATGCATTATTACAGTGCTAAACGGATTTAAATCGCAATGATATTTTGCAAATGTCATGGTATATACGGTCCAAAAAAATAACAAAAAAAAACATTTAGACATTATAGAAAAAATATCTGTATTTATATTATTAAGTGAATGTTGTTTATTATCATTTTTAAAAATGCCTTTATTTTTTTTTTTTTCGTTTTTTTTTTCCAGGCGATTTTTATTAATAAAAAAATATTTGATCTTTTTTTTTTTTATCTCTCTCTCTCTCTCTCTCTCTCTCTCATAATTTTTAAATACTATTTTTTAGACCGTTTATACCATTAAAAAAAAGTATTTTTGTTGTTGTTGTTGTTTTTTTTTTTAATAACATCTATAATATCTGAATATTAATAATTTGCAATAAAAACGCACCTAATAAAACATTTATTTCTTTTCTTTTTGGCCTCATTGTTCAATACTAAACTATGAATGTGTAATTGGAAAAAAAATAAAAAAAGAATAAAATAAACAATTTATTTAATGATGAAAGTTAAATAATTAAATAATTAAGTATAAAATTGATTTATAATACCCTTTTCAAAATTAATTTTGATTAATAATAACAAAGTACTAATTCGCTTTGAAAATATAATTAAAGTTAGATTTGACTGTAAAAAAAAAAAAAAAAAAAAAAAAAAAAAAAAAAGTAAATAAAAACCCAAGCTGAAAAGAAAAAAAAAAAAAAGGAAAAAAAAAGTTATTGTTTTCAATGTGCAATTTTTTGTATTGGTATTATACATTTTTAAAAATTATTTTATAATAATTTTTATAATCTTTAAATAATAATAATAATAATAATAATAATAATAGTCTTCAAAATTGATTATTATAATAATAACATTTTATGTCTATGAGGAAAAAAATAGTATATCATTCCTATCTAACTTCTAGTCATTTATATATCTTAGGCAAAATTTAATTCTTCTTTTTGTTTTGTTTTGTTTTTTTTTTTCATCTTGAATGAATAGTGTTATTTTCCATGAAGATCATCAACAACTGCATTGTTAAAAATGAAATATTTCATAGAGCCGGTAGTAGTAAAGTAGACGACGCACATTAGACGTCCTTATGTAGAAAAACTAACTCTGGCATGTTTATTAATTTCATGCCAACAAGCTGTCACACGTACGTCACAATTTACTTGTTCTTCTTCTCTTTCTATTATATAAATATCAATTATTATTATTATTTTTTTCTTTTTGATTAAATTGAAAAATCCTAAGTATTATCCTAATATTCTTCTTACAGCTAAAATGTCAAATGTATAAACACAAAATTGAGTTTAATGTAATGTAATGTAATCATTATTGAAGATGATTCTCTTTATAACTATTTTATACTAATAATATTATAATAATAATAATAATAATAATAATAATAATAATAATAATAATAATAATAATAATAATAATAATCTTCGTAATGAGCGTACTACTGTTACGTTAAATATACCTATCTAAATGTTGTTTTCTATAGATAAAGCATAAAACATTTATTGTACATGCTATACTTTATGTTAATCATTATTAAATGAGAAAAAAAAAGCACATTCATATAAAATTAAATTATTATTATTTTTTGTTTGTTTTGTTTTTTCTTAATTTATCCAAATGTATTCAAAATAGAAAAATTTTCTACATAAAATGTAACTTTACTTTTTTTTTATTGTGTATAAAATATACAAAAAAAAAAAAACAAAAAAAACAAAAAAAAAAGAATAAAGAAATTAATATTTATTAAATAACTATGTTAAATAAAGATATTCACATTTGTAATATAGCAAAACATATATAACTTGTACTTTTTTTTTTTTTTTTTTTTTAGATAAATATTTAAAGTCCCATTTTTACGATTTTTTGTTTGTTTTTTTTTTCTGTTTGTTATTGTAAGAAATTGTATTATTTTCTATATATGTAAAAATTTACATAATATTATGTGACTCTAATATATAACATTTATCATCGTTACTTCCTCAACCAAAAATATAAAATTTGTTAATACTTATAATCAGTACAGAGGTCAATTGAAAAATCCTAAATACATACTTTAAAATACAGTATTATAGAAGTATTATTTTTTACGACATACGTATAACAGCTCAGCATTAAGAAAAGAAGAAGAATCCCTTCCATTGATATCCTAATTGGGATATATTTGTTGCGCTTAGTTTTATATTATTATTTTTTTTTTTTTAAATAAATATATATTTTTAGGGTCCCAAATCTTTGTCCATTATCGTGATTACAATGTTTCAATATTAAATGTTCTGTAACTATTACATATACTTGTGTGTTATACAAATCTCAACTACACATCTAGCATACTGCTAGTATAATATATATATATATATGTATATATATATTGGTGGACTGTCTTTTGAATGAAAAAACGTCTATACTTTTGAAAAAAAAAATGTAATAATAAAAGAAACGTGTACTGTCAATGTCATAGTTTAAAAAATATATCATGTAACTACAGTTTCCATGCATAATATTGTACATGGAATATTTTGTGCATGCAATATCAACGTTTACTTTGGTAAGATAGAAAAACTATGTACGTTGCATCAATTATTACTGTGATATTATAGTTCTCATAAGTAATTATTATAACAGTGTAAAAAGCATGTATTTGCTTTTCCATTGTATCCAATTGAAAATGTATTCAATTTTGATATACTATTTTTATGATATTCTTAAGAAATACGTTTTACAAGCAAAAAGTGCAAATATTAACAATGGGATTATTCCAATGAAAATTTCGGACCTAACTTGTAGAGACAACTGGTGTCTGGCAATACGGGCACTCACGCTGATTTGGAGCGCATGTTGAGCATACCACGTAGTGATTACAAGCAAGAGTTACAGTACGATTTTGTTCTTCACAAACCATGCACTTCGCTGCAGTTTCTCTGTACAGCACCTGGAATGGCAAAAGCCGAAGTACCTATATTGTTTCATGAAATAATTCACGCTACATACAAATAAATAACTTCCTCCTGATCAATCATTACTGATAAGTAGAAATTTACAAAATGTTCACATTTTTGTTTTAACGCCATTATTGATGTTAAATCGTGTATGCATAAATACTGATATAAATACTATTTTACGTACATTATGATAATATCAATATTAATACTAATTGAAATAATGTTCCATATACCAGTCAATCGAGTCACAATAACAACAACTTTGTTTTACCTTATCTATTTCTTCAAGATCCGAACGAAGTTGCGATTGAATTGATTTTAATGTTGCTATTGAAAGTGATCTGAGTTCACTAGTTCTTCTCAATGTATGCAAATATGGACCACCACTGGCTGCTTCATTTTCAACACGTAATGCTTTTACTTGCAATAAAGCCTAAGAACGATCAAAATAACAAAGTTCATTGTTTCGCTCTCTCTCTCTCTCTCTCTCTCTTATATTATATTTTATACAGAATAATATTAAACATAAGCATCACTACTATACTCTATATAGAATTTAAAAAATAGAATTTTAAATAGATATAAATAGAAATAAATTGCACATATATAATATATGTTATTATAAATTAAATGAAAATATATTTTTATGAAGAAAAAGAAACGAAATTTAATGGCAATATTAATGAAAGATATTTTTGATATTGTAAATTATTAACAATAATATATATGATAAAAATGTTTGTACTTTTATTCACCTCATCTCTTTGTTGTTCAGCAATATTGGCTTTTCTTTTAGCTTCTTCACTTTCTAACTGCCATGCTGCACAAGCTGCTCTGGCTTGATTAATTCGTTCATCCCAAGCTGCTAATTGGGCACGACTTGAAGTCAATTCTTCTCTGAGTCTCTGCACCTATAATAAGTAATTAAAAATCTAGAATTGTTCAAATCAACTTTTATAAAATAATGAAGTATGTCATAGCTAGAGAAACTCTAACCTCAGATAAAGATCCTGTGTTACTTGGACTAATGGAGAATGAACTAACCAGTGGAGATGCTGGGAGAGGTTGTGTACGAGATGGTGACATTCCTTGGCTTGCAAAGTCAAATAGGCTACTATTAAATCCACTAAGTTTAGAAGCTGAACTACTAAGTTGAGACATATGATTGCTAAATGGGTCTGAAACTTGATTCATAAATGGCATTGTCTGAAAATAAGCCAAGACAAGAGTTATTAAACAAAAAAATTACTAAAAGTCTTATTATTGTTTTTTAATTAGTTATATAAACAAATTTACCGAATCTATAGAATCCTGATGTGAAAATCGGTGTCCAGTGAGAAAACCGGCTGATTGTAATTGCTGAAGAGGACTTGAAGTAGATGGAGAGAAATTTGTCAGAACGGATCGTTCTGTCATTCCAGGAATATTTACTGGAGCTGAACTACCCAGTAATCCTGAACTTGCTAAACCCGCTGATATTGAATTACTAATTGGAGAATTAGTATCCCTATGAATTGATTCTACTAAATTTAGTGGATCGTCTAAATGTAATTCATCTAATGCGTTTCCTAGAAAAACAAAAGAGACTATTAGTCGAGCAAAATACATATGAATCAAACATACATATAAAATTTATAATATTTTATTACTATTAACTTAAATATAAATTAACACACACACACACACATACCTATTACAGATTCAACAGTGTCATTTGGATAAAATGAATTAGATAGTGGTGATACGGTTGTTGCCAATGAGTGACTCCCTAAGGTTCCATTCAAATTATAAGTGATAAACAGATTTTGTTTTTGTTGAGTCTTTTCAGCTTTTGTTAATAATGGATCACTGTCTATAGCCACCATTTGTTTTCTTATTTCACCCTATTAATAATATTACAT
Source organism: Polistes dominula (assembly GCF_049000335.1). Lineage (NCBI taxonomy): Eukaryota > Metazoa > Arthropoda > Insecta > Hymenoptera > Vespidae > Polistes > Polistes dominula. The sequence goes on from NW_028301034.1 coordinate 255,572, forward strand.
TAATAAGAAACAATTTTAAAAAGACTTTAAAATTAGAACATCTAATTTAACACTTAGCCGACCGCTCGGGTAGATCTACCCTTTTCATCTAAGGAACGCTTCTTTCTCTATAGAGCTTATTTATATAGGGTACAACATATAATAAAATGCATCAATTTTTGAAATTTTTCATTGCTCATTATTACGGCTCTTTATTTTCGGGATTTCCGATGGAGTCTTTGCCAGCCATAAAATTGTTTACTAAAACACTACTTCAGTGGAGAGCGCAGTTTGGCTTTTCCGAGCGCGGTGGAAACTGTAACGTTTGAACACAAACTGTACGGTGAAACTCCCCGTTTCAATGTAGACAAATATATGAAAGGGGTCGATCGTGCAGACCAATATATGTCTTATTATAATATTCTTCGAAAAACCACGAAATGGACAAAACAAGCAGTGCTTTACTTTTGAAATGCTGCTCTTACAGTTCGCTGCGGCGCGCGTGGTCGGATAAGTGTTAATATAAATGAAAAACAAACTTACAGCTTGTAAAAGAGAACCAGGATTGTAAAGCATACTAGTAAGTTTCTGTTGGGCAGAAACATTCACAGCATTGTTAGAACTGGAATTATGAAGTTGAGCACCAGGAGCTTTACTATGTGAGCTATTACTACCAAGACTACTAGTACTCGCAGATTCAGATACTTCACCACTTCCATTCTGAAATTTGATCAATTGATCAGTCATCATTTATTAAACGCGTATATAATTGTATTTTATTATTAATTTAAATTTCTTATCTACAAATCTACATAAGGAGTCAAAACTTACACTACTATCGCTAAGAGGTTTATCCTTGTCATGACTGCGCTTATCAGGTGGTAAAGCATTATTGAGTATATCTGCTAAATTTGTGCCGCAATCTATGGGTACCGCCATGTCCCTCGCCAGACTCATTTCTTCTGTTGGCAATACTGGTCCATCAGCACACCATACCAATGTCCCAATTTATCAATTTTGAGAAGCAATTTTGATGATAAAGCTTATTATTTTCAAGAAATTTAATTGCACTTTGCAGATTGCCAAAAGTATAATCATTTTTACATAATATAAGAAAAGAGCAGTATGTTCATAGATTGTTGTGAAATATGAAGGGGTAACACCACTATAGAATTTTCAAAAAATCGATTTTTTAACTTGAAATGTACTTTAGACGTCTAAAAACATTATGCACTTGGTCCCGAAGCAAAAAAATATTTTTAACATGGTGAAATTTTATTTTTTAGGAGGCGCCTTGAAGCGCCTCGAATAGTGATACATTTTTAAAACTGGGCGGACTCAGAACTGGAGCATCATTTAACCGATTGACTTGAAATTTTGAAGATAGTTTGATAGTTGTATTATCTACAAAAGTACATATTCGATTTTTAATTGAACGAAAACTTGTAATTTTATAAACAATTTTCTACATTTTTTGTCGTCGAAAAGTCGATTGTTTTATTCAAAGTTACGTCATTTTTACAAAACTTGACTTAGGAAAACATCCGTATGTACTTCTTAAGATAATAGTACATAGATTAAGAATTTCTTTTGTTTTTTATTCTAGGTCTCATAGTTGTCCAGGTATGAGTCCGCCCATTTTAGTAAAAAAAAAAAACAGGGTTTTGTTCAGCCACGAATACCAACTATGCCATTTTCTATCTAAAATCAATACAAATATTTGTGTACATAGTTCAATATATGATTAACCAACCCTCAAAAAAAAAAAATTCTATTCCTCATTAAGTTTTCGCAAAAAAAATTCCTTAAAAAAGGCTCTTTTTTCGGGCTCTATAGTGGTGTTATCCCTTAAATCGAATTTAAATCAATTATACAAAATTAAGTAATCTATACAATGAGAGAATAATGAATTCGCAATTTGAATGACATCATATTTTCATGTTTGATATTATTTCAAATAAAAAAATTCTTTGCAAAATATTCTAAGCCTGTTGAAATAGATAACAACTGTTTTACGTACGATTGATGAGGGTACACTCACGGTCAACATGCGCAAATGCACAGAAGACTCCACGTGGACAGTAACCAGCCTGTTGTACATCATTGCATTTAGTTGATTTGTAAATTTCAGGATGAAATTGTTGTTCTGTACGGGTATGACAATACGTGCAGGCATCTCCTTGTTCACAATTTCCAGGTTCTCCCCATTCTTCTCCATGTTTTACATTTGGACATGGTGTTGATCTAGAAAAACGATAATAATAATAATAATATTAAAATAATATCAAAATAAATGGCGTTTAAAATAGAATTAAACAAAAAAAAAAAAACAAAAACATGAATTGTTACCTATATTTGTATTTTCGTGGACTACGCCTTTTATCTTTACTGTTATGATATTGTGGACAAGCATAACCCTGACGACAAAGTCTTGGAGGTCGTTTACAAGGTTCCGTTTTATAATTACTAAGTACATAATTTGTATCCTGCCATTTTGGATCTTCATTCATCAAGTTTCGTTCCTTATCAAGAATGTTTGGTCCATTGGACGAAGAATTGGGATCTGTATCTGGATTTTCCAATGCTTGCATTTCTTTGATATCATACACAGGTTGTCGTATATCATGATTGCCATGCGCAAAGGCACAATGAGGTCCATTTTTAACACAAAAACCACGTGTGTCTGTATCATGAACACACATGCATGTTTTGTAATAGCGAAGATGATAACGTCTCTCAGTATCACCAGCAGTACGATGTAAAAATGGGCACCTGTTCAAGAAAAAATAATTTGTGAAAATTTGTTCTATTCTCATATTTAAATATTATTATAAATAAATAGAAAATACATAAACTAGATAAACAATATACAGAGCTACTACTTTCATCAAATTATTGTAATCATGCATTAGTATATAATTTTTCATTTGAAATGAGATATTATCATGTACAAATAAACTACATGATAGAACAAGAACTGAACCTAGGTTTCAATATTTCACATACGATATTTAAAACTCTGATATCTGAATATTATTATAAATAGATAGAAAATACATAAACTAGATAAACAATATACAGAGCTATTACTTTCATCAAATTATTGTAATCATGCATTATTATATAATTTTTCATTTGAAATGAGATATTATCATGTACAAATAAACTACATGATAGAACAAGAACTGAACCCAGGTTTCAATATTTAACATACGATACTTAAAACCATTCATTAGTACTCTTCATAATTCAATTATAACATATTGTATTCATTCACAAAATATAACAAACATAAATCATTTACTTAATAAGAGAATCATTAGTATGTTTAGTCTAATAACTTGGGAAAAATATGTTAATATAAATGAAGAAGATCAAATAATATAATGTACATACACTTTAAAGATAAATATTATTAATAGAAAGAAATTCGTTGTGAAAGCATATTTACTTATAATTAAATATAAAATTGTTACAATTAAATAACTATTAAAATGTTTTATTTTGAAATCATAAAAACCATTTTCTTTAAATGTTTGTACTGATAAAATTTAATACGAGAAGGAATTAGCTTGAGTATAATTTTAAAATATGATAAATGTTTTAATTTAACACTGATCAGAGTTTAAATTAAATACTTGACAATACTATTTTTGGAGTATCAATATTTTATACAAAATAAAAATTAAATATGCTAATAACCTCAACGTATTTATTGAAATTTAAATACATATTTGATGAGCCAAAATGTGTTTATTTCTTTATGATATTTTGATTAACACAAAAAGTAACTAAAATAATAAACATTAATAATTAATTAAATAAATGCAACAACAACAAAAACTTGTATGTTATTTGAGTTTATAATTTACATGACATTTAAATGTATTTATAGACATTATAATTAATCTGAATTATTTATAGCTCGTATTATATATTTGTAAATATGTTCTGCACACAAATATAAATTTAATCAAGATCATATCTAATATTAAACATATAAACATTTACTTTGCTCTAAAATAAATAAATAGCACTCTTCTATTGCATTATTATTAACCTTTGCTTACCACACTTGGTCCAAAGGACCCAGACCTTTTTTGCAACTTGAATCATTTTTCTCAATTGTTCAACATTGGTAATTTTTTTAAACATATTTAAATTTAATTTAAAGCTATAAAACCTATATAGTCTTTTTAAGTAAGTATTAAAGAAGTCTGAAAAAAATGTTGAAGTAAATCTATGTAATAGTTAATTTTTTATAACGATTTTTTCTCGTCCGGGTCCGAAGGACCCGGGTGTGGTAAGCATGTTACTCCAGGGAGTTGTGGTAAGCAAAGGTTAAAGGAATAATTTTATATTAAATCTTATATAACAAATATAAAAATAATAAATATATACAAATATATGGATATTTTATATAACAAATATACACAAATCAAGCATTTATCTCATTATCAGACTTAAGGCCGGCGATACATGTAAAATAAAAAACATACCGAATTTTCTTTGTTTTTTTCATAAATAGTTAGTTTACCATCTGAAAAATATGCCTGTAAATTTTTATAATGAAATTCGCATTATTTATCGATTAAAAATTCATTCAAGTGCACTGCCTCAACTCGGCGCTAGACGCCAACGCTAAACTTTAAGCGCGTTTTTCACGAAACGATTTTTTTCAAACTGTGGTGAAAGATAACTCAAAAAGGTTTCAACCGATTCTTATGAAATTTAGCACACATTTTCTTTATAGTATTAGCTTCTAGTTAAACTTTAAAAATGCCTCAAAAATTTTCAAAAATTGCCATTTTTGACCCAAAAACCGTAAAAAAAAGGGTCAAAAATCGGACTTTTTTGTCTGAGTCGTGCCAATTTAGGATTTTTTGACTTTTTAGTTTTTCCTTAGTTCAACTAGTAGATACATGTTTTATGAATACTCTCCGACCCTTTTTTTAAATTTTAGATTGCTGTAACTAAAGCTAAAAATCACCATGATAAATGTTTTTCGTCGCGAGTGCCTCAGGAGATTAGTTACTACCGCAGCCATTTTGAAAAAAAAAAAAAGCAAAAAATCAGATTCTTATAATTTAATATGTAATGAATAAACATGCTGAGTTTCAAAACGATTCATTTATTCCTTCCATTTTAAATAAATCTCTGAAAAACAGTCAAAATTTAGGCGTTTACATGTATCGCCGGCCTTAACTCGTTGTATGAGTAGCATAATACATGCATAAATACTTCACATTATGAAATACTAAGCTCTTTTTTTTAATAATAAAATCATATTTCTTAAAAAAGAGATTAATTCAAATAATAAAACAATATATTTTCAAATATTTTAACTGTATATTTGGATAAATAATTAAAACACTAAAATACAGATAAATATGATTCTAAATATTTAAGGGGGTATATACAGGGTGGGCACCACATTTTACCACCATGATTTACGTTTTTATTATTACGCGTAGTAGACAATGTTTCACATGGAGTTAAATGGCTTTAAAAGGGGCTCATACTGATGGTACTTTTTTTTTTTTAGGTGGACGTGTCAAGGACATATGAAGGTCATTAATGTTTTTTTAAATGGAATCATATATTTTTTATTGCACCATCTGATGCTCTTTCATATTATTTACAAAAAAGTATTAACCTATTTATGTAAAAAAATTATTACTTTAGGAGATATTTGTAATTTTTGTCTATTTACAAAAAAGGTTCAATATGGCGACCATTTGCATCAGAACACTTTCTGAATCGAGAAATTAATGACTCATTAATGTTTCTTAATGTATCTTATGTTATTTCCTTGCATTCATTGACGATACGATCCCTTATACTGGCCATTCTAGTCGGAGGCTCAGCGTAAACTTTATTTTTTAAGTAGCCCAATAAGAAAAAGTCGAGGGGCGTTAGATCTGGTGACCTAGCCGGAAAATGAATGGGCCCACCCCGTTCTATCCAACGATTTGAGAAGTGTTAGCCGCAGTTACGATACATCCATCCGTTAGCTCTCGCGAAATCGAAAGACAAGCTTGAATTAGCCGCAAAAGCATTTTACGCATACTGAGAAAGCACAAATACCATTCTATCATGTATCAAAGGTTCAAGAACTGACCGCAAATGACTGTTATAAACGTTTAGAATTTTGTAATTGGGCTCTCACTCAAAGAGACAACTTTTTTATTTTCCGGCTATGTCACCAGATTTAACGCCCCTCGACTTTTTCTTATGGGGCTACTTAAAAAATAAAGTTTACGCTGAGCCTCCGACTACAATGGCCAATATAAGGGATCGTATCGTCAATGAATGCAAGGAAATAACATAAGATACATTAAGAAACATTAATGAGTCATTAATTTCTCGATTCAGAAAGTGTTCTGATGCAAATGGTCGCCATATTGAACCTTTTTTGTAAATAGACAAAAATTAAAATATCTCCTAAAGTAATAATTTTTTTACATTAATAGGTTAATACTTTTTTGTAAATAATATGAAAGAGCATCAGGTGGTGCAATAAAAAATATATTATTCCATTTTAAAAAAACATTAATGACCTTTCATATGTCCTTGACACGTCCACCTAAAAAAAAAAAGTACAATCAGTATGAGCCCCTTTTAAAGCCATTCAACTCCATGTGAAACATTGTCTGCTACGCGTAATAATAAAAACGTAAATCAAGGTGGTAAAATGTGGTGACCCACCCTGTATATACTTAGAGGCCCGAAAAAAACGCTTTTTTTTTTTTGAAAAATGGTTTATTTTTTTACTGACGAATAATCTGTTGTTCAAATTATACATGTTTGAAGATATGACAACAATTTTTTTTATGTAAAAATATTGCGACACAAGCGAGTTATAGCCAATCTGCGTGAGGTCCAAAAAAAAAAGGTGATTTGCGGTGAGTAAAGGATCTCATTATTGAATCATTTAAGGGGACACGTCACCTCCGAGTGTAAAAAAAAACGGTTTTTTTGTGAATTTTTTTGCAGCCAGTTTTATTAATATCAATACAAATTTTTGGTATGCGTAAGTTATATATCTGAACTATATTCACAATTTTTTGTGTGTAAAAATATTGTAAATTGTGTTGTCTGTGGCCACTTTTCTAAGAGTCCCAAAAAAAAAGGTGATTTTCGGTGGCCCTCACTGGCAAAAATTGGTTCATCAGAAACAAAAAAACCGAGTGTTATCCTTTAGTAGAGATGTTGGCGCAGGGAATGAACGAAAGGAAATTTTGATTTTTTAATTTTTCTCAAAATAGTCGACTTTTTGCGAAAAAATTGACATTTTGGTAGAAAAATCGCCGAGTTTTTGAGAAAAAAAAAATTGGCATTTTTTCGAAAAATCCTTTCGTTCATTCCCTAAATACGTGTATCTAGTATTACTGTACAAAATTTAGTAAGGATCGGATAAATGGTCTGGATGCAGAGAGGGCAACCGTTTTAAAAACGCGAATAGGAGAAATGAACGTTTAAAGTTTTGGTAACTTACTTGGAGCGCTACGGCGCGCTCCGTTTAAACTACTACAGTTTCGTAAATAATGAGCGGATCTTTACCAAAATTTGAAGAAATATTTTTGAAATAATATTCTTTCAGAAAATCGAAAAAAGAAAAATCGATTTTTCTGTTGACGTGTCCCCTTAAAATAAAATAAAAAATCAATGTAAATAATTAGTATGGATGTGTCTAAACAGATTGAACGATATTAAAAATAGGAACTTTATTTTCAAAAGTGCGCCATTATGTAAAAAATTAATATTATGGAAAAGTGGATCGTTCAATCTGTTTAGACACATCCTTACTAATTATTTACATTGAATTTTTTTTATTTTAAATGATCCAGTAATGATTCTTTATTCACCGCAAATCACCTTTTTTTTTTTTGGACCTCACGCAGATTGGCTATAACTCGTTTGTGTTTCAATATTTTTACATAAAAAAAATTGTTTGTAATATCTTCAAACATGTATATTTTGAACTCCAGATTATTCGTTAGTAAATAAATAAACCAGTTTTCAAAAAAAAAATCGTTAAAAAAGCGGTTTTTTTCGGGCCTCTAATTGTAAGTATATATACCCCCTTAAAAACAAGAAGAAGAAGAATATTTTTTGGATTTTTGTATTTTTACATACTTTGTATTGGGATTACTCCCGTATTATTATTTGAAATAAATAAATAAATAAAAATATTATTTTATATTTTACATTTAAGGTATAAAAAATACACAATTAAAGCAGTGCAATAATTAAAAAAGGAAAAAGAATATTATATTAATATTGAAAATAAAATATTCTATATCATAATTATAAAATCATGTGATGAAATGTAATAATTCAGATACAATGTTCATATAATGATAGAATGATTCAAAAAAAAAATGATTATATACTTTTTGAAACAGAGTATATATTTTCCAAATGAATAAATTGATTAATTAACAAATTACTAAATTTATTTTAAATTTACAAATTATACCTTATTACAGCAATGTATATTTAATATTGTCACATTCAATATTATTATTTAATGACAAAGTTTTTATACTAATCATATAACACATTAGTTTCTCATACTACAATTCATAATATAATGAAAGAACATAAAATAATGACAAAATAATAATACTATATGAAAATTAGAAAAAAGAAGATATATGTGTACTGATTAAATTGACCAATCAACGTATTGTGAGCAATACAAAAATAGGAAACAATCAATAGAAGCAGAGAAATACTGGGAAAATGGGAATTTAACAGCAGGAATGAAGGAGACCTGGGCGAGACTCAGGTGCGGGAATGTGGGAAAGGAGGGCAATAAGGGATACAGTGACGTAAGATGTAGGATTTGCGGAGGAGAGCCGGAGAACGTGGGGCACATATGTAGATGCGGGAAAATAAAGGAAAAAATGGGAAAAGCAGTAGTGGAGAACCTAGAGAAGTGGATCGGGGAGAGGGGAGGCGAAGAAATAGATAGAAGAGTGAAAATGGCGCTGAAGGGGGAACCGGTGCCCCAACTGTGTGCATATATGAGAAATTTCGAAAGGCTGGCCAGGAAAATGGGCCAAGATAGGGGGAAAGGGGGAACGAGAAGATAGACAGAGTATGAGTGGAACAATTAGACATATAAGGAAATAGATGTAAGGAATATGAAGTATATATATGTTATAGTTTTATATAGTCTATATAGTTACTAAATGAGGTATATTGTTTAATGTTGTTTATATTGTTTTATATTGTTTTTATATTGGTAATATTAATATCTAATATTATATTAGGGCATAATTAGAATTAAGGATATTGTCAAGGGGAACAACAAACATGTAGGGGGGCCTTCGGGGTAAACACCCTAAACGGGGTATACCTGGAAAATAAACTACTTCTTCTATATGTGTACTGATTTAATATGTGATAAAGAAATACAGTAAGTAGTTAAAATTAAACACCATTACACTTATTAGATTCTTTTTTGAAAACTAGTAGTATGAACTAATTGATCTGATATTTTATTAGATCAAAATTTGAAAAGTCAAAGTCATCACTAGTCAGAAGGGAGAAGTAAAAAAACAAATGTATTTTAGTTTAAACAATCCTAAATATTAAGGGACCATCTCAATGTGAAATTTGTAAAAAATCGATTTTCTTTTTGGGTCTCATCTTGAAGTACATACAGTTGTTGGTGTTCTGTTAAATTTTCAAATTTAAATTCGAATTATTACAGTCGCTACAACCTTTCTTGGAAAAAGAGATTGGAGCGTAAATTGACGCGCGCTAAACTTTAAACGCGTTTTTCTCAAAATGCCCTTTTTACAAACGGTGTCACCTCTCAGAGGGAGAGTTTTCGAGCTATCGACTTGAAATTTTTACGGAATTTTTTTTTACGTTATTCTTCATGTCCCTACGGAAGAGCTTTTATTTTTTTTTAATTCTTCCTATTTTTTCACACGAAAAACTGTTGAAAAATACGGCTCAATTTCGTACTTTTTCTTCAAGCCGTCGCCATTTTGTCAAATTTCAAAAAAAAAAAAACCTCCATAGGGACATAGCGGCTTCCCTATAGATTAATAATCAATTTAATTTTTTTCTTTGAGATGCAAACTGCGATGACAATCGTTGACACCGATTGTCCTCATTTTTTTAGCTCACTTTTTCAAATAATTATTAACAATAAGTAAAAAATAAATAAAAAAGAATGAAAAAAATATTTTTGTATTTTTAAAGAGTGGTCTTCTTTCAGGGGAAAAAAAACATCCCGATCCCCTCCTCCTATCCAACCGAAAAAAAATCACGAAAATTGACAATTTTTTGGCCGATTACACTGAGATAGTCCCTTAATAAAATATATTAGAGTGTTTGGCATACTTTAAATGATTAATGACTTATGAATCGAAAGAAATGTATCTCTGAAAAAAATTCTTTTATCGATTGTTGTTTACATGACATTCCAAAAAAGGAAATTCTATTCATTACGAATATTATTCTCATTATACATATGTATCATTCAGAAAGTCATATAAACAATAATCAATGAAAGAATTTTCATAGAGACAACGAACCTAGTCTAATAGGAGTTGTTTATTTTTGAGTTATATATATATATATATATATATATATATATATATATATATATATATATATACACCTTTATTATATATATATATATATACCTTTCAAGTTAAATTCATTAAATATGTAATTAAGGTATACTAATGTATATATTCTTAAATTGTCATTATCCTAAACATATTATACCAATAGTTTTCAAGCAAAAATCTAGTTAAGCATAACGGTGTATAATTTTAAATGGCACTTACTGTATATATATATATGATAGTAATTTATGAAAGTGCAACAATTCTACATAAAGAATATAGGTTTAAGACTTGAGAATGCTTGAAATTTTCTAATAAATACTACGACATTAGACAATAAAATATATAAAAAGTAATAATAATCTATAGTAGTTAACTTATAAAATAATCCATATATACCATAACAATATTGGCATACCCATATACAACACTTTTATCCATTGTTATCTCATAACAAAATAAATTTACTGTTAAATTACTATTTTGTTAATATATATATATCTACTTTTATTCTGTATTTATAACTGAGATTTCACCTATAATGGTCAATCAATTGGTCTCGTTGTTTTTATTACCTAAATATTCAATAAAAAAAAGAAAAAAATTATACACCAGTATACCTAAAAATTTAGTCCTTAGTATTTGTACAGAGTAATTTATTAAACTTTCATTCAAAAAAAAAAAATAATACTAATAATTTAATAAAGAATCATTTAGAATTTTACATTTGATTGAAGTTAAAGATTGAAATAATGTTGTACAAGAATTTGTTCTTGTACAAAAGATTTTCGCGAATACTACATTACAAATTCTCGTTACGTACATTGCAGTGAGTTGTACAGTGAGCAGCAATAATGGACCCAGTGAGAATATCCCCTCCATTTTCTCCAACTTCCCTTTCCGCATATTAGTATCCGTTTACTTTTATCATATAACTATAAACCTGGTGCTCATATTCATTGAAAATAAACATAATGATTAGACTGTAATGAACGAATTGAGAAAGAGAGAGAGAGAGAGAGAGATTCGTGTGTTTCTTAATTTATAAAAATATTACAATTATTACTGTTTAACACGACGCGTATAATAAGACAAATTAATAACTATTGATATTTTTTTGATCTACTCAAATACTTGCATTAATATTATTTATTTCTTAGTAAATCTTCACATATGAACTTCTTGCATATACAGGATAGGTCACCACATTTTACGACCTTGATTTACGTTTTTATTATTACGCGTAGCAGACAATGTTTCACATGGAGTTGAATGGATTTAAAAGGGGCTCATACTGATGGTACTTTTTTTTTAGGTGGACGTGTCAAGGACATATGAAGGTCATTAATGTTTTTTTTAAATGGAATCATATATTTTTTATTGCACCATCTGATGCTCTTTCATATTATTTACAAAAAAGTATTAACCTATTTATGTAAAAAAATTATTACTTTAGGAGATATTTGTAATTTTTGTCTATTTACAAAAAAGGTTCAATATGGCGACCATTTGCATCAGAACACTTTCTGAATCGAGAAATTAATGACTCATTAACGTTTCTTAATGTATCTTATGTTATTTCCTTGCATTCATTGACGATACGATCCCTTATATTGGCCATTGTAGTCGGAGGCTCAGCGTAAACTTTATTTTTTAAGTAGCCCCATAAGAATAAGTCGAGGGGCGTTAGATCTGGTGATCTAGCCGGAAAATGAATGGGCCCACCCCGTTCTATCCAACGATTTGGGAACTGTTAGCCGCAGTTACGATAAATCCATCCGTTAGTTCTCGCGAAATCGAAAGACAAACTGGAATTAGCCGCAAAAGCATTTTACGCATACTGAGAAAGCACAAATACCATTCATATCATGTATCAAAGGTCCAAGAACTGACCTCAAATGACTGTAATAAACGTTTAGAATTTTGTAATTGGGCTCTCACTCAAAGAGACAACTTTTTCATTTTCCGGCTAGATCACCAGATCTAACGCCCCTCGACTTTTTCTTATTGGGCTACTTAAAAAATAAAGTTTACGCTGAGCCTCCGACTACAATGGCCAATATAAGGGATCGTATCGTCAATGAATGCAAGGAAATAACATAAGATACATTAAAAACGTTAATGTGTCATTAATTTCTCGATTCAGAAAGTGTTCTGATGTAAATGGTCGCCATATTGAACCTTTTTTGTAAATAGACAAAAATTACAAATATCTCCTAAAGTAATAATTTTTTTACATAAATAGGTTTATACTTTTTTGCAAATAATATGAAAGAGCATCAGATGATGCAATAAAAAATATATGATTCTATTTAAAAAAACATTAATGACCTTCATATGTCCTTGACACGTCCACCTAAAAAAAAAAAAGTACCATCAGTATGAGCCCCTTTTAAAGCCATTCAACTCCATGTGAAACATTGTCTACTATGCGTAATAATAAAAACGTAAATCAAGGTGGTAAAATGTGGTGACCTACCCTGTATAATAACTAGGGGTGCCCCGGCACGCGTTGCTGTGGCTCACAATCAGTCCGATACACACGTCTTTAAGTCAACGAATTACCCTATACCGCCATCTGTTAGAATCTTATCGAACTAATAGAGATAATCATGACTCTTTGATTAATAAACAAATAATTAGCAATAAAATAATATTGCGATTATAAATTGAGATATAAACTATCCTATCTTTCAAGTTGGATGAAACTGCACACAGTGTGCAAAATTTGATTAAAATTGGTTCAGTAGTTTAGGAGTCCATTGCGGACAAACAACGTGACACGTAATTTATATATATATATTAAGAAGAAAATAAGATATTCCTTTCGTCTAATAGAAAAGGAGAAATAACAAAAGTTATGTGTCAAGGGAAACTAAGGAAAATAGAGGATCTCCCCACCCCCATCCCCATCCCAGGCGCTATTATAACTTCTCACTGTACTTCCCTTACTAATGGTAACAGAGTCAGTATCTTCGGTTACACCTGAAACCGAAATAAGTAGGCTATTAATACTTGGGTTTAATTTCGAAAGAATTCTAGGATTGGAACAACTCCGGGTAAGCATTCTACACGGGGGATGTGTGTGCATCACACAAGACGTTTTTGCCATGCATCGTGGTGATTTGAGCGATTCCAAATACTCCTAAAATACTTTTTTTCAAATTCTTATTTTCTTCACACACACACGCACACATGCGGATCGTTAAGGATAGATCAGAGAGACGTAGTACAAAGTTAGCTAGCAAAACCGATAGTCTTTTATTTTCCTCGCTACTTTGTTTTGTTTCTTTTTATTGAATTCTCGTTTTCAAACACAAACAATACTCTTCAGCAATTGTTCGTTGATGCTACATTGTTTTACATGAAAAGATATTACATATTATCTACAAATGAAAAATTTGTATTGGCATTGTTCTAAATTATATTTGAAAATCTTAAAGGAACAAGTATATTCAATTGGAGAAGATGAAATAACAAAAATGAAAAGAATCCAATAGCATAGAAAAGTTTGCATATCTCTCTGAAATATGTATGTCACAAGTAAATCATTCTTTTTTTTCTTGTAATTAATCGTGCAATTAATTAAAAATCTTGAAATCATGCGACGAAAATCTAAACTCTATTCAAAAATAATATTCGGTTATTTAATTGTTTAATTCGTGTGACACTGTTTAAAAAAAAAAAAAAATAAGCTAACACTGTCCTATGATAAAATTCTTTCAATAATAACGTGCTATAATAATAATAATGTGTATAAACGATAGGATGTATGTATAATATGTACATATGGAAAATATCTATAGACATATATCATAATAATTAATGAACAATATTTTCTTAAAATATATTATTTAATGCTTGTTTTACTACATTTGTGATTTCTAGAAAAATTACAAATCTAACTCAAGAATATTGCATAACAGGGATGAATGTCCAGCTGATTGGTTACGACATACTATGATGACGCATACTTTTTGTTTATTTAGTTTTTGTTAATGATGCAAACTTCGAATATTAGTTAAATACTGTACAATTGAAGAAAGAAGCAAAAAATATACAAATTAATCAAATATTGTACATTTAATGTGAAAATATTATCACACACTCTTGTTCTCCTTTCTCCTACGTAGGCATATTTATTAGTATAAAATAGATATCACTATTCATACAAGATCTTCTTTACTAAAGATCAATTAATAGAATTAAATAACTAACTGTTAAAATTCAGTAGAATATGTTTAGTAGGTGCTTAAGTGATTTTTCTATGTTGATAATTTAAATCGAGTTCTCTGTAATTGTCATTTATGACGTACTCTCTGTCTACTGTCTACTGTCTGTCTGTCTGTCTGTCTGTTTATCCCCACCCCCCTTCGTTCCTTCTGTCTCTCTTTTTTACTTACGAAAAAAAATGGACAAAAATTCTTGTGATTGAAATACCGTTCGACGTGTAATACGTGTTTTAACGTGAAGTTCCACAAGAAACGCGCGATATGAACGAAACATGACAAACTGCGCTTCGATACAAAGGTTATTCTCGTTGACGAGTTATGCTATATATGTAAGTATACGTCATACATTCAAAAAGAGAGGGAGAGGGAGAGAGAAAGGGAGATAGAGATAGATAGAGATAGAGAGAGACAAGCATATTACGTATTACGGTACACGCGCGTGTCAACGACACAAAGAAAGGAGACAAAACTATACGCGGAATGAAGGAAGGAAGGAAGGAAGGAAGAATATCAGGAGAAGAAAAAGAAGATGGGAGAAAAGCAATATGAAAGAAGTCGAGAGGAAATTTGCTTATTCCCTATAGGACATAAAACGCATTTAATATATATAGCATACTTTTATTTCTCCCACTCCTCCCTCTTGTCTTATTAGAACACGTTAAGTTACAACGTTGAAGATACGTTACTCGATGGGCTACTAAGAAGAAATGGTTGCTCACGAGTTAGTTCTCATAGTGAGAAGAAAATCTAGCAAGTTATTTAATATTTCGTAAGTTATTTCAAGATATTTTTGATAATTGCTCACTGATATTACAAACACAGAGTAAATAGACAAATAAAATGACAAATATTTGTAATGATGTACGATGGAGGTTTACCACATTCAATAAAGAAAATAGCAGATAAATGGATGTTTTTTTTTGAAAATTGTCGAACAAATAAACGAACGTTTTAAATCGATGTGACGGCCGTGGAAAGAGTGCTTAGAAGGCAAACGCGTCCGCGTCCGTGTCACCATCACCGTCACCGTCACCGTCACTGTAACCCGTAACCGTAACCGTCGTCGTCGTCGTCGTCGTCGTCGTCATATTTATCAAAATAATGAACAAATTTGTACGTTTACATTTGTCTGAGAGCAAAATAAGGCGATTAAAGGCAATAAGAAGAATAAAAAAAAATAAGTATATTTTGTTAAATCAAATGATAAACTTACTCATCTCCGTCCGGGCATATACCGGTAGTTTCGTCGTACTTGGTACAATAATTATCAGCACTATAGTTGAAGGTGCCGCCCTTCTTTTTCCCCGGCCTGCGCCTCCGCTGGTTCATAAAGTGCCAGTTGAAGCACGTGAAGGGACGGTGCTGTGTACATTTGCGCTGTATAAAGAGGGGACATTGTTCGACGCGAAAATCCTTCAAGTATCTGGAATGCGAATCCACAGAGCTACACATTATTTCGTGGAGTTTTTTGTCGACGCGCGCGTCGTAGCCGCGCTGCTCGCGGTTCTCTCTCTCTCTCTCTCTCTATCTCTCTCTCTATCTCTCCTATCTCTTTCTCTGTTCTCTCTCTATCTTTTTTTCTCGCACTCCACTTTGGGTCACGCACTTCTGGCTTTGATCTTTATCTCACTTCTCTCACGTAGCACGAGACCGGCCTGGCGGGCGCTACTTACGTGTAATGATTCGCCTTTTCCACTTGAGCTGTCAACAAAGGTTTAGAGTCGGACTTCATCTTGGACACAACACTAGCGACTAACGCGCGCGCACACACACGGACGTACGAGCGAACGGCGGCGGCGGCGGCACACTCCGTCTCCGTCTTCGTCGTCTTCTTCTTCTTCTTCTTCTTCTTCGTGTCGTCGCGTCGTTGCGTCGTCGTCGTCGTCCTAGTCGTCCTAGTCGTTGTCGTAATCGTAGTCGTTCTTGTTATGTTTGTCGTTTGTCCGTTTGTCGTCGTCGTCGTCGTCGTCGTCGTTGTCGTTGTCGTCGTTGTTGTTGCTGTCCTTAGTAGCTGTTGCCGTCACCGCGTCTTAGCCTTTAATTGTTCTCTCTTTTCGTCACTCTTGATCACCTTTCTCTCTCTCTCTCTCTCTCTCTTTCTCTTTCTTTCTTTCTCTCTCTCTCCTCCACTACCTCGTCCTCATTTACTCTTGTTGTCTCTCGCGCTTCTTTCTCCTTCCCTCTTTATTTCGTTCCAATAATTCTACTGCTTTCTCACCCTCACTTTTTCTTTTTTCTTCTCTTGCTTTCGCTCACTCAGCCGCTCACTCGATCGCTCTTTGCCGCGCTTTGCCTCTAGCCTATCGGAAGCGGCATACGGGACCTATTATGCGGGCATACACAACGCAATAGATACTATATTTCGTCTCCCTTTCTCGACCAATCGTTTTCTCATAACATGATCACGTGATATCTATCCCTCCTTCAAGGTCATCGATGTTTTGGTACACAACGTAAACAGTCATACCATTTTACCAATCCACGTTCACGTGTCGTATATTATGCGACAATACTAAGTATTACATAAATATCACTGATAAAGATATCTCGATCTAAACACTCGTGAGATACCGAACTTTCATTTACGTTTTTTTTTTTTTTCTGTAAACTACGAAATTCCGATGACGATTTATAATATCCTTTAGTCTAACATGGATCACAATGCTTATTCATTTCAGACTCTGATCATAGAGTTACATGATACTAGAAGTGAAAAATCATAGCTTGTATGTGAAACTTCATTTTGGACATTTCGTAACTAAATTGGTCAATGGATCTTCAAAACGAGCATTTTTATTGGTCAAATTCTTCCAATGATTTTTTGTTAATCATATTTATTTAAATTTACCTTGTTTATGTTATCTTTCTTTTGTTTTGTTTCTTTTTTTTTTGAATGTACCTTGCGTATATACAATCTATTTTTTTAATCTTCAATGAATTTCTATAAAATTTAATTGAAAATATAAATAAATTAATTATTTGTTTACATTATTTAAAATTTACTTCTCTCATAATAATTGAGAAATGTATTTGTATGCATTAAATTTGATATTTTTTATTTGCATTGCTAATTTCCTTATTTTATTCGTACGAGTGTGTGGATAATAATACATTGAATATAAAAAAGAAATATATGTATTTATTTAAAAATAATAAATGAAATATTTTTTAGACAAATTATGATTAACTTCTTTCATATTCCATTATTTTCTTATTCTATTTTAAGATTTTAATACAACAAAAATAGATTACGTTTTTGTCCTTAATGTCAGTGGTGTTCGGTAATACCAATGTCAATGAAAACGTACTGATGGCGTTCACTTCTTAGTTCTACTAGGGATCCTATAGGAGGCAGTGCTGTCAGATCGTGGGTAAATCTTACCCTCTCCCTGTGCCACTGTGGGATTGCACACAATGAAAGTTACCCATGTCCGAACACATGGACAGGAGTCACTTTCATAGTGTGCCACTTCGTGGCCAACCGCCAACTTCGGTTACATTCGGCTTTCCTCGACATCCCAAACACACGGACATGGAAAACTTTCATTGTGTGCAATCCCAGTGGCACAGGGAGAGGGTAAGATTTACCCACGATCTGACAGCACTGATAGGAGGTATGCGCCATGTACATTGCTGGGGGACCGGAACTCGATTTTGCGCGCGAATGATTCAAACATTGAAATAATTATGAAATAATGAATTGCATCAAATACAGAAAAAAAATGAACTATATTTAATGATAATTAAAAATTTATATTAAAGTAGAATAGGTTATACGAAAAAATTATTATAAATTCAATAAGAAAGACTTAATTAAGTTTGATTTGATAAAAGGCATTACAGTATTTTGAAATTTCAAAACAATTTGTAGGAATTTATACAATTTTGATAAATATAGTTATCTACTATATATATTATATTAATAATAATAACAATAAGACAAATATATAAAACAATTAAAAAATAGATTTATTTTAACATATTTTTACTTCTCAATGTGGTACATGGTCATAGTTTTACTCGAACTGAGATTTGTTTGCTTAAAATTTTGTAAATTTTTGCGATTATACCTACGCGATGGTATAAGGTATTTACGGTCTTGCGTAGTTCTTGTTGAACTTTTGCAGTAATTAAGAATACACTGTCGAACCATGATTATTCATCACAAACAATAAGTCCGTAAACAAACGATAAATTATAGGTTAGGTTTGTACATTTATACTTGTAACTATTAAATGAGTAAATTAAACTTACACTTATAGAAAACTACTAAAAAAAAAAATATAATTAAACATAAATATCACAATAAAAACTATAAGTATTCCAAACTTAAACTAACCATAGCCGTTAATACATACTAAAGATAAACATGGCTGCACGTTGGATCGGAAACGGTCCCCCAAAATTTTCAGCCAATGGCACATGAGCTGAATGTATGGCGTATCCCTCCTACAAGATTCCTAAGTTCTTACAGAAGTATTCTATCAAAAAGTTTTATATAAGTATCATAAACTGTTATTAATTAATTGTTAGATAATGGAACAACATCCAAATGCTTTAAAAAGATTTGCAAATGCCGTATATAACGTAATTGATGCACCTGTTGTATTTTTTCGAGGTATTACCTAATCGTATTTTTTTTGGTTATGTTGAACAAGTAATATAATAATCAGTATTTGATATATATTGTTAAAAAAAAAAAATATTTAAAAAAATGTCTGATTAATATTAATATTATGATTATTAATAGAAAAAATCGTTGAACCAAATCAACAAAAGTATCCTTGGTATCATCAAAAATTCCGTCGTGTTCCAACTATTGATGAATGTTATACAGATGACATGGTCTGTTTCATTGAAGCTAATCTTCAATTTGAACGGGATAGGTACGTATATATAAATATTTATCTATATACTCAGATAATAATATGTTCATTTCATTTTATCAGGGCTGTAGATGATGCTATTTTGAATATTTTGAGATGTCGATATGAAGAATGTGCTATGCATCATGAACTTGATGATAGAGACGAAATTTGTACTCCTTTAAAAAACATCTATGAAGAAGCTAGTGGAGCTTGGTTTGCAAAATGTTACTATGATTACCTACAAATATCAAAAAATACAATTTAATTATATAGAAATATAAAATAATAATAATACATTGAATTTTGTTTAGATGGTGATTTACCTGCTACGCTTAACGTACAACAAGCGTTTATGAAACAAAAGCATCGTATGGTTTGGGAACGAAGACATGGTCCTGTAGGTAGTGGAATGAAGACATAAATATTATCTCCATATCGTAGAAAAGGGATTTAATACAAAATACATACTTTTAGTTAAAGAAATTAGTAATAAATCTACATGCGTATATAAATATTGTATAAAACATAATAAAATAAGTTATATATGAATTTGTGTATATTATTTTATATACTATATAGTAAAATGGAATGTTTCTAACAGTATATTCATGTTTCTTTTTTTTTTTTTATATACAATAAAAACAAACACATCTCTTACGTTTCTGAACTACTGTTTTATTTTTGCTTATCCGTTGTATAGTATATAAAAATTCAATATGATTGTACATATGTATCAAATTGATTACATTTTTTTTAGAAGATCTCATGTATTCTTTTGTATTTTCAAATCGAATTACATATGTTACAATAATAAAACTTAACAAAATTAAGTGTATTAAAATGTTTATGATACTCGAACAGTTTCATATGTAAATTGATTTATATATTGATCAATTTTACATCCACATTAAAGAACTTTTCATTGAAAATATTATGTATACTACATGTGTGTGTGTGTGTGTGTGTGTGTGTAGTTTTATATCCAAACGAAATACATAATAATAAATTAATTTGATGTGTTTAAATAACAAAAGAAATTAAAAGTATGTTTTTTTGTTTTTTGTTGTTGTTGTTGTTGCTTTTGCACACTACCCAACACTTTTCTTATTTTCACATAAATTATGATATTGAATATTTAGCATAGAAACATTTAAAATAGATTATAATATAATTGTACACAATAAATATAAAATAAAATCACACATTATTAAGAATAATTTAATATTTCATTAACGACCACATAATTAACAGCAGAAATGGTTCCACTTAGGATTTTGTATCTAATTATCAGTTATAACTCAATAAATACTATATTATTTTTTACATGCATTACTGATGATATAATTTAACAAGATTTAATCATTAATTTAGCAATATATACGAAAACGAGAATAATTAGAAAATTAACATTCTTCATTACACTATTTGCAATTATACAAATTTATAAAACCACTGTCAAACGTTGTTTACCATTTTTTAATTTTAATGATTATAGTTATTGCTAATAAAGCATTCGTAAATGTAAAAATAAAATATGAGATCGAAATCCTAATTAAGTAAATTGAAGAAATCGCTTATCTTCTTTATGTTTGTTTTGTACTATACATTACATGTAGTAATAGAAAGATTAATTTAGCTGTATAAACTTTTCTATTCACACAACACAGAAAATCGATGTAAATCTTTCTCACTGCTTTAATACTTTAATATTATTATTTTTTTCTTTTCTAACAAAATTATTCAAAGTAATTATATCTTTTATTTATAACTTTTTAAGTAAATAGTATTATTTTTCACTAAAATTTGACAGTACATAATATGTACGTTTCAATTGCACCACAGTTTTTTTTCTCTTTTTTTTTTCATTTTAATACTGCATAGAAATTGTTGTATCATCATTTTTAAAGAATTCTTCTTTTGTTTTACTTACTGAAAACTGTGTGAAATTTCTGAATATATATATATATATTATAATATGTAATCTTTCCTAATTTTCACAAATAACCTTAAAAATATATATATATATACTTATAATATAATTATAAAATTATATATATTAATTTATAAAACACGTTGACTGTAATGAAATAATAATATGTCACAAATACGACTAGTAATAATAATAATAATAATAATAATTGTACAAATTGATCGTTATGTAAATAAATAAAATTAGAAATCTCGAGTTGTACTTGTTTTACACATTATTCTGGAATCATGTACATTATTTCATAAATGCAAATAATAAACTTATAAAAATACAACTCGGAATTTATACAAGTTGTATGAAAAAAAATCAATAGATTCGGGCCTATTAGAACAACATTAAAAAAATTGCTAAATTTAATTTATAATTTCAAGTATAAACATTATTAACAACATTTGGATATTATTCTGAAATACACGTTATTATTGAATTACACGTCTTACGTTTAAATTATGCATTGAAATCCAGTTTCAAAACATATATTATAAACATGTGTATATTTTTTATCTTATACAATTATAAAGAATATCGAAATGTTATGAATACTTTTTAATTCGATATTTCAAATAATTGTAAAACATAAGAATAATAAAAAAAATTAATAACAAATTAATATATATATATATATTACTTGAAATGAGAAGTCGATAATAATAAATTGGACTGCAAAGGATATAATATAATACAAAGTAATTGATTTCTTTTGTCTATCTAATAATTACATATTAAGGTAAGAAAAGTCGGCCCAAATCTAAAGTACCTTGCGAGCGATTGAGTGCCATTGCGAAGGCACATTTCCTTTATTGCTAGTACAATTATTTTCACATTCTTCTTATTCTATATCACAGTGTGTGTGGAAAATGCTACGACTTTTGTATGCAATACCATATATAAATACGTGTCATTCGATATAAACGCTGCTCACTCATTTTAGATTTTTCAATTTATAAACTGTAGTTACATATTCTACATGCTCTTATATATTTTTGAAAATAACTTCTGTTATTGTTTTTATTCTAGTAAGATAAGTACAAATTAAATGAATGCATATGAATGAACATTATAAATTTCAGAGACAGAGGTACCTACCGACTAAATCATAGTTTTATGTTTAAGTACTCAAATGATTGTGCAGCGATCCTACCGGCGAGTTAAAATTTTAAACGTGTTTACTGTTTGTGAAACAAAAATCCCTTGCATTGGATGCAAGCGCATCACAAACGAACAATATCTTTAAATTAAAACGGTTGCCTAAATTCGATTAAATTATAAGTCTCAATTTATGTTTAAGATTGAAGAGGTTGATTGAATTGTGCTGCCAAACGTCGTTTTCCTGTAAATACTAAAAAGAAACAAGATCAATGAACAATCAATTACATATAAAATGATCAAATAATACAATTATTAGTATGTGAGAGGAATTCAATACTTACTTGGTTTAGTAGGAGTATTGAGAAGTTCAGTTTTCTTTCTATTACCAATATTAATTTCTTTACCCAAATTTTCTGTTTTACAAACTTCACTAATATTATTAGAACTAACATCTTGTTTTTCTATGCTCTGTCGTATAACTGTAACGCTGTCAGAAGATGCATTTTTTTTCGGTGTTAGTGACAATGACGGTAACGGTAATTCGGATGGATGTGGTGCTACAACTAGATTATGCTTGGTTGAATAATAAGGCGATGTACGCGGATTTAAAGGATTTGCAGCGGCTGGTAATAAATTTTTCGTTGGAGATAATAAATTTAATATATCATCCTCAGACATTTGATTCCAAACAGGTAATGTTAATGGAGGTACCTAAAAAGTAATTATTTTATGTTAAAAAGGTGCAATTTTTGTCTTCAATATTTAATCAAAATTTACTTGTAAAAATAATACATTCCATATAATTCCTACAAATATAAAGAGACATATATATATATATTTTTTAAATTAACATTATTGTATAATTATATAGATAGATTAACCTTTGGCTTATCACACTTGGTCCAAAGGACCCAGACCTTTTTGCAACTTGAGTCATTTTAAGTAAGTATTAAAGAAGTCTCAAAAAAATGTTGAAGTAAATCTATGCAATAATTAACTTTTTACAACAATTTTTCTCGCCCGGGTCCTTTGGACCCGGGTGTAGTAAGCAAAGGTTAATGTAAGATGAAAAACAACAATTTCTTGTAAAATATTATCCCCTCCCCCTGCCTCCCTCCCCCACCCCCACCCAACATACTTACATCTACGTTTGTAACTCGTTCATCTTGTGAATATAAAATCTTTGTTGGTGCTATCCATACTGACGACTTCCATTGATTATTTGTTTTTGTATCCACCTAATATTTATGTATATTTGTTTGTATATTTAATATAATTGTAAAAAAAAATAACAATTGTTTATGAAGAATTAATTAATTAATTAATATAATAGAAAATATTTGATATACCTCAGGTGGTGAATCAGGCTTAGGTGGAGGAGGTGGAAAATCGTTTTGCATGATTGTTGATGTATGTATAGAATTTTTAAGACTTTCATCATTTCTTTCAAATAATGGCCAATTATTAGCTCCTTCTTCTAATTGCGTTAAGATTTGCCAATGTTTTTCACAATCTTGTGCCCAAAAATGATTGTCTTCAGTTTGTTTCCAAGAACCAGGACCATTAATTGCGTGAGTTATCCATTTTCCATATTCTTCTAATGTGGAAGCATTACTAGAGGCATTTATACGTGATGATGAATCGCTTTCAAATGACTCATTGCTAGAATCTGTATCATGATATGATGAACCAGATGTATATGTTGAAGGTAATGCAATACCAACAGCTGTTTCAATAGAAAAAGAAAAAATATACAAGTATTAATTATAAACTTATTAGAGGAAATATTTAAATAAATGAAATAATTTACTTACAAGCTAATTTTTTATTAAGGTATATTACTTTTTTTTTCCGTTTATCTTTCCTTGTATCCTTTAATATTACGGTACAAGGTAATGCTTGCAAAAGAGCTGTCAATGTTGGGAATCCATATTGTGCAGCTCTACATGCAGAACCATTAACTGCTAAATATGCAGCTTCAAAACGTGAAAGATTTAATTGACCATCACAACTCATCATAACACGATACAAGTTGCATGCAAAGCAATATAATGAAGTTAGTTCTATAAAATTGTCTTCATTGATTGTTTTAAACTGAAAAAAAAGAAAATTCATAATATTATCATTTATATTTAGAGTACTTGTTTTTTTTTTTTAAGGGGACGTTCCACTATGCAATTTTGAAAAAATCGAATTTTTTTTTTTTACATTTTTCGAATGTACATATATGTGGGACGAGCGCCTCCATGCCAAACTTATTGGGCATTCGTGAGAAGGATAGATCGGTGGGCCCTGGATAGCTCAATTAGTTAAAAGAGCAGTCGCCCGGAAAGCGAAAGATCCGTGGTTCGAATCCCGGTCCAGTCGGTTCAGCGGTCCAATTTTTTTTCACGAATCCCACACATGGGGGCTCGTCCGGGATGGAGGGTCTGCTTTGTAACACGTTCCACAGTTTTAATCTTTGTGAGAAAAAAAATTAAAGACCAAAGTTGATAACAAAAGACGAAGTTGAAAGTTGATGACAAGAAGACGAAGAAGACGAAAGTTGAAGTTGGTGGCGAAGGACGCCACAAAAAGAGGAGATAATAAAGTTGGGCGGCATAACATTCGGGGTCGAATGTTGTTAAAAGGGGGAGTGGAATGTAGGACGAGCGCCTTCATGCCAAACTTATTGGGCATTCGTGAGAAGGATTGGTCGGTAGGCCCTGGATAGCTCAATTAGTTAAAAGAGCAGTCGCCCGGAAAGCGAAAGATCCGTGGTTCGAATCCCGGTCCAGTCGGTTCAGCGGTCCAATTTTTTTTCACGAATCCCACATATATGTAGAAATATTGTGTTAAAATTTCAAAAAGATCCGATGTCTCTAACTACATTTTTTTGCTGCCTGAACGTTACTATCTCGGACCGCTCTCCTGAGCGTTCGGCGCGCACGGTCGACTCTTATCTTGTTCAATCGAGAAATTTGCTGTGCGGTATGGTTCTTTTATCGGCTACGGAGACTCCAAGACTTTTAAAATGCTGCTTTATTATCATCCATACGGTGAAGATTTCATTGTTAAAAAGTTAAAGTGTATTTTGCATGTGGCAAAACGTATTTTTAAGCGCGCTAATAAGGCAAGAAAAGCTCTCATACAAAAGAAGAAAATTGAAAAGAAAAACGCTGAACCGCAAAAAAAAAATATAAGAACCGTAGCAAAAACAGTAGTGAAGAGAAAAACGACTGTTGTGAAAAAAGTTCCTGAAGTCAAAACTAAAAGTTTACAATCAAATTGATGAAAGAACTCTCAGAGAACTATGGTTTAGAGCAGTCAGAAGAAATTTGAATTCTTTATAGGATATGCACAACGAGATTTGGGCAGGATACTACCACAAAATTTCGACTGATGCCAAGCCGAAGCATTCTAAGTATTCCATCGACTGGTGAAAGTACCTCAAAGCTAAGGCACATGGCACCTAAATACATGTTTAACGGCAAAAAAGTTGTTGAAATTGCGTGCAAAGTTTCTGCATGTATCTTCAACGAAGGATTCCGAACAGTGATGAAGATAAAGGAAACAATGGGCATGAAACTTGGGCCAGGAGCGATCGACTTTGCTAAAAGACGCGACGACCGACGCATCGAATCTGCGAACCATCGAAGCTCTGAGTTCTCAAAAGATGCCAGATTAAAGAGGAAGAAGGCAAAACTGGAAGAAATTGAAAAATTTGAACAAGAAGAAGGTCTTTTGTACGGTCCAGGCATCGCAGATTAAGTTTAGGTAAGAATTTTTCACGATTTTTAGTTAAAAAAACTTTAAACGCGTTTTTCTCGAAACAACGTTTTGAAAAACTAGCTCCATCGTATCTCGTGAACCAGTAAACCGATTCTTATAAAATTTAATCCACATATTCTACACATGAGTTGTAACAAAGTGATGCAAAATCTTTTCTTAATTTTAATTTTTACTATTTCTTTTTAGTCAAAAACAACGAAAAAAAAAGGTCATTTATAACGTTTTTTTGTAATTTGTCCACCATTTTTTTATTTATTGATAAAATTTCATATATTTGCGTCACTTTGTAGCTGAAGTCATACAAAATATAAAACCATTTGATTTTTTGTTTCAGGTAAGCCGTTCTCAAGTTCTGATGGAGCTACCAAAGCACTAAAGTTTTGAGGTGTTTTTTACAACTACTGTTTTTGTCACAAAAAATTAAATGAAATGAACAAAAAAAAATCTTTTTATGCAATTTAAGACTTCATTTAACAAACCCAACAACTTTTATATCGGTATCTTTTATAGTTTTCTTGGAAAAAATTCGCGAAAATAGCCTTTTTTTGGGGTGCTTCGGGTGGAACGTCCCCTTAAGCGAATATAAAACATGAGTAGTCTCTTACCTGAACAACATGAGATAAATCTTTTTTAAGTTCTTCAATATTGCAAGTTTTTGAATAATATTGAGAATATTGCTTTTGAAATTCTTGTACAGGCATTTTATATTGGGGTTGATCCATTAATACTCTACGACATTGTAAAGCTAACTGCTGTAAATGAGATTTATCAATTGCAACAACCACTGGTCCCGTAGCTAAATCTATAATCTAGTAATTAAGTAAATTAAATTTGTATTAATATTTCTAAATATTAAAAAATAACTTAATAGAAACATTATTATGATTTATATATTATACCTTAACACTATCATCAAGTTTTTGCATGAGTTGTAATACAGTATTACAGCCAAATAATTCAGGACGTAATGCATAGCCAAATTGTCGTAAAAAGTTCTGAATAATATGGGAAATGCTAAGACCACTTTTTGAATGACTTACTAGCTTTGATATCTGTTCACTTAGAACACGTAAGCCTTCTTTTTCTGTTAAACTAATTTGTCTTTCACCATTGATTCCATCTTCAATTTTTACTACATCTGGTATAGCTTCAAATAATTCTATTAATTTAGTAAATCCATAATCTGATACACGACACTGATGACCAAAATGATGATGATAAGATGGCACAAATTTATTGAACAGCATCTTACATTGAGGAACATGTCTTAATAATTCTACAACCTAGTGATTTACAATAACAAAAAAAAAAAGGAGAGATATAAATATATTTGTTTAATAACATATTAATAATTAAATGTACTTTACCTCAAATGCAAATTGTTTTGTACGCTCTATTTCCTCTGGAGTTTGTTCACGTTTAGGAATAGCTATCATTTTATCACCTCCATTAATTGCAGTCATAACTACTGTATTTTCTGATACTTCGCTAAGAATATCTTCTATTTCACATACACCATAATCAACAATATCCCATGGTTTAGCTAAATTCAGACATCATTTATTTTATTTATTTATAAAGTTGTAACTTCAAATTTTTTGTTTACTTACCTATCACTCTATTGTAAACATTTGGAAATTCTGAAAGTGTCACTTGTTTACTAGCTTTTGATTTTAATACTCGTAATAGATCTGATGTAAAACGACGTACTTGAGCACGATGAGAAAGTGTTACTACTCGTTTATTTCCTTCTCCCATTACCTAAATTAATATTTACATATTAGAAAATCTATATATATAAACAAATGAAGGGACCGTCTCAGTGTAACATTTTTAAGAAATCGATTTTTTTGGGGGTCTCATCTTGAAGTACATATAGTTGTGCGTGTTCTGTAAAATTTTCAAATTTCAATTCGAATTATTACGATCGCTACAACCTTTCTTGGAAAAAGAGATTGGAATGTAAGTTGACACGCCCGGGTCATAGTGGCGTTCAGGGCAACAAAAGGGCGCACGAGCTTGCCAGACTTGGAGCTTCACGGCACAATCTGGCAAACCAATGCCACATCAGCGTGTCAGAGAGGCTCATGCGGAGGAGGTCTAAGAAGTGGGCCACGGACCGCTTCAGGGATCTCTGGGTGCAAGGTCCTGGCATGAGGCACACGAAGGCTCTGTTTTCAGGGCCTTCGGAGAAGCTAGGTACCGAGTTGATCAACCTAGACCGAGCCCAATTGAGACTGGTTGTAGGATTGGTCACCGGGCACTGGCACCTTAGAAAGCACCTTACGCGACTGGACCTTGCACAAGACTCGGTCTGCGGCAGGTGCGGCGAAGGGGAGGATACCCCCTCCATCTTATAACTCAATGCGTTGGGCTCGCGGACGTCAGAAATGATGTCCTTGAGACCACCGTAAACAACTTCGACCTAGTGGGCTCAGGGGCGGCCAGACTGCTGCGCTTTGCAAGGGAGTCGGGGCTGCCCGCGGGACCGCTACGGTCATAGGTTTTCCCCGCAAGGAGCCCGGGCACAATGGTCCAGAGACTGAGCGCCCGAGTCATATTGGCATTCAGGGCAACGAAAGGGCGCACGAGCTTGCCAGACTTGGAGCTTCACGGCACGATCTGGCAAACCAATGCCACATCAGCGTGTCAAAGGGGCTCATGCGGAGGAGGTCTAAGAAGTAGGCCACGGACAGCTTCAGGGATCTCTGAGTGCAAGGTCCTGGCATGAGGCACACGAAGGCTCTGTTTTCAGGGCCTTCGGAGAAGCTAGGTACCGAGTTGATCAACCTGGACCGAGCCCAATTGAGGCTGGTTGTAGGATTGGTCACCAGGCACTAGCACCTTAGAAAGCACCTTACGCGACTGAGCCTTGCACAAGACTCTGTCTGCGGCAGGTGCGGCGAAGGGAGGATACCCCCCTCCATGTCATAACTCAATGCGTTGGGCTCGCGGACGTCAGAAATGATGTCCTTGGGACCACCGCCAACAACTTCGACCTAGTGGGCTCAGGGGCGGCCAGACTGCTGCGCTTTGCAAGGGAGTCGGGGCTGCCCGCGGGACCTCAAAAAATAGAAAGACAAACTTCAAGAAAAAGAAAAAGTTGACGCGCACTAAACTTTAAACGCGTTTTTCTCAAAATGCCCTTTTTACAAACGGTGTCACCTCTTAGAGGGAGAGTTTTCGAGCTATCGACTTGAAATTTTTACGGAATTTTTTTTTACTTTATTCTTTATGTCTCTATGGAAGCTTTTTTTTTTAAGTCTGCCTATTTTTTCACACGAAAAACTGTTGAAAAATACGGCTCAATTTCGTACTTTTTCTTCAAACCGTCGCCATTTTGTCAAATTTCAAAAAAAAAAAAAAAGAAACCTCCATAGGGACATAGCGGCTTCCCTACAAATTAATAATCAATTTGATTTTTTTCTTTGAGATGCAAACTGCGAGGACAATCGGTGTCAACGATTGTCCCCATTTCTTTTTACTCACTTTTTCAAATAATTATTAACAATAAGTAAAAATAAATCAAAACGAATGAAAAAAATATTTTTGTATTATTAAAGAGTGGTCTTATTTGGGGAAAAAGAAAATATCCCGATCCCCTCCTCCTATCCATCCGAAAAAGAATCACGAAAATTGACAATTTTTTGGGCCGCTTACACTGAGATGGTCGCTTAATAACAAATACTGATCTTATTTCAACATACTTGAACAGTATGTGTAAGTGCTTCTAATAAATCAATTAATTTGGTAAATCCATAATCAGCCACTCTACATTGTCTTCCAAAATGGTGATGATAAGCTGGAATGAACCGATTAAATGGTAGTTGGCAATGCGGAGCTGTTTTTAAAAGGTCTACTAATTCACGACTAAACAAAGCCAATTGATTTGCTAATGGAGGACTAACACACTTATTTTCTGAAAACAATTTATACGAAAATATATATTAGTATTCTTGTACATCAACAATTAATATTAATTAATAATATAATGTAAATTTACCTTCATGGCTATCATCGTGATCTTTTTCTACAGCCCAACTAAGGTATTTAACACTTCCACAACCTTGCTTCACTTGAACAAATGATAGACATGATACTAAATGTTCTAATGGTACACCACTTTCTATCACTGTCAAATGTTCTTGAAATTCAGCTGCATAGCAATTTGGCAAACTAAAATATGGTAAGAAAGTCTACTTTGAAAAATACATTTTTAAGTAACAGCAAAATAATAAGATTCATTAAATTAACATTCATGATTCTCTATTTAAGGGGACATGTCAACAAAAAAATCGATTTTTTTTCCCGATTTTCTGAAAGAATATTATTTCAAAAATATTTCTTCAAATTTTGGTAAAGATCCGCGCATTATTTACGAAACTGTAGTAGTTTAAACGGAGTGCGCCGTAGCGCTCCAAGTAAGTTACCAAAACTTTAAACGTTAATTTCTCCTATTCGCGTTTTTAACCCTTTCGCTACTACGAGCGACTATAGTCGCTCTCCATGTGATGCCACTCAGGTACTACGAGCGGCTATAGTCGCTCCCGCTAAAGATGTCGCGTAATTGTATATATGATAAGCGCCTGCAGTTGCTATGCACAGAGTATCTCACTCTAGACATGCCGCGTGAGTCTTTCGTTTTACATCATTTGTTTTTTACGGGCTTCAATAATAAACCAAATGCCTCGATCATCAGTCTTACGACACCGGCTCGAACGTTGCGTACACCGTGCACTGTTTCGGTGTAGCGCGCCATACTGCGGGAGTACCGCGGCGGAGATCCGCCCCGTAGCGAAAGGGTTAAAACGGTTGCCCTCGCTGCGTCCAGACCATTTATCCGATCTCTACCAAATTTTGTACAGTAATACTAGATACACGTATCTAGGGAATGAACGAAAGAATTTTTCGAAAAAATGCCAATTTTTTTTTCTTCAAAAACTCGACGATTTTTCTGCAAAAATGTCAATTTTTTCGCAAAAAGTCGACTATTTTGATAAAAATTAACAAATCAAAATTTCCTTTCGTTCATTTCCTGCGCCAACATCTCTACTAAAGGATAACACTCAGTTTTTTTGTTTATGATGAACCAATTTTTGCCAGTGAGGGCAACCGAAAATCACCTTTTTTTTGGACTCTTAGAAAAGTGGCCACAGACAACACAATTGACAATATTTTTACACACAAAAAATTGTGAATATAGTTCAGATATATAACTAACATATACCAAAAATTTGTATTGATATTAATAAAACTGACTGCAAAAAAAAATTCACAAAAAAAACCGCTATTTTTTTACACTCGAAGGTGACGTGTCCCCTTAAATTAACATTCATGATTCTCTATTATATATTTAACGTATTTATAGAAAATAATACAAATTGAACATAAAATCAAATATACCTTGGTAATGGCAAACTTCCATTGTGCATAGTTAATAATTGCTGTATACGCGGGGCAAGTAATTTTAGAGAAATATTAACATTTGGTAGAGATGCCATTTCTTGTTCAACCCAACCTTTATCAGTCCATGGTTTTGATGTATGTTTAGTACAATACGGTAATTCTACATATCCTTCCTAAATGTATTAAGAAAAAAACTATTATATGCATGTAAAATTTCTCTCAATATACGTGATAAATTATGTGATACAATATATCAGAATAAAAATATCGCTTTATTTTATAATCAAAGCTTTACAATGTTAGGAACAAAAGCTCTACTAATCATTGGAAATGCTCAAACTCGGCATATGTTTAACATCATGTATTATAAAAAAAAAAAAAAAAAAACAACTCCAGTTAAATTTATTTATATAAACATAAATTATACAACTTACCTGAGTTGGAGTACTAAAACATGGAGATGGTGTATTTCTATGATCTGGATTAAGAGATACCATTCTCCCATTAATATCTTCAGTAACAACACATACATCCTTCATTTTATACAATTCAGAAATACTAATAGATATCATAAAACGACTTTCATACATTTCTCTAAATTTAAAAAGTGGCAATTTGTGACCTGGTACTTCTTGCAAAAGCATTACAATCTGTGCACGTATAAGTTGTGGATTTGTACCTCCAGTATGAGCATACGATATTAGTATACGTTTATATCCAATTTTACGACGATGTAATTGAGAAATTGCATATTGTGCATCTTGCAAAGAAGCTACTTTGACACTAGCTGCATAATTACCATCAGATTGCATAAAAATAGATATGTGTAAAACCTATAAAATAATTTTTATTAGAAAACATTGTTATAAAATCAAAATTATTTTTTTCTTCTTGTTGAAATAATTAAAAATTGATAATTTACTGTTACGTGCTCCATGAAAATAGTTGAAAGAATATGCTTCATTTCCTTTGGATCAATGTTTTGATCTAAATTGCTTACTTGTAATTCAATGGGTGTATAACTTCCATTAGTAGAACCATTTCCATTACGATTAATTGGATAAAAAAATTTCTAAAATAAATAAAATTTTATTTTCTCTCTATGTATATATGAATATTAATTATATACATATGTTATTTATTATTAACACGTTAAGTACCGAGTCTATCTTTGTTAAATAGTTGTTAACATGTTAATAATATTTCGTGTAAATATAATATATATATATATATACATATAAAATAATTAATAAATAATAAAAATTAATATACTATATATTATACAATTCATTTTAACTTATTTATTCTTTGAATAAATTTGCTTATATGGAGAGAAACGATTATTTTGCTATTTTTTGACAAAATATACATGTATTTTATTATATATATATATACATGGTGAGTCACCACATTTTACCACCTTGATTTACGTTTTTATTATTACGCGTAGCAGACAATGTTTCACATGGAGTTGAATGACTTTAAAAGGGGCTCATACTGATTGTACTTTTTTTTTTTTAGGTGGACGTGTCAAGGACATATGAAGGTCATTAATGTTTTTTTTAAATGGAATCATATATTTTTTATTGCATCATCTGATGCTCTTTCATATTATTTACAAAAAAGTATTAACCTATTTATGTAAAAAAATTATTACTTTAGGAGATATTTGTAATTTTTGTCTATTTACAAAAAAGATTCAATATGGCGACCATTTGCATCAGAACACTTTCTGAATCGAGAAATTCATGACTCATTAATGTTTCTTAATATATCTTATGTTATTTCCTTGCATTCATTGACGATACGATCCCTTTCATTGTAGTCGGAGGCTCAGAGTAAACTTTACTTTTTAAGTAGCCCCATAAGAATAAGTCGAGGAGCGTTAGATCTGGTGAACTAGCCGGAAAATGAAAAAGTTGTCTCTTTGAGTGAGAGCCCAATTACAAAATTCTAAACGTTTATAACAGTCATTTGCGGTCAGTTCTTGAACCTTTGATACATGATATGAATGGTATTTGTGCTTTCTCAGTATGCGTAAAATGCTTTTGCGGCTAATTCCAGCTTGTCTTTCGATTTCGCGAGAGCTAACGGATGGATTTATCGTAACTGCGGCTAACAGTTCCCAAATCGTTGGATAGAACGGGGTGGGCCCATTCATTTTCCGGCTAGTTCACCAGATCTAACGCCACTCGACTTATTCTTATGGGGCTACTTAAAAAATAAAGTTTACGCCGAGCCTCCAACTACAATGGCCAATATAAGGGATCGTATCGTCAATGAATGCAAGGAAATAACATAAGATACATTAAGAAACGTTAATGAGTCATTAATTTCTCGATTCAGAAAGTGTTCTGAAGTAAATAGTCGCCATATTGAACCTTTTTTGTAAATAGACAAAAATTAAAATATCTCCTAAAGTAATAATTTTTTTACATAAATAGGTTAATACTTTTTTGTAAATAATATGAAAGAGCATCAGATGATGCAATAAAAAATATATGATTCCATTAAAAAAAACATTAATGACATTCATATATCCTTGACACGTCCACCTAAAAAAGAAAAAGTACAATCAGTATGAGCACCTTTTAAAGCCATTCAACTCCATGTGAAACATTGTCTGCTACGCGTAATAATAAAAACGTAAATCAAGGTGGTAAAATGTGGTGACCCACCCTGTATATTAGGGTGGGTTAAAAAAATCATTTATTTTTTTTACAAATGCCGCGGATAAATGGGTTGCTAGACACCTTAAAACAATTCTCACCAAATATGAGCTCTTAATTTTAATAGGAAGATCCTCCGCATCGCAGTTTTTTATTTTTTTCTCAGCCCAATAGAATAAAATTCATACCTCATCATTAATTGATTGTACAGAAAAATGTTCTAGACGAATTTTGTAGGAAATTTAATGCTCTACAAAAAAGGTATCTTATATTTTTTCCGTAAACCTCACCATTTGAATGATATTGAAGATTTAAGTTTGATTATTTTAAGACAAATTTCATTTTTGTAGGAAATTAAGTGCTCAATAAAAATGGTGTTTTATGTTTTGGCGATTAAATTAAGCGTTCAAAAGATATTCATCATCAAACTTTTTTGTTAAAGAGCATCGAAAAAATTACCCCACTTGCAACAAAAAATTGTTTGAAAATTAATAACTCAGTTGAAAATTGAAATAAAAAACTTTTTTATAACTAATTGGACATTTTTTTTTCTCTAAAACTGAAACATATCATAATATATTTATAATGAAAATTTTGCTTTTTTTTACTAATAAATTATTAACTAAGCGATAAATAATGTACAATTTATTTTTTTTCAATGTAGACAAAGATACTTACACATAAGAAAAGACTTGAAAAATATTTTGAAGTTTCTCAGTTGATAAAAACTAAAATTCGTGTAAATTTTTTCAAAATTTATAAATTTAATTGAAATTTTTCGAATATCTAATCAAAAACTTTTAAAATCAGTACACATGAAAGTTTGATGATGAATATCTTTTGAACGCTTAATTTAATCGCCAAAACATAAGATACCATTTTTATAGAGCACTTAATTTCCTACAAAAATTTGTATTGCGCATTTTATAATAGTCATTTATTGTCGAGTTATAAAATTCATAAACAAAAATGAAATTTGTCTAAAAATCATCAAATTTAAATCTTCAATATCATTCAAATGGTGAGGTTTGCGGAAAAAATATTAGATACCTTTTTTGTAGAACATTAAATTTCCTACAAAATTCTTTCAGAACATTTTTCTGTACAATCAATTAATGATGAGATAGGAATTTTATTCTATTAGACTGAAAAAAAAATAAAAAACTGCGATGCGGAGGCTCTTCCTATTAAAATTAAGAGCTCATATTTGGTAAGAATTGTTTAAAGGTGTCTAGCAACCTAAAAAAAGGTACATGAGATGGACACTGGGAGTAGATTGGAAGATACCATGGTACATGATAAGAGAAGAAGGAAATAGAGATAAACTGGGAAGAAGAGCAGCGAAGAGAGCTTCTTGGAAGTATGAGGAGAAGCTAAGGAGAGGAAAAGGAAGTGAACTGGCGAGAGAATGCTGAAAGGAGGCGCAGGAGAGAGAAAAGGGGGGAGAAGTGGAGATGGAGAAGTGGAAATGGGAAGAATCGAGGAAAAGGTTTAGAGAGAGGATAGTGCAGGACAAGGAGGAGGTTGTTGAGAGTTCAGAAGAGATTGAGAAGGAGGAAAGAAGGCGGCAGGAGGATGAAAGGTGGAAGAAGGTACAAAGCTCCAGATATAATAAATGGTACAGGCTAGTGATAGCGGAGGGGTTACCGAAATATTTGGAAAGCAAGTGGAGTGAAGAGAGGAAGAGAAGAGTGGCGAGATTCAGATTAGGGAATGAGA
This sequence comes from Polistes dominula, assembly GCF_049000335.1. Lineage (NCBI taxonomy): Eukaryota > Metazoa > Arthropoda > Insecta > Hymenoptera > Vespidae > Polistes > Polistes dominula. The sequence continues at coordinate 291,890 of NW_028301034.1, forward strand.
TGAGGGAAGGGAGATACTGGGAGGAGGAGGAGAGGAGACGATGCAGGGTGTGCAGGTGGGAGAGAGAGACGTGGGAGCATTTGTTAGAAGGTTGCATCAGAACAATAGGTAAGGAGGACGGGAGAGGAATAGAAGAAAAGATAAAAGAGATTTTGGATGAGAGTGGAATAGGGGAAGAATGGATGAAGAAGGTTGAGAGTATAAGAGAGGGGAAGGAGGGACAAGGTTGGGAGTGATGGAGGTAGAAGCGGGATTGTGGGACGAGGGGAGGGGGAAAGGAGAGAGTAGGGTGAAGATAGGTTAAGGATATAATTGTAAAAGGAGTGTAACCCTTCGGGGAATCAGTAAAATGTATCTATCTATCTATCTATATATAAAAGAATACTAATAATACACTTAATATAATAAAACTCACTTCTACTTCTTCATTTTCCGAATCAGTTTGTTGGTACGGAAATAAATGATTATTTTGTTGGTTTATAACTCGAACCATAGTACTTTCATATGGCGAAGGTGTTCTAGTATTACGTATAAATACAGATTGTTGATTCTACAAAAGAATAAATTATGATATTAGATAATCTAATAAGTATAAGAATAATAAAATATTAATATTCATAAATGAATATTTTAAGTGCATATATACTTACTTGTCCATTCCACTGATTATTTCGATCATGTTTTTGAGTTTCATACATAGGAGACGGACTGCGACGTTTAAAGGTATTTGTTTGAGAATGTACTGCATAATAAAAAATAAAAAATTAATAATTATGAAAAAAGAAGAAAACACTGTTACAATATTTTTATTGTACCATTTTTTTTTTTATATACTTCGAAAATTATAGAATTGTATTTTACCTGCCCATTCTGAAGCATGAATAAATGAACTGTGAGTTCCTTTGATAGGTCTAAGACCTTCTGGTGTTCTTGATATTGTACTATTAGATGCATTACTGTCCCTGGCTTGCGGGACATGAATTCGTTTGCTTGACAATTTTGTTTTCTCCGGCTTTAAAATAAAATAAAATTATATTTTTTAGAAATAAATTTACTTTTACAAAAATACTACACATTTATATAATAAAAAGATTTGAAAATGTACTTTATATTGGTCTTCCCATAAATTACTGAAATGTTGAGAGCCAGCAACTTGCCAAATCAATGGCGATTGAACTCTAGTTAATTCGTTGTAACTTCTGTTAAATGTTACATCACTACTCGCTGAATATGGTCTAGCCACAAAAATTGGTGGTGGTTGAATCATTCTATAAATATAATTAATATAATGATTAATATTTGTAAGTAAAATAAAACTATATAATTATTATATATTGTTATATTATCATTCAGATAAGATCAAAGCTTCTAAATTTCATAGCCCGAATCGACAAGGATATAAAATGATATCAACTTATGACTCAAGAGCTCTTTCTCGGATTATCATCATTAAATACAATTTGATTACTTCTAAATAAATATAATAAAATAAATAAAACACATACCCAGAAGAGACACTAACAGGAGCACAAGGTACTCCTGCCCAAGTAGTATATGGTCCTACCACAGGCGATGATGATTGATAATGTGGAACTTGTAGGGTTCGTGCACCCGCTATCGAAGCACTTGCACTATACATTTGTTTAAAAGAGTTTGCTATAATGTCGGATTCACTTAGAGCACGATTTCGTGTTATGGTATTTCCTGTAGTCAAAAAAGAAAAAAAAACATATTTAGTTAAAAACTTTGACATTACATATAATAGCATATTGCTTGAAATTATACTGATATGTATATAACATTTTTTTTTGTAATGTTAATTTAAAAAAAAAAAAGGAACAAAAATATATACATATATACTATTTGAAATTAATCTTTAAAAAGATTTGATTTATATATTATATATATATATTACACTCTATACAGTTAAGAAGATAGAAACATTCAAATCATGTGATCATTAAATAAAAACACGAACTTAAAGACAAAATATATATATAATTATGCAAAATAAAACTATTGTCAAGATAATAGTAACATAAAATAAATGTAGAATTATATACCTTGACTTTTATTGTTACCGTTTCCCGTTTCCTTGTAAAATCTTACCGAAATCTTTGAATCAAAAACATATTCTCCATCCATACGTTTCTGAGCCCTATAGAAAAGGTCACATTGTCATAAGAGACACAGTCAGCTGATAGAAATTATATATGGCAGTTTTATTTGTACATGACCTTGTAAGGTAATAATAAAATATATAAATATATACTTTCTTTCTTAGAAATGATTTGAAATATTGAAGAAAGTATATTGGATATATTTTATTATACAAAATCTCAATTAATATCATTAATCAATTTACAGTATAATATGTATATATGTATATATGTATATATCTCTAATAAAAGTCAACTTACCTTATAATAAATTAAAATCATCAGATTAAACTAAGGAATATACAAGAGTAAAAATAAACAATATCAATGCATTACTTAAAATAATTCAATTTGAAAATATTACCAACTGGCTGTATTTTAACTAATCGAATACAAAGTAATCGAATACAAAACAAAATTTATATATCACAAGTATTTTGAATAATACTGCAGTCGTTAACATTGTTTGCTACAATTCAAATACTTCCTTACTTATGTCCTTTCCCCTACTACTCTACTGTTTAGTTTACAGATAAATTTTTTTCTTTACGTATATTATTAAATGATCCAATCAGAAAGATAGAAATTTACAAGCGGGCTATTCAAACATTTTAAGACTAAAACATTGAGGCAGGATTGTTTGTACTCTTATTAGATTAAAAAAAAAAAAACTTATGAAACAAAGAAAAGAAATTAATAATAATTGTTGAATAGTTCTTAAGTATATACCTTTTTGCAGAAGTCTTTGAAGCAAAACGTACAATGGCAGTTTTAAATTTGACTCTGATTACACGACCACCGCAATTATCAGACATTTTTTGAAGACGTCGTTTAATAACTACAACATCCTTATCTTCAGGAAGATTAGATATTATTAGATCATAATATTCATTAACCTGAAAACGATAGAAAAAATATATATAATATTAAACAACAAATTATTTCGTAGTGCATAGTAAAAAAAAAAGATAACCTTAAAAACAACAAATTAGGAAAAAATAAATTATTTCAATATTTTGTTAAATAAGAAGAACATGTAAATATTGTAATATTACACACGCATACAAATAGAATTTCATTAATTTTTATCAAAAGTATTATAATTTGAAATTTTATTTATTTAAGGAGGTATTCTGGTCTAGAAATTTGAAAAAATCGATTTTGATTTTTTTTTGCATATTTTCAAAGCTTAACCTTTTAAGAATATGTTCTCAAGAGGATTTTTCAAAATTCAAATTATTTTTGGAAATATAGCTGTTTTTGTGACACGGCATCCTATATCCCACCCTTATTACGCGAAACTTTGGACGCGTTTTTCTCGAAACTGTTTTTTTTGTTCACAAATGTCAAGATATCTCAAGTTCTATTAAACCGATTTGCTTGAAATTTGGTGAGAGTCTTCTCTATGCATTGCTCTATCGTACAAACTAAACTCTTACAAAATTTTCAATTTTTACTATTTTTAAAAAATTCGGAAAAGTAAAAAATGTGGTAAAAATAATGTATCCTTTTTTCAGACAGCTGTAATTTAGCGAAAAAAAAAACATTTTTTCAATTCTTTTAGTTCGAACGATAGCGGCATTATTCTAAATTAATAATCCGTTTTAATTTTTTATTTCGGATTACCAGGAGAGCTGTAATCTTCACATTTGTCGTGCACAGTTTTCCTGGGACCCCCCACTTCATCTTTTTCAATTTTAAATTTGTTCATTATTTTTTTTTTCCCCATGTATTCTTGAAATATTAATGAATATCTTGTAACATTATAGATAGTGAAAATATTATTCGTCTTTTTGTTATTACACTTGAAAAAGTAGCTAAAATTCATGCCTTTAGACCAGAATACCCCCTTAAGGTAGTATCCCCCTGTGTCGGTTTAAAAAAATCAAATTTTTTTTTTTTTACATATTTCGTAGGAAAAACATTTCAAAAATATGCTTCGAAAATTTCAGACCGATATTCAAAGTATTCTCAAAGTTATAACCGAAAGTATGGAATGCGCCGTAGTGTGTATAACTCAGAACGCCTCTATTTTGTTGTCTCTATTTACTCTCTATTAGGTATTGTGTCGTTGATAGGCAAATTTTCAAATAAAATAATTGATATGATAGTAAAATCAAGCATATGTAAAGCATGTCAATATTTAGCAACAAAAAACCCCATCGTAGCGGAGAGTTTATCTGAAGATCACAAAAATGAATGCACAGCAAATCACGAAGGTAGCAGTGGCAAAATGGAGGTCGACAGTGTTTCTGAAATGTTCAAGCGTTCTGAGGAGCGTTATGATTTGAAATACGTGAAATACATTGGTCAAACAGCCAGAAATTACGTCGACACCGTTGACAATGCTCGTATTTTGAGAGCGAAGAAAACTACAGAAGCTAATTCTAAAGAGGCCAAAACCTACGTAAGGTTCTCAAAGCTGTTTAAAATGATAATTATGAGGAGATTATGCTTCGAAAATTTCAGACCGATATTCAAAGTATTCTCAAAGTTATAACCGAAAGTATGGAATGCGCCGTAGTGTGTATAACTCAGAACGCCTCTATTTTGTTGTCTCTATTTACTCTCTATTAGGTATTGTGTCGTTGATAGGCAAATTTTCAAATAAAATAATTGATGTGATAGTAAAATCAAGCATATGTAAAGCATGTCAGTATTTAGCAACAAAAAACCCCATCGAAGCTGAGAGTTTATCTGAAGATCACAAAAATGAATGCACAGCAAATCACGAAGGTAGCAGTGGCAAAATGGAGGTCGACAGTGTTTCTGAAATGTTCAAGCGTTCTGAGGAGCGTTATGGTTTGAAATACGTGAAATACATTGGTCAAACAGCCAGAAATTACGTCGACACCGTTGACAATGCTCGTATTTTGAGAACGAAGAAAACTACAGAAGCTAATTCTAAAGAGGCCAAAACCTACGTAAGGTTCTCAAAGCTGTTTAAAATGATAATTATGAGGAGATTATGCTTCGAAAATTTCAGACCGATATTCAAAGTATTCTCAAAGTTATAACCGAAAGTATGGAATGCGCCGTAGTGTGTATAACTCAGAACGCCTCTATTTTGTTGTCTCTATTTACTCTCTATTAGGTATTGTGTCGTTGATAGTCAAATTTTCAAATAAAATAATTGATGTGATAGTAAAATCAAGCATATGTAAAGCATGTCAGTATTTAGCAACAAAAAACCCCATCGAAGCTGAGAGTTTATCTGAAGATCACAAAAATGAATGCACAGCAAATCACGAGAGTAGCAGTGGCAAAATGGAGATCGACAGTGTTTCTGAAATGTTCAAGCGTTCTGAGGAGCGTTATGATTTGAAATACGTGAAATACATTGGTCAAACAGCCAGAAACTACGTCGACACCGTTGACAATGCTCGTATTTTGAGAGCGAAGAAAACTACAGAAGCTAATTCTAAAGAGGCCAAAACCTACGTAAGGTTCTTAAAGCTGTTTAAAATGATAATTATGAGGAAGCTGAAGGACTACTGTATGCACCAGGCATAGCAGAATAATATAAGTATAATTTTTTTATAAAAAATCTCTTCTCAAAACTTTAAACGTGTTTTTCTCGAAACTACGTTTTTGAAATTTTGCAGAAGCACTCACTAAAAACTATAGAACCGATTGGGCTACAATTTGTACCAGTTATTCTTGACACATATTCTAATGCATTATACCTCAAAAATCTTTAATTTTTTAATAATAAATATATTTTTTTAAACAATTGAAGGTAAAAAAGAGCACCGATTTTGAAAAAAATTTTTCACACGTTCGTCATTTTGTTTTTTTTTTTTTTGTTGAAAAAAATGAACATATTGTTGGTATCATGTCTATAATTAAGCCTAAAGAATAATAAGTATTTTTAGTTTTTTTGTTTCAGACGGCTGCAAAGGCTCTGTGCTTCTGCAAATTGAATTAGGGGACTCCAATTTAACGTTAAAAAAAAAAGGACAAATCTTGCCCAAATTAGGTTAAAAAAAATTTTTTTGTATAGTTTAAGATACTGATAAAAACATATTACAAATTCAAGACGATCGCATTTTGTTTTCCTATTCAAAAAAAAATTCATGAAAAAGCATTGAAATTTCGGTCTTCACAGGGGCGTACTACCTTAAGAAGATGATTTTATGTATTTTAATATTTCAATGAAATATATAATCCGTTTAGAACAAATTAATGATTTACAAATTAATACAAATAAATTTACCTTCAATAATTGTCTAGATGGCAGTGGTTCCATAAGATCCATAAAATCATAATGTTCATTCGCACATAATATTAATGCTTCTGAAGTACTTTTGTTATGAAGAAGTATCACATGAATTTTTTTCCTATATCTTAAATCACTAAGATCAGCAGCAAAGTCAATATCTCCAGATATTAAAATGATTGCTGCTGGACTACCATGAATATCAGCAAATCTTCTGATAGACTGTTTCAATTTTTCATCAGCAGCATTTTTACATGTTGCAGCAACATGTATTAAATTAACCTAATAGTAAACAAAATTGACAAAATACTTATAAAATACGATTTATCTTAACATATCTATGATTAAAAGCGTGAAGCTGCATACAATATCTGGTGTTATATTTTGTGCTCTATTATAAGATACATTCTCATAAGAATCGCAATGAGTAGGACTCATGTTTTTCATATTTAAGCCATAGAGCTATAGAGTGCATGGTGCGTGGTTTTATACATTGATATTATGCAAGGTGTTAATAAAGAACCTATAATTGCAATCTACGTATTTAATTGAAGCTAATTTTATCTATTAATCTATTAGTTTTCTATCAAGATTACCTGTGCATCATTTAATTCTTGCATTACATGATTATTTTCTTTTTGAACATCACAAACAACAATAAATTCTGCTTCTCGATAACCGCTAAAAAATTTATCTCTAATCACTTGTGTAACCGCCATAGCAGATCTTCCTTTTGGAACCTGTGTATAAAACATATTAGAATTAAAATGTATTATAGTATATAATATTCTATTATATAGTTACACATACAAATACTAATAACTTTAAATTAACATGACAATTAGCTATAATATAGTATGTGTAACTATTATCTATAATATAGTATGTGTAACTATTATATAGTTACACATACAAATATTAATAACTTGAAACTAACATGACAATTTTCAATGTCCCAAAATACCCCAATTGGTGGTAAATATGTGGGTAAAGTTGGTAAATTAATAGAATTATCATGGTGAAGAAAGGAACAGCCATATCTATAATGACTAAATAATGGAGATACAGAAGTCTTAAATTCTGTTTTGTTAGCACTACCATTATCTGAACCAGTATCATCACATGCTGCTTGACTTGTAGAAATTTCTTTAGTTTCATGAGAAGATATTTTTTGTGCAGACAACAACTGCAATAACTCGTCGCTTGAATCTTTCATCTGGTCTTAGATATCACAGAAAAATGTTTACAAATCTTTATCCTGGTTTGTGCTTTCAAAGCTCTCACTAGTGTTCTTTTAGGATATATACTGTAATGAATTAAAAATAGATTATAATTAAATATTTTCCTATAATGTTACAATTATAAATATTTCAAAATTATTCATGCATTTGATATTTATTTTACAAAGTATTAAGTATAAGCAAAAATATAATAGATATTAATAAGATTAACCTATTTTATTACAATTTTTATCAAAAATAATATTTAATATATATATATATATATATAATTTAACTGTAAACACTAACATTAAATCATGTATATATAAGTATTGAAGTAAAAAGTAAATATAAAAGATTATTGGTTATATTAAGAATGTAACTACAAATAGTACAAATGTATGTTATGTAGAAAGTTACGTAGTGGAAATATTTTTGACACAAATCTTATTAAATAGAAATATTTTATTAGAATATAGTTACCTAAGAAATCAACCCATTATATTTTGTATATTTTTATTCATTACGTAGAAATAATTATACGTAACTTTGTCTCAACGTTTTAATATACGTACAGAGCATCGAAAAATGGTATATTAAAAGAACAATAAAAGATCTTTTAAAAAGCCATAACCAAAATTTACACATGAAGAACAGTAGATTATGCAAGTAAATGTTTCTCTTACTTGATCTGTATATTTCGTTTTCTTTATATAAACTTCTTTTTATTTCTATCAAACTACACTATGCACAAACAAAGTGTGTACTCCAATAAAAGCGTTCCTAGCTTGAACTAACACATATATACAATAGTATATAATATATATACTATATAGTCCATATCAAAAGTAAAAAACGTATCGAAATATTTCTGTGGCGACTATCCGTAGCTCCGATGTCTTGCACCAGGACGGTGCCGACATCTCGCGGCTGCCAGCGCCAAGTTCGGCAGACGTACCCAAAAACTACTAGAGGTGCGCGTGTCTTGCAGCGACACTTTCTGCCTCGGCTTTGTAACCAAACCATGATGTAGAGGCGGCCGATTGGTCAGAACTCGCGGCGTAATTGCGCCTGGGAATCTGATTGGTCGGTCCTAGTAACGAACATCCCGGATCATCTCCTCGCTTCTCGGAGATCATCGATCCAACGGATTTCTTGACAGGAGTTCGATATCACTCGCCAAGCTTATCAGTCGACTGCGCTTGCTCTCTCTTCCGTATCAATTTATCATTCTGTATCTCATTGTGCGTGTGTGTATAAATTCTGTATTCTGTTGAATAAAATCTGTTCTGAGAGATCACAAATAAAAAAGATGAAATCCCTTGTAGTGTCCAGCTTTCTCATTTGTCGTTACGGTGGTCAGTAACTAGCCATTCGGCCCACGGTCATTGGATTTCCCACATTTCTTTGAGTATAGCTTAAGGTAGGGATCCTGTAAGAGAGATGCGCCATACATATTCAGCTCATGTGCCATTGGCTGAAAATTTTGGGGGACTGCTTGAGTTTATAATAATTTTTTCGTGTAACCTATTCTATTTTAATATAAATTTTTAATTATCATTAAATATAGTTCTTTTTTTTCTGTATTTGATGCAATTCATTATTTCATAATTATTTCAATGTTTGAATCATTCGCGCGCAAAATCGAATTCCGGTCCCCCAGCAATGTACATGGCGCATCCCTCCTATAGGATCCCTAGCGCTAAGTAGCTTCAATATCAATCCGCCCTCGTATGATCTAAGGCAAATATATATGCATATACATACCAGTAATGTCAGACGCACCAGAGAACGTGTGTTTCTCTTTCACGTGGGAGCCTTCGTACACATGCACATGTATATGTCTCCGGGCGCATGCGTGTTTCTCGGCGCATGCGTATGGGGCTCCGGCGCATCCTCGATGGCGGTAGTTTCTATTGACATATCTATGTGCAACAGCAGGTGCGCATAAGGGTCCTTTCCAGTCGTTCCCCACGATTTTTGTTAAAGTGAAGGTGAGTCGTGTAATGTTATATAATATATTGAATTATAGTGTAAACATGTTATTTTTTTTAAATGTCCTCTTCCTATAATTTCTATCGTATTTTCATTGTCACGGGGGTCTAACGATACCCCATATTTGAGTGAAGTATACACGTTACTGAGGATTACATAGTGCGCATGCGTAGAAAAATCCCACGTCCTTGCATCACTGATACATCACTATAGAGAAGTATTAAGTACATAATGCATATAACATTTTTTATATGCATTAAAAAAAGGTGACGACTAACCTGGATCTTGACAGGAATAGAATAAATTTCTCTTAATAAATAATTCTACACTATGTTGAAACCAAAAGCTCTTACACAAGTTTTGAGCCAGGCGAATACAGGTGGTGTTGAAAATACTTTGTAAGTTATACATTTTGTATTAAAGTTTAAATTTTATAAAAACTTTTTGTCACGTTTATTAACCTAAACATAATATTGTTAAATTAATCATAATATATCACCTAATATATATTTATACAAGTAAAATGAATTAAATGTATATTTATTATACTGTATTATTAAATTATACTTGTGTATTTTATAACCAATATTATGATAAACTTCATTTCGCTATATAATAAATAAGTTCTTGTAAGAAATTAATAATGAATAATATTACAGGTTACTCAACAGAGATGGTGGTTTATTAGCGTATAGTGGCTATGGAGATAAAGATGCTAGAATAACTGCTGCTATTACAAGTAATATTTGGTCAGCTTATGAAAAGAATGGAAGAAATGCATTTAAAGAAGATGAATTACAATTTGTTTTGATGGATTGCGCGGTAATCATACAATCAACCTATCAAAATAACATTACGAATAATTTTTTAAAATCTAACCTATTTAAAAAGCACTGCAACATTATAATTTTAGATTAAACTTGATAATTCATGAATATCTTATTTCAGGAAGGCAAAGTGGTGATTACAGAAGTAGCAAATTTATTATTATGTTTGTATGCTAAAGAGAATGTAGGATTTGGTTTATTAAGAGAAAAAGCACAAGCACTTGCTAAATATCTTGATCGACCTTTGAAAACAATTGCTAATATGCCGTGAATAAGATTTTGTATATAATATACAAATTATATATTTATATATATAAATATATATACTACTTAAGGTACTACTATAATAATTACTATAATGTTCATATTTGTATACATCTCTTGAAATCTTTATAATTTGTATTATATGTGTACATAAGTACGTATATTAATAAATAAGTTTTCATATTTTAATATTTTTTTCGTACTTCATAATAACTATAATTTATTATTGGTAAAATAATATCTACAAATATTTATATAATATTTATATGAGAAGAAAAAAAGGTCTTAGTGATAAAGTTAAATATAGCAAACAAATTTGTAATAAGCTTTTTATTTAATCTGGATAATAATAAAAAATGCAAACAATTAAGATTGTAATTTACTATGAATGTATAATTTATTTTACAAGTAATATAATGCAACAACAATAGAATGTAATGAAATTATGCTCACATACTTAAATCAAAATTAAATGTTAATAATGTCTTTATCATACTTTATCATAATATTTAAGAATGAAAATTATCTTTTGCTCATAAAAATGGAAATGACTATTTAATAAATATAACCACCTTTGCATTAATTATAATTTACAGATAATTGCACTAATATATATATATATAATAATTATTGCATCTAAAGTTACTGTAACTGTTTCTATCAAGTGAAGTTACTTTGAAATGATTATTCAAATTAATCTAGATCTTATTTTGTTTTATATTATCAATAAATGTGCAATGACCATACAACGATGTTACTTGTGAATTTACATGCAATTACGCATGTATTATAAATATATAAAAAATCTAGATATTTTTATTTTTATAAGTATTATAACTAGCCAATTATGCACATTTATTCAGTGATTAGTTTTCTTTTATTATACTCTTAATCAACTATTTTGTTGCAGTATTAATGAAGTATAATTACAATTAATATTAAATACGAATTCATACATTAGTTTGTTTACTTGTGCATTATTTGTATAGCTATAAATATATATAATTGTATATAAGTTTAAATACAAATTATTAAACGATCTTTTATATTATTGATTAAATGTAAACATAGATCTTGTTTAATATAATGGTTATTTCAAAGTGAATTTTGATAATATAAATATTCATTTTTATATATCGTTTTCGTATTAAAATAATAAATTCCGAATTCCATAACAACAATATGAACTTATCCCTATATATTATATTTAATATTCTCGTATTATAATTACTATAGAATTTGTAAAGTCTTCTATTATCCATTCTTATTTATTTTTTAAATCAAGATATAATTATTTCCTAAATCATGTAATTATTTATTAAAGACATATAAACTATAAATATATTTAAATCGGAATATTTCATACGTGTACATAATTTCTATAACTATAATATTGTGAGAGTACATAATATCAAAATCCATGTGAAATATTGAAAATATATCTTGTGTAAATAAAATATATTATAATGTCTTCTACAAATGTAATAAGGTAATTCAATTATTACTAGCTCAAATTTATCTGAGCAAAAATTAAGTCGAAACATAAATTCGTTCATTTTTATTTATTATAATATTTTTTTTTTTTATGTTATTACTTGTTTTTTTTTTTTTTTTTTTACATTTCTTATAAATAATAGTATTAAAGTGCTATTTTTATTATATATGAATACCACCCTCATATTGAAAATTTAAATATTGAATTTATATTCAGTTCAAAAATTTATTTTATAAACGCATAATTCTTGATAATTATTTAGACTTATAAATATAAACATTAATGTGAAACTAATGGCATATATATTTAACTAAGGAAGAAATTAATTGCATTGAAATATATTTGAAAATCAGATTAATAGTAATGGTCCTAAAGTTATTGACAAATTACAATGTTTGTTTCTTAATATATTTGTCATGAAAGTAACTGATATTGTTGTGCAAATCAATACTTTTATCAAAAGTATTACGATCAATCTAAATATTTCAATTAGTGAGATTAATAAATCTAGTGATCTTATTACATTTCTTTTCAATGTAAAAACTTCAATGTAATTTACTGCTAATGTCATTGATCAGTTATATCTTGAAATATTAGGATTATACATTCATTGGGTTTGCTAATAAGTAATGTGCCGACATGTTCAGTAAAAAATACTGTATACAGTGTTGTTTATTTAGATATAAAATACTGACAATTCTGCCGTTACTTATTGGCTAATCCAATTAATTATGATATTAATTATATTTAGAATAATATGTTTTATAGATAGATATAATTATATTTTCTTATTTCATTTCTAAATATGCGTATATTGTCTAGGATGATTTTTTTTTTTTAGTAGGCCTGGAACAATTGACAAACAATGTCTATTGCAAATTTTCTCAGTATTTTTATTCGCTACTGAGGATTATTATATATGTATATGTGTGTGTATGTACATACATATATATTGTACGAAGTCAAAAATTAATGAAACTTAGAAAAATGAAGTATGTATATAATCATTAATTTATTATCCCTCTCTTTTATGATTTGATCTCTTATTAAAGGGACAATTATATATATATATATATATGCTACATATTCTGCGTATTAATAATTATTATTTTTGTGATATCATAATTTTGTTGAATGTTTACCTGTTTTTATAGCATAAGGCCCAACATTGTGATCTTAGAGAATAATGTAACAAGTTATTTTCTTTAAAAATTGTTTTATTGTTTCAATACTAATATGTATCTGAAGATTACTTAACACGTTAGTAGTAAACACTTTGATTCAGATACTTAAAGTTATAATGCTAGCTATATAAATATCATACATTATGTTTTATAGCGGCAGTGCAAGGTAAGTAATTTAGAGAATCTTATGATACAATTACAAATAAAAAGAAATCTTGTAGAAAAAATTTGGTACAAAAGGATAAACTATGCACTACCACAGATATATATATATATCTACATTCTTTGTAGAAACTTTTTTTTTTTTTTTATATGAAAAAGATGACTTCCGTAAATACTATTATCCATTAAACTACTCAGTAAAGCTAAAACATAACTTTAGCTATCGTTAAACAACTTTGGTTATTATTAGTAACATATTTGCCATTTTATCCTTAGTATGTCTCCTTTGAAAGCAGATAACTGTAATATGTGTTTAAAGGAAAAAAAAAAAAAGAACAATAATATCTTCCTAGAATTATTTTTCATTTGTTAATTTTTATAAAATTGTAAAATACTGAGTAAGTGAAATATCATCAAAGATGAAAGTAATATCTTTCATTACGATAAGTTAATGAGAATGTACATGTCTTCATTAATAATGAAGCTATAATACTTTCCATTGTAAAAGTTTCATATACAATATTGCTAAATAATAAATATCGATATAAAATATATAATTAAAATTTGTAGTAGACTTTTTCATATTGTTTCTTATTTTCTTTTTTTTTTTGGTTTTCTTTTTTTGCTAAATTATAATCATATAGAAATGAAAACTTGCAAATGGAGACCGTATAAATCTTAAAAAATAAACTATTAACTAAAAAAAAAAAAAAAACAGATACAGTCTTCGTCTTCTTGCTGCACAGTTGATCTAATTAAAGGAGGCAAGAAGGGATAAGGGACGGATTTAGATTACATGCGTGATCCCTTCTGTTGTAAGACCTAAAATATAACCCCATAATTCAAATATTTTGATTGTTTAAAATGAAAAAAAAATAAAAAAGAATAAAATTATCAATTTTTAAACAATAATTATCAAAATCATTCATAATTTATTACATTATTTGTAATGTTGTTTTAGATCAAAATAATGTATGATATATTATTATTGTTCAGCCTCTGCTATATTGTTGTTGTACAGAATTATTTCATTGCACAAGTATCATTTATAAATTCGATTATAAAAATATGAAATATATACTAAAATAAAATAATACAGAAAGAAATAATAAATTGTATAATTAAAATTATAATCAATAATATTGTTACTAATCAAATTATTTATTTATTTACTTATTTCCATATTATAATGTGTATTTCTTTAAGTAGTCAATAATTTCTTTACTAAACAATGTTATAATTAAATAAATAAGCATATAAATAACATGTGTATGTAATGAACTAATTGTAACATGCATTATTAAATCATGCAGGATACAGGGCAAATAGAAACCAAACCAATGAAAGAAAAAATCTTTATTATACGATAATAGCATGCATTACAATAATAATAATCATAATAATAATAATAATGATAATAATAATAATAATAATAATAATAATAATATGATACATACAACAAATATCAGAGGCAGAACATGCTCATGCAAATTGATGTAAAAACTTTTGAATTCAATTCTATTAAAATTAATCAAATTTGTTCTTTATGAAAAAAAAAAAAAAAAAAAAAAAAAAAAAAAAACAACAAACTAATATCGCGTGATTTCTTATTGTTAAAGTCATATTGTAAAGTTATCTCTTGACAAATAATTATATAAATGAATATTTCATGTTATTTATAAGATTTCATCAAGTTAATTTACTGATTTTATTTTTTTTTATTTTTTTTTTTTTTTTTTTTTTTTGATATAAGTAATTTTATTTTTCTTTATTTTAATTTTTGTGCTGTGTGTCATATAGTTATTACAAATAATAAAATATGAGATTTGTAAATATCAATATATGATAATAATATAAATAGAATAATTAAGGGCAAATAGTGTTATTTTAAGAATTGCATATAATGTTAATTATCTTTGGCCATTATACAATGTATAAATACATGTAAAAAAAATATATTATTACTAAAAATTGTATATTGAAATAAATATTTTCAAGAAAGGTGGCGCTTAAGATAATACTGATAAAATATGTTTTATTCATTGTGATGTGCATGTTAATAAGAAATTATGCACACATTTGGATATTTATATGAATTTCTTTCAAATATATCCATTTAATAAAAAAGCTACGAAGAAAATAATCGTCATATAGTTTTTTGTTTTTGTAATAGAATGAAATATATTGAACGTAATATTCGTTCAATATACGAATTACATTATACATAACTATTTTGACTAGAACAAGAACTTAAATAGAGGGTATGGGATAGTGTACCTTAACACGATCAGTAGATTTCTGTTCCTTACTATTGATTTGACTTGGTCCATTTTCACGACTCACCACAACTAGGAGTTCAGCATTGTGATTTCCATAATTATATGTGGTGTTGAGATTGATTAGCTACAAATGAACAATCATATACCAAACTATAGAATATTAATATAAAGGAGGTTAAATTTAAATAGAAAAGTTTCAATTTGTCATACGGTGTTATTCGATTAATTGTAAATTGTTTGTTTTATTATATGTTCAAATACCTGTTCAAATTTCCACCCATCGGACAATGTTGACATCATCTGTGTTATTTCATCTTCATGACTTTGCAATACTCTATAAACATATTTCTTCGAATCTTTTAAAGGTTTTGTATCTCGCATTACAATGCGTTCCTTAACTAGCCGAATTAGTTCTGTAATATTATAAAATTCTGCCTCTTCTAATACACCTTCTTCAGTTAAGTCCTTATTGATAACCAATTTACCATGTCGTAAATAATTTAAGATAGGACTAAAATATGTTGGATCACGGTCTATTAAGTAAGCACCAGTTTCATCCTATAAAAAAAACTTGTAAATCACTGTACTATATCACTAAACACATCATTTTATTGATTTAATCAATTCACATTGTTCAATCCAAGGTCATAATTATGTTCACATTATATTAATGAAAATCAAACACAAATTTTTAAATCAAGAATTTGCAAGAATAATATTTTTTACGATTTTCACCAACGACATTGTTAATAAAATTAATTGAAAAATAATATATATATATAATAATAATAAGAGGTAGTATGGATAATAACAATGATATATTTTTTTTGTAAAGTTCATTATATTGTCACAATGCTGTTGGTCTCAAATTTACGTATATAGTATAATATTTATATGAAAGATTAAAACACGATAAAAAGAATTATATGTTTAAAGTTTTCAATTATTTTTGTTACTTTAGTTTCACTTAAAATATGCAATGAAATTTTAATAATGAGTTTCAGTTACAAATAACCTCACAAAAAGAACTAACCCTGTCCGATATAAGATCCGAATCTTCTTGACAAAGTCGATAAAGAAATGAGTTAGGGTCCCGACCCAACGTAGTTTTTGAAGTTAAGAAATATGTTCCGCCCACATTTAATTTCACCCATTGTATATTACAACGTTGTTGAATATTATTTTCTGTCATTTCGTGTGAGTTCTTCTCGCTAAAGTTCGCCATGTCCGCTTTGACATTCGTATATATGTATTCGTATGTATATGCATATATGCTATGGAGGGTAGAGGTAAGGAGTATCATCCATAGAGATATTATAGATAGAGGAAACAAACCATGGGCGGTTGTGTAAGTGAAAATGTCTCTGCATGAATACAGCAGCAAAAAACTAAAGGTTGATGTTGTCTCTCTCTAACTCATGCAGTACCGGCATGAGAACTAAAATCAGCTACCTTAACCTCTACTAGCAGACTAATGCGCATGCGCCGCTCAGCGCAAGTTAGAAAGAGACAACATCAACCTCTCATGTTCTATCTCTTTTTATTTCGACGACAGGTTTTATGCTGGCTTGTCTGCTCTATGTATAATATCTCTATGGTATCATCTCATATGGGAGAAAATGTGAAAAAGTGTCCAGCGTTTTCTGAAAATCTTAGTTCAAAAACCTTCCAGAATGGCGCTGGTGAAAATAGAGATGTGGTATGAATGTAGCAATTGTAAACGAATTGAAGTATACCGAGTTATGTAATAATGTAGTAAATATAACCTTAAAGAATTATTATGAGAAAACGTGTAGCTAGTGTGATTTTATTTCGTGAAGTGTGAATAGTACGTTTATTGATTTTTTATCATTTAATTTTATAAAAAAAGTATGTGAATAACAAAACATTTATGGGTAAAATTTGTGTTCCTTGTTTATTTCTCAATTCTACTTCAATAATATTTGGCGCTTCCTTTTAAATTTATCTTGAAGCTACTGTGGCGCTACCCTAATTGAATGCATTTTGACGGACACTTTTCATATACACAGATGATACTCCTTACCTTTACCCTCCATAATATATGCCTACAAACTGCGCATAGATTAAATTTCCAAAGAAGATTGGCATCTTTCATTGTGTAAAAGTGAAAATATGGCAGATGTACAAGTTTAAAGGACAAGATCATACGCGAGTTGCAATAATTACTCGATAGAGGCAGCGTTAGTTCTCTAGGATGCTTTACTTAGAGTTTTAGTAATCATGTTTTTATTTCTAATCAAGATAGATACTTCTTAACCTAGTTATAACTTAAAGCTTTACATCCTCAAAGTATATGTTATATTATTACATATACATTTAAGAACTTTGTAGACAAAAAAATATTGCTAAAATATTTGTCTTTCCCTTTCTCTATTTTTTTTTATTTTTATTATGAAATATATTCTGAATTAAAATGAATATGTTGCTAATTCGATGCTTAAATTTAAATCTATATTTAGTGCATCCTATTTAAATGGTAAATCGTATTTCGAGTTATGTCGATTTTTGGACGATAGCACTCGAGTGCTTCGATACGATTAATGTAAAGTATCATTGTAGATATAAGTGACAATAAATACAGATACAAAGCGCCCTCATGAAAAGTGTACTAATTTTCAAGTGGCAAACGCGCTTAACCATTATCTTCGACAAATGTTTTCTTCCTTTGCTAGCTCTGCTGACCCGCTAGCCTCTGCTGATAGAGAACCGGCAAAATGGACGGTATCGCATTGAACGCGTCCGATCATGTCTTAGAAGTGATTTTCTCTTATCTAGATTTGCACACTTTAAAAAACTGTGCATTGGTATGTAAGAGGTGGTATAAATTCTTAAGGGATGAAAATAATGATGTATGGAGAATGCACTGTATTAGAACATTAGCTCAAGAAGCACTTAGTTCTGATTTATTATCATCGGTACCCACTTACAAAGCGAAACTTCGAGCATATTATCATGCTTGGAATCCTAACGATTGTTCGCGTAATGTTTATATCAAGTCAAATGGATTTACATTGCATAGGTATGTTTTTTAATCAAACTATCCAATTCTATTGTTTGTAATCATTAAATATTTATTTTATTTCATTTTTATTATTTTGTAACACTTTGTAGATCTTTAACATCTGTATCATTTGAATTATCAACAAATAACCAAAGAGCGTTTATACTTTTTGTTTTTTATTTGTCATGGGAAATTTGAAATATGGAATACTTGCTTAAATAAAGTATTCAAGTATTTATAAATAAAAGGTTTTACATTGTGATATCGAAGCTATTATTATTTACAAAGTTATACTTTTTTATATTATCATTGTGTATTAATGAATTACTAATCATTAGATTAATTAAAGTATTTTTTTAGGAATCCTGTTGCACAAAGCACAGATGCTTGTAGAGGTAAAATAGGTTTTCGGCATGGACGTCATGCATGGGAAGTAATATGGGAAGGACCATTAGGTACAGTAGCTGTTGTAGGTATAGCTACAAAAGAGGCGTCTTTGTTATGTCATGGATATGTAGCTTTGCTTGGATCTGATGAACACTCTTGGGGGTGGAATCTCGTTGACAATCATTTACTACACAATGGAGATGCACAAGGGAGTTATCCATTACTCAATAATGCTCCAACATACCAGGTGAAAGTTCTTCTTAATTTGATTAGAATAAATCAATAAAATGTTAGAAGAAGAGATAATTAAATTAATGAAAGAAACTAATATGTATTATTATTATTATTTTCATTTCAGATAGGAGAAAAAATCAGAGTCATACTGGACTGTGATGATAACACATTGTCATTTGAAAAGAATTATGAGTTTCTAGGTGTAGCTTTTAGAGGTATTACTTATGATTTTTTTGTTACTATTTTATAATACGATTAATCATTTAACCAATTTTTACACAACATTCTATATTTGTTATCAAATAATCAGCATCAGATTTCATTTTACAACTAACTGCACAGGGTT
The DNA here is from genome assembly GCF_049000335.1 of Polistes dominula. Lineage (NCBI taxonomy): Eukaryota > Metazoa > Arthropoda > Insecta > Hymenoptera > Vespidae > Polistes > Polistes dominula. The sequence continues at coordinate 311,683 of NW_028301034.1, forward strand.
ACCAGATAAAAGGTTATATCCATCGGTTTCTGCAGTATATGGAAATTCAGAAATATCAATGGTGTACATAGGGCCACCTCTAGATGGCTAACGTTTTACTTCCAACAAAAAGATATATTTGAATACTTATTCAAAACTACATTCTGCAGTTTGCTGCAGAGCTTGTGGCATCTTATATCGACGTATCTACGTTTCAGTAGATCTAGCACACTAAAAGATATGATTCTCTTATTGGAGAATGTGTGCCTACTAAATTACGTGGTTGGTAATACTGTAAATAGTTAGTTTTATTATTGTATTTTAGATGGAGTGTTATTAATTGCACAACATCATTCAATTATTTCAATTTTTCTTTTATCAGATCCATTATAAGGTCATATAATAATGATCATGATATAGGATAAAAGTATTTTTATGAATTCCAACCATATAATTTCAATATTATACTGGAACTGAATTTAATATAAATTTTAATCGTTCTTTTAACCAGTTTATAAAACACTCAAATTCCTATTTATTCGAATAACAATTGGTTTAAAATTGTCTTATATCAAAGAAGTACATTTTATTTTTCTAAAAGTGTATTATTTACTAAAAAAAAAAAAATCACATAGAGCATATTTGATAATTAATTCAAATTTTATAAACAAATTAAAATGTGATTTAATTTTTTATATTTGCATATGGTCAAAACACATTGAACGTAGATATTACATTGGATTTGATTTTACTATAAAATATAGGATTTAAATTTGATATATATTGAACTTTTAATTCATGTTAATTTTACGTGTTTAATTTATAGTTTCTTTTATTTTTTTAATATAAATTACTTACCATAGGATATATATATATATAAAAATTTTATCAGTATTATTTATTTGTCTTATATATTATTTCGTATATATAGTGCAAATATTGAACAACTATAATTGTTTAATAATTTACCATTCAAACAGTCTGAACTTTGTATTATATAATATTTTTGTTTTTCACAAATTAATGTATAGTTTATTTATAAAATTTTAATTTAACAATCTAATATTTAATATATTATTATTTATATTATTTTGTGTATTTTTGTTTGTTTAATTATAGCTGTAATATCTATATTATTAGATACACTAGTCATTGTCCAAGGAATGTGTTTTATTATTTCCCGTTTGACTGTATGCAAGTATTGCAATGTTATATACAAATTTCATAGAAACGTTCACAGAAATGAAATTTAATGAAATAAACTGTTAAAAATAATGAATCTTTGGCAAGATTCCTTAACTTATATAAATTCAGGGTCTTTGTATGTTTATAAAATTATACATTACAAGTATCTCTTATAGTTCTTGTGGCCTGTAAACTATTTGTATATACACATACATGCATATATATATATATATATATATATATATATATATATATATATATATATATATATCATAGAAAAAAATGAGATTTACATATGAACATATTTTCCGCAAAGTGTGTTAATGTGTCCTGATTAGGGTGTATGTGAATTTTGTGAAAAACATAAATAATATTAATCCCAATTAATATTTATTAAGTATTATCAAATAAGTTTAAGCACCATCACAGTTGGCCCTATCTATTTACATAATCGTTAGTTTCGATATATCTACATTCCATTTTATAGTAACGATCATCTATATAGTTATATAAAATTTAAAAATTTTTTCACACTATTTAATATATTACAATTTGATAAAAAGGAAAAAAAAACGAAGACAAAGTTCTCTCTATACAAAAAAAAAAATATTCTGCAATGATCTATGCAATTTATCTTATTATGATATTCAGTGGCTGTAGTATTTATTTATTTATTTATTTATTATTTGTATTATTTAATTAAGTTTATTCTTATTTAACTTACTTATATAGTATTATAATATGAATGGATACCATAATATAATACAATACAATGTTATATTTTCATTAGTTTCCAAAGTCTACCCTTAGATCAATATTAATTTATGAAACAAGTGTAATTTGTGATACTTTTGAGTTTCTATAAAATACCCTAGAATGAATGATTACTTAATTAAAGAAGTAATGTTAGTAAATTGGATTACATAAACAGATTGTGAATGTGATAATGCTTATTGTGCATAGCAAACTGTTAATAAGTTCACTCCTCTACCTCAGAAACTATACATGATTTGGGATTAAGTCCTTAAATTGTATATTATATTATTTTAATTATTTTATTCATATCATCAAACAGAAAGAGGCTACACATAAAATCCGTTTTAACATAATGTAAATATGATGTATAAAATTTCATACCACTATTGTGGTTAAATGCACAAGAATATTTCACATCTAAAAAAAAAAAAAAAACGATTCTAATATGCTTTTAGCATCTACATTGTAAAAATTCTTGTATTAAATACATACATGATATGTAATTACAAACTATTTGTCCTCTGTTAAATAATTATGAAACAATGCTATTTTTATTATGAGATAATACTAATATCTAGTTTAGTAAAAGCTGCTTCTAGTAATTATTATAGCTAAATTATTTATAATGTGTATATATATATATATTTATTTACTGATATCATAACATTTATTAAGTGTAGTCAAAAGTAGTTTTTTTAAACTTTTATAAAATACAAATATGTGTATAGTATAGTAGATGTATATAAATTACACAGGGTGTCCTGTAACTAATGATACAAGCGAATAGGGGTGATTATACATGACAAATTTATTTTAAGTCGAAAATAAAAGAATAACATTTTTCATATAAAGTTTTATTTTCGAGAAAAATAAATTTGAAAATTTGTAAACAAAAAATTACGGGTATATTTAGAAAACAAAGTCTTATAATAACAAATTTTATTTTATTTTATTTTTTCGATTTAATTTTTCATATAGAACTACCCCTGTGCATGTTTATACCACCAGTTAGGTGGACACGCTGTATATATATATATATATATATATATATATATATATATATATATATATATATATATATATAAGTATAGCTAAAGTTATATATATATATATATATATCAGTATTAAATTGTATTATTTGATTTAATCGTAGAAATCCTTGGTTTTATTGGAAATAATTAGACGTTTTTGAGAAAGCATATAAAAAGAATTTTATTACAAACTAAAACTAGTAGTTTAGAAAATAATGAGGTTATATATGAATCCATATTGAAATTTGATCCGTTTTTAAAATCAGCTTTTCTTTTTTACAACAATGCTCGTATTTATCCATTCTTTTCTCTCCTTGTACTTTAAAAACCAATGCAAAACACCTTAACTACTCATCTTTTGTAAATTCATATATTACCTAGTTGAAGTATAAAATTCTGATTTCTTTCATATGGAAACAGGTCAGTAAAGTTATTTCAAAGTTTAGCTAGTCATTTCACAAATTTACAAATTTGAAAAAATATAAATTATTTTTTAATTTAAATTAATGAAACATGATAAATTTATGAAATATATTTTATATATACTCCAATAAGATCAGTGTTTATGTCACTCAATGTCAGTTTTTTGTTTGAATATATATGACACTTTAAGATGTCGCTACGTGTAGTTTATCGCAATCAGCAATAAAAGAAATGTCTTTTCTTTTATACAAATAAATCGTTAAAAAGAATGGCCTCATAGTTAATAAATCTATTTTATGGATTAGTTTAAAGTAATAATATTTGGAATGTACTTCGATGACTGTTTATAAATTTTGTATAATTTGAAACATTAAATTTATATATATATATATAAACATCTTATTAAATTCTGAGATTGAAGTGCATGTGTATATGGTTATTTAATGGATTTTCAAAAGTCTTATTATACTATATAATATATTTGAATATTGTATCTATGTGCACTGAAAATAATTTGAAAAAGAAATAATTTTCAAGAAATTGTCATTATGGCATCACCAGCCCCTAAATCTCCCGAACAATCAGAACGAAATAGAAAATATGATCGACAGTTGAGGTATTTAATAAATAACTGTAAAATTTGCTAAACATTATAAACAAAATTGTTCAAAATGTCTTCTTATATTTTTCTATTATTGTATACGCGTTTTATCCTTAGTATTTTCATATATTCATTATATTATGTTTTATTACATTTTTAGGTTATGGGGAGATCATGGACAAGCTAATTTAGAAGCAGCACATATTTGTCTTATAAATGCTACTGGATTGGGAACTGAAATTTTAAAATCATTAGTTCTTCCTGGTATTGGTGCATTTACTATTGTAGATGGGAAAAAAATAACAAATGAAGATATTGGAGCAAAGTATGTGACAAATATTGAATGTACATTTAAATTCGATTTATTTTCTATTTATTATTTATTCATTGCATTTATCTCTGTTTAGCTTTTTTCTAGAAGCAGATAGTGTTGGAAAATCAAGGGCTCAAGTTGCGACCCAGATGTTATTAGAGTTAAATCCTGATGTCAGAGGTGATTATATTGATGAAGAACCTGAACAAGTTTTGTATAATAGTCCGGATTTTTTAAATAACTTTACAGTAGTAGTTGCTACTTCATTAACAGAAAAGTAAGTATTACATTAAAAAAATTAACTTATTAGGTATTTAAAAAATCAAATCAAATATATTATCTTTTATATAGGATTGGATAGAAAGTATCCGCGGAAATTTACTTTTATTTCAAATTTAATTTTACAAAGAATGAATAAACCGATTTAGGTCAAATGTGCGCCGTTTTGTTCGATAACTTGTTGCCATTTTGAAGGTAATTTCATTATGCCTCTCTCATAGAAGCCCTCATCCCTATTGGCTAAGAAGTGAGATAACCAATTTTCACAAGCCTCTTTTGAGGGCAGCTTAGTACTGCCAAGAGCATTTTGCATGGACCGGAAAAGGTGGTAATCATTTAGTACCAGGTCCGGACTATACGGTGGGTGCGATATAACCTCCCATCCAAGTTCCCGGAGTCTCTGCCGGGTCGTCAAAGATGTGTGCGGTCTAGCGTTGTCCTGATGGAACACAACACCCTTTCTATTCACCAATTCTGGCCGTTTTTGGTCAAGCGCCTGCTTCAATCTGGTCAGTTGTTGACAGTTTATGTCCGAATTGAGTATTTGGCCATAGGGCAGCAGCTCATAGTAGATGATTCCCTTCCAATCCCACCAAACACACAGTAAAACCTTCTTGGCCGTCAATCCGGGCTTGGCCGCCGTTTGGGATGATTCGCCGGCCTTCGACCATGATCTTTTACGCTTCACATTGTCGTATGTGATCCACTTTTCATCACCAATCACTATCCGTTTCAGAAATGGGTCGATTTTATTGCGATGCAGCAGTGTATGGCATGTATTGATTCGATCAAAAAGATTCTTTTGCGTTAAGTCGTGTGGCACCCAAACATCCAGCTTTTTTTTTGTATCCAGCCTTACTCAAATGGTTCAAAAGGGTTGTATGAGTGGTATTTAGTTTCTGGGCTAATGATCGAGTACTCACATGACGGTCTACCTCAATTAATTCCATGATTTTATCAGTATTTTCGACGATTGGCCGACCAGAGCGTCGTGCATCTTTGACATCGAAATTTCCGGAACGGAATCGAGCAAATCATTCCTGTGTGCGACTTTCACTTACAGCATCCTCACCGTAAACCGTACAAATTTGTCGGCATGTTTTTCCAGCGTTTTTGCCTTTTTTATAGTAATAAAGCATCACATAGCGTATTTCTTCGGAAATTTCACTCATTTTCAATGGAATATAACTTTTAACACGCATGACAAATTGCGAAACTGTCTGCATAAAGAATGTAGCTTGAAATGTCATCTTTCAAACGGCGTATAGTATAACCCGATAAGAATCATACAAATTGAGATATCGACGCTAGCACCATTTATTGGCAAATTCCGCGGATACTTTCTATCCAATCCATTATAATAATTTCTATAAAAATTTGTCTAGGTGCTTAGTCCTTTTGTCGAGACGACTTTGGGAGTTAAATATTCCCTTAATAGTATGTAGGAGTATAGGCTTTATTGCTTATATGCGAATTCAAGTAAAAGAACATACTATAGTGGAGACACATCCAGATAATGAGACACCAGATTTACGTTTGCATAAACCTTTTGGAACATTAAAAAAGCACTTAGATTCTATCGACCTTGACACATTGAACTTCAAAGATCATTCTCATATGCCATATGTTGTTATTTTATATAAATATTTATCTAAGTGGATTTTGAATCATGGAAGTTTGCCCAAGACTTACAAAGAAAAGCAACTATTGAGAGAAATGATTAAAAAAGGAATGAGAAAAGATGAACAAGATGTATTAAATATTGAAGAAAATTTTGAAGAAGCAATTAAAGCTGTAAATACATGTATAAATTATACTGACGTTCCTGATAGAGTTAAAAATATTTTAAATGACGAGTGTTGTATAAATCTAACAGCAAAGGTAAACACAAATATATTCCTTTCAACTTACTATTAACCCTTTCGCTACTACGAGCGACTATAGTCGCTCTCCATGTGATGCCACTCAGGTACTACGGGCGACTATAGTCGCTTTCCATGTGATGCCGCTGAGATACTACGAGCGGCTATAGTCGCTCCCGCTAAAGATGTCGCGTAATTGTATATATGATAAGCGCCTGCAGTTGCTATGCACAGAGTATCTCACTCTAGACATGCCGCGTGAGTCTTTCGTTTTGCATCATTTGTTTTTTACGGGCTTCAATAATAAACCAAATGCCTCGTTCATCAGTCTTACGACACCGGCTCGAACGTTGCGTGCACCGTGCACTGTTTCGGTGTAGCGCGCCGTACTGCGGGAGTACCGCGGCGGAGATCCGCCCCGTAGCGAAAGGGTTAAGTTAAATTCTATAATAACAATATTTTAACTGATAATTAAATGTATTTTAGAGCAGTCCATTTTGGATCATTGCTAAAGCAGTAAAAGATTTTGTTGATAATGAAGGTTGTGGTTCGTTACCATTAAAAGGAACATTACCAGATATGACAGCTGATACAGAGAAATATATAACTCTACAGCAAATGTATGATTTTAAACGAATAATGATTGATTAATATAACGTTTTCAAATAATCACATAATATCTATAATATTAATCTTGGTTTTATCTATTTTTAGTTATCACAAGCAAGCATTAGCTGATGTAGAAGCAGTGTGGAGACGCACACTACAATTGCTACAACAGCTAGGCAAATCTTCAGATTCAATATCTGAGAAAGATGTTAAATTATTTTGTAAATATGCTGGAGATATTTATGTAGAGAGAGGAACTTGTATAGCTGATGAATATGATCCTAAAATCATTAATACTAGTAATATAGGTAAGCAAAAAACAAAAACTATATATAGGATGGGTCACCACATTTTACCACCTTGATTTACGTTTTTATTATTACGCGTAGCAGACAATGTTTCACATGGAGTTGAATGGCTTTAAAAGGGGCTCATACTGATTGTACTTTTTTTTAGGTGGACTTGTCAAGTACATATGAAGGTCATTAATGTTTTTTTAAATGGAATGATATATTTTTTATTGTATCATCTGATGCTCTTTCATATTATTTACAAAAAAGTATTAACCTATTTATGTAAAAAGATTATTACTTTAGGAGATATTTGTAATTTTTGTCTATTTACAAAAAAGCTTCAATATGGCGACCATTTGCATCAGAACACTTTCTGAATCGAGAAATTAATGACACATTAACGTTTTTAATGTATCTTATGTTATTTCCTTGCATTCATTGACGATACGATCCCTTATATTGGCCATTGTAGTCGGAGGCTCAGCGTAAACTTTATTTTTTAAGTAGCCCCATAAGAAAAAGTCGAATGGCGTTAGATCTGGTGAACTAGCCGGAAAATGAATGGGCCCACCCCGTTCTATCCAACGATTTGGGAAGTGTTAGCCGCAGTTACGATAAATCCATCCGTTAGCTCTCGCGAAATCGAAAGACAAGCTGGAATTAGCCGCAAAAGCATTTTACGCATACTGAGAAAGCACAAATTCCATTCATATAATGTATCAAAGGTTCAAGAACTGCCCGCAAATGACTGTTATAAACGTTTAGAATTTTGTAATTGGGCTCTTACTCAAAGAGACAACTTTTTCATTTTCCGGCTAGATCACCAGATCTAACGCCCCTCGACTTATTCTTATGGGGCTACTTAAAAAATAAAATTTACGCTGAGCCTCCGACTAGAATGACCAATATAAGGGATCGTATCGTCAATGAATGCAAGGAAATGACATAAGATACATTAATAAACGTTAATGAGTCATTAATTTCTCGATTCAGAAAGTGTTCTGATGCAAATGGTCGCCATATTGAAGCTTTTTTGTAAATAGACAAAAATTAAAATATCTCCTAAAGTAATAATTTCTTTACATAAATAGGTTATTACTTTTTTGTAAATAATATGAAAGAGCATCAGATGATGCCATAAAAAATATATGATTCCATTTAAAAAAACATTAATGACCTTCATATGTCCTTGACACGTCCACCTAAAAAAAAAAAAGTACAATCAGTATGAGCCCCTTTTAAAGCCATTCAACTCCATGTGAAACATTGTCTGCTACGCGTAATAATAAAAACGTAAATCAAGGTGGTAAAATGTGGTGACCCACCTTGTATATAGCTTTTATGTTTTTATCCTCAACTCTCTTTTAAGATATTATTTTTATGATATATAAGAATATATTACATGTAATAATCATTATGTGTATTTTTTTAGTGGACAATTTGGAGAATCCTGAAAGTTTAATGGTGTATTATGTTGTACTTAGAGGAGTTGAAAAGTTTCAAACAGAATATAATTCATATCCCGGTGAATTTGATGATCAAGTTGAGCCTGACATTGTTAAATTAAAGGTATGTAACCTTTTTTTTTTTAATTCACCATAGGATATATAATATATTACAAGAAAAACTATTCATTACATTATAGGCTTGTATTACAAAATTGTTGAGTGAATGGGGGTGTGGATCTTTGGCAAAAGATGATTACGTACATGAATTTTGTCGATTTGGTGGCGCTGAATTACATTCGGTTTCTGCATTTTTGGGTGGATTGGCTGCTCAAGAAACTATTAAATTTATTACAAAACAGTATAAACCTCTTCATAACACTTTTATTTATGATGCTGTGACTTCACATTCTAGTACATTTTTTGTTTAGAAATAACTATTTTTTTTAAACATACGCATATACATATTATGTATATATATATGTTAAGTGAAGAACACAGTTTAATAATTTAAGTATCATCTTTATGCTTTAATTGTCAACAGATATGCGCGTTTAAAAAATTTGTACCTTTAACTTTTGCACCTTCTTTAAAAAATTGACGAACATATATTAATATATAAATTTATTATTAAGTTAAATAATTTTGCAAGAATATATATTATTGAGAGAAGTATCAGTGTTGTGTATATATATTTTTTAAATACATTCAATTAAAAGTATTCCATTTTCTCTAAAATTATATTTTAATTTAAAATTAGTATTTTGTTATTATAGGAAGAAAATAACTAACTAACTCGAAAAGATCATATTTATTTATTATAACAATATTTCAAAGATTAACGTTTGTTTACAGCTATAATTATAAAAAGTAATGATTTTAAAATCATCGAGTATTGCTCATTACGAATATTATATTAAAATCTAATGATTACATAAGTATATATACATAAATATATCAAATATAATTATTTCTAATAATTAATATATACAGTCAAATTATACATCAGATTAATCTTTCATTTGAGCGCATGAATAATTAAGTATTTTTTTTTTCGTACTAAGAATTTCAATCAATTTAGATTTCGTCGTCCATGCTGTTCATCATGTTCCCATATATTGTTCATCAGAATATCTTATATTGTGCTAATAACGCATAAATCACTATCCAGAAAATTAATGTAACAATAATAGAAACAAGAAATATAGTTTTGAGTTCATGCCAGGGATTTTCTGGTACACCACGGGTTCCCCAGTTTTTGCAACCACTATTTTGACATGGTATACTTCCTGGTTGCACAACTGTCAATGTTGCGACACTCTGTGTCGGTGGGACCACGTCCACTTCTTTTAATTCCATTGCATTGGTATTTTGAACATTTGTTTTAATACTTTCAAATATTGACGACGAATTATTGTTGTTTATCTGTAAAAATAATAATAATAATAATAATAATAACAATAATAATAATAATAATAATAAATATTTCCCTAATATTCGTTAGTAAATAACTAAATACATTTTTTATCTGTAAAATCTTTATTTTTCTTTTTTTTTTTTTGCGAAAGACTAAAAAAGACATTAAAATAAGTTCTATTTATAGATTGCTGTTTTTTTTTTAGATTGTTACACAAACGTTTGAGCTATTTTTAGTTGATTGATTTTTTTTTCTTTGTTTTTTTTTTATGCGTATAGACTGTAATTAAAGATAGAAAACAAGTAAGGAATATGCAAACAAATTTTTTTTCAATAACGGTATTACATGAATAACTATACAAGAATACAACTTGTAATGATATTCTAAGAATCATATAAATGAAAGATGGAAATAGGATTACGTGGGTATCTGGAATTGGTTTTTTTCGAGGAAGAAATTCTTCAGGAATTGGTGCCGGTTGATAAATTGAGGTCATTATTTTCGTCGGATCAAAATATGGGTAATCCCACGTAGTTTTAGACGATGACATAATTATTAACTGTAAATAAAGTTCTATTTCAACGAAAAAAGAAAAGAAAAAAATCACAATTTACAAATCTATTTAAATGTTTAATAATTATTATGCATTAGTGCGTCATTGAATAAATTTATACAGTAAGTACAATGGAAAGTATTTTGATCAAAAAAAGACATTTACAATTATGATGTGTTACGTCAACAGTGTGTGTAGTTTTAATATTTCACATAAGTATTTCCATTATTTGTCCCATTTGCATTAAAATTTCACGAACGTTGTGGGTCTACTCAATTTTATATCTTAAAATTGCTAATACCTTGTTGAAATATCATTAAATATTACTTGAAAGGCGGCTGTATTCACTAGAACTAAGAATTTCATTTCTGAAAATCGGTTCAAAATTCGATATTCATTTGTAAGTTCTATAACGATGTCAAAATGAAATCGATCTTTTTCTATTCGACATTATATTTTCTTTTATGCGTTATCCTTTTATTTTGCCTTTATAAAGAATAAATTTATTAGTATTTCAAAAAAAAAAAAGAAAATAAGAAAAAATTAGACCTCTTTTATATTACATTACTTATATACTCGATATAATCCATTATCAATAAATAATGTTCAAAATTAACCGATCTATTTTAATTTTAATAATTAATTGGAAGTTTTTTTTTTGTGATCGTTTTATTTCGAGAAATATACATTCATATATTTTTTTTAAACATGTGTATTACGGTGGGTCAAAAAAATGACTTTTTTTTTTTTTCAAGTGACACAGAAAAATGGGTTGCTAGACACCTTAAAACAATTCTTACCAAATATGAGATCTTCATTTTAATAGGAAGATCCTCCGCATCGCAGTTTTTTATTTTTTTTTTTTTTCAGTCTAATAGAAGAAAATTCATACCTCATTATTTATTGATTGTACAGAAAAATGTTCTAGACGAATTTTGTAGGAAATTTAATGCTCTACAAAAAAGGTATCTTACATTTTTTCCGTAAACCTCACCATTTGGATGATATTGAATATTCAAGTTTGATTATTTTAACCCATTGACTGGCAGACATATTTACAGCGACTTGCCTTGAATTTTTAAAAATATAATAATATTAAGTTACTGATATAATATTGTAATGGTATTTACAATAATTGATAATTAATTTTTTTTACACCATATAAATATTTTATTCAACCTTTTTAATAATTCTTAACGTAAATGACCATTTGTAATTAATCTGAAATTGCAGCACACACTACGAGATATCTCGTAGTTGGCAGTCAATGGATTAAGACAAATTTCATTTTTGTTTATGAATTTTATAACTCGACAATAAATGACTATTATAAAATGCGCAATACAAATTTTTGTAGGAAATTAAGTGCTCTATAAAAATGGTGTCTTATGTTTTGGCGATTAAATTAAACGTTCAAAAGATATTCATCATCAAACTTTCATGTGTACTGATTTTAAAAGTTTTTGATTAGATATTCGAAAAATTGCAATTGAATTTATAAGTTTTGAGAAAATTTACACGAATTTTAGTTTTTATCAACTGAGAAACTTCAAAATATTTTTCAAGACTTTTTCTATGTGTAAGTATCTTTGTCTACATTGAAAAAAAATAAACTGTACATTATTTATCGCTTAGTTAATTATTTATTAGTAAAAAAAAAAGCAAAATTTTCATTATAAATATATTATGATATGTTTCAGTTTTAGAGAAAAAAAAATGTCCAATTAGTTATAAAAAAGTTTTTTATTTCAATTTTCAACTGAGTTATTAATTTTCAAACAATTTTTTGTTGCAAGTGGGGTAATTTTTTCGATGCTCTTTAACAAAAAAGTTTGATGATGAATATCTTTTGAAAGCTTCATTTAATCGCCAAAACATAAGACACCATTTTTATAGAGCACTTAATTTCCTACAAAAATGAAATTTGTCTTAAAATAATCAAACTTATCAAATTTCAATATCATCCAAATGGTGAGGTTTACGGAAAAAATGTAAGATACCTTTTTTGTAGAGCATTAAATTTCCTACAAAATTCGTCTAGAACATTTTTCTGTACAATCAATAAATAATGAGGTATGAATTTTATTCTATTAGACTGAAAAAAAATAAAAATAAAAAAACTGCGATGCGGAGGATCTTCCTATTAAAATGAAGAGTTCATATTTGGTGAGAATTGTTTTAAGGTGTCTAGCAACCCATTTTTCCGTGGCACTTGAAAAAAAAACAAAAATAATTGATTTTTTTGACCCACCTTAATGTGTATAAGTATTCATAAAAAAAAAAAAATGAGATAAATCACAATAGATACATATTGTCCTCTATTTTATATTTCTTCACGTACCTATATATCATTTTAATAAACAAAAGGAAAAAAAAACAACACGATGACAATCTCTCCATTTAATTCTTCATTAATTTATCGATCACGTAGTAATTATTCAAACGATAGAAATAACTATATCGATTAATATTACAATCACATTTTTGATTACATTAGCATAATAACGATGTTCACAATTTTATGTGTGTGTGTGTGTAGAAATTTCATTTGTTTTACAGTTTGAAGATTTTTAGATCAATTTGACTGTGGTCACGAGAAACATTATCAACATTACGAATATAAAATGTACATTATAATTTAAAAAAAATTCAATTATAAAGAATTTGTTAATAAGCTGTGATCACTGTGTTTGGAAAACTACAATTCTTTAGTTGAGAACAACCGTTTAGCAGTTTAATAATCCTTATCTGCCTCGACCTCTGGTACCTCTTATCAATTATGTTTCTTTTCAGACGTATGTGTATTGGATGAAATATTAATAAGAAATTAAATTTTCCTAATATAGACTTTTTTTTCATGATAAACACAGTTTCAGGTTTCAACTGAAAAACAATAAATTAATTAGAGATCAACCGGTTGACAATAAATAAATAAATAACGGTAGATTCGTTTAAAAGTTGCGCGTTCGCGATAAACATCGTTATTATAAAAAACAAAACAAAAAAAGATTGTACCGTTTTAATTTTTTTTTCACCTGAATCGAACGGCTGTTTCAAAACGATTGAATCTAATTAATTTTCCTTAGTCGTTAACGATACGTTCACGATTAAATATTCATGGTAGAAATATTTATACATCTTAACATATGTGAAATTCTCCTTGTTTGTGTGTGACCTTGTGGCCTATGTATAGTCATAAATAACACAGACACGTTTATATAAATTATCTTTTAAACATCTGGTATAATCATTAATTATAAGAATATTGTTATATTACGATTTTAAAAAATGATTTAATCATATGATATATTTATTTGAAAATAAAAATAGGAAATTGAATAGAAGTGAAATATTAAATATATATGTCGTCGTTCTTACCTGTTGCGGATGCCAGGTACGTTTAAAAAAAGTCCTAAAACACTTCATTTTTAATCCAGAGAAATTAGTCCATTATTGCGTCAATTTTTTACAACATTTTTTTTTATGGCCTTTATTTGAAGATCGTAAATATTATTAATTTATTTTTTTACATCAGACTTAACGTGAATATCGATTAAGATCGTAAATCAGTTGCTTCAATGATTTATACGATTTTCTTATTATTACTTCACTATCATTATATTCAAAATTGCTTTGTTATATAAGAAGAATATCGCAAAAGGCTTTCATCAACCAGTATCCTTTACTCTTTCTATTCGTTTACTGAATTGTACAACCTGTTGAATACCACACATTACAAAATCATTATTGCGAAAATCTTCATCCTTTTCTTTTTGTTTTATCGACGCAATATATATACAATGCAATACTTTGATCACTTTTTTTTTTTTTAACAGATTTTTATGTTATCGCGTTTTTTTTTTAAATTTCCCGCTTTTTCTTTAAATTATCAGGTACGCGGTCATTGAACGTTTAATTCGCAATTAGCAAGGTGACTTCAATTTAGGAAATTTTATATTTGAAACGCGTATAGAATCTCAATCGAAATGTTAATAATAATAATTACATCGAAATCGTATTTAATAACGTTTTTAGTCTCTTGAATTGTGATGATACATCAGCTAAATGGACACGTTAACTTTTCGAATATATATTGAATCCCTTAATGACATTCCATGCCGCGCCTTAGATTGTGAAAGTTCTACATATACGATATATTGATAGATACAAAATTTCTAAAAAGAAAGTAAGGGGTATTGTTTTTTGTTGATACGTTACTAATTATTTTTTGACGGAACGTAATTCCAATTTCTACCAACGTTGGCGCTGTAATCTGTTTCTTGTTAGGGACCCTGTAGGAGGGACGCGCCATACATATTCAGCTCATGTGCCATTGGCTGAAAATTTTGGGGGACCGCTTGAATTTATAATAATTTTTTCGTGTAACTTATTCTATTTTAATATAAATTTTTAATTATCATTAAATATAGTTCATTTTTTTTCTGTATTTGATGCAATTCATTATTTCATAATTATTTCAATGTTTGAATCATTCGCGCGCAAAATCGAGTTCCGGTCCCCCAGCAATGTACATGGCGCATCCCTCTTATAGGATCTCTATTTCTTGTTAGGGATCCTCATATATGTAATACTCCTATATGGGCAGTTGATACGGGAAAGAATGTCCCAACATTACGGTGCCGACAATATTTATTTTCTCTCTCTTCCTAAACACTTTGTCGAATCTGCGCATGCTTGAAATTTCTCTAAAATATCAGTAGTGGGGACATAAACTGGAGAATAATTTTGTGGTTAAAATTGTGTTTACAGTATTATTCATTATTATAATTCAGAAAAATAATCCTAAATTTTTAAAAATTTGTGATTTTAATTTATCAATATTTTATTTTCAACAACTAATTATTATTAATAATTATTATTATTTCCCATATGCGCACAAAGGGTGCGCAGAACTGAGTTGGAAGCTCGGTGGATAGAGAAGGTGACATTATCTGTCTCACTTTATCGGAACAGCTTCCAAAGTTGGCGGGCACGCCGGAGTGGTACACTATGAAAGCGACTCGTTACACACTCGTTACTACTTCGGTTACACTCGACTTCTTTCGACATCCCGAACACACGGACATGTGTAACTTTCATTGTGTGCAATCCTACAGTGGCACAGGGAGAGGGTAAGATTTACCCACGATCTGACAGCACTGGAGAGGGTACGATTTACCCACGATCTGGCAGCACAGCCCCAGTGTCGATCAGACGAACTAAAGTCTCTTGGATCACTTTCCGTGGTTCCGACACTTGGATAGAACGTGGTCTCTTCGGGACGGCTATTTATTTGTAAAAGTAATAAAAAATGGTAAGTGGAAATAATCATTAATATTAGTAAAATCAAAAATTACAGTTTCTTAGTTTGTAAATAAATTATTTTTGAAATAAAAACTCAAAGGATGCTTCTTATAATGATTGATTATATGATTATCGAATAGGGTTAGTTTTACTGGCCATAAGAAACGTGTTAGATTTATATTCATATTGTTTTAAACATATGGAAATATTTTACTTATAATTGTTAAACAAAATATTATTTGAAAATATCAATCTCTATACGCAACATTTTATTTTGTAGATTAAAATTTTTAAATTTTAAATTGTATTTAATAAAACTTTATTGGGGTTATTAATTTATCTTACATAAACTTAACCATACTTGTTTATCGTTTAACACATGTGTGTTTCTGAAAAATTAATTTAATAATTACAATTTTTTTTATAGGGTTTTGTAAAAATAGTCAAAAACAAACAATACTTTAAGCGTTATCAAGTAAAATTCAAGAGGCGTCGTGAAGGCAAAACAGATTATTATGCGCGTAAGCGATTGACAATTCAAGACAAAAATAAATACAATACTCCAAAATACAGATTAATTGTTCGTTTATCGAATAAGGATATCACATGCCAAGTAAGCTTAATAAAATATAGTATATTTGGACAATGTTTAAAATTTACATGTAGTATTAACATAAAACTGCATCTCTTATAGATTGCATATTCAAGAATTGAAGGAGATAAGATTGTATGTGCTGCATACAGTCATGAACTTCCAAGATACGGAATTAAAGTTGGACTCACCAACTACGCATCAGCCTACTGCACAGGGCTATTAGTAGCAAGAAGGGTAAATAAATATTATTACTCAAATTCTTTTTTGTATATATTATACAAATTCATATGATGAACCACTCAGCTCGCTTTGATATAAAAATGAAGAAACATTTTGTTCCCTATTTATATTCTGATACATAAATTGATTATTTTATTATGTAATACAATTCAATATGTTGTCTTGTTGATTAAATATATTTATTTTCTTTATATACAGCTCCTTAAAAAGTTAGGCCTGGATGAATTATATACAGGCACTACAGAGGTAACAGGAGATGAATACAATGTCGAAGAATTAGATAAGGGACCTGGGGCATTTAGATGTTACCTAGATACAGGTTTGATGCGTACCACTACTGGTGCAAGAGTATTTGGAGCAATGAAGGGTGCCGTAGATGGAGGTCTTAATATTCCTCATAGGTAAATGATAGTAAATTAATTAAAATTTACATTAGTTAACCGTTATACATATAATTATATGTTTGTGATGATTTTTTGACACGTGCGCGTCATCTGAGTCAAAGTAAAGCTTATTTTTGATATTGTGTTTTACAATGGCAATTTATAAGTTTTACAACGGCATAAAAGATTATAAAGTGTCTCTGACTATTTTCAATTATATCTTAGCTTTTTATGCATTAA
The DNA here is from genome assembly GCF_049000335.1 of Polistes dominula. NCBI lineage: Eukaryota > Metazoa > Arthropoda > Insecta > Hymenoptera > Vespidae > Polistes > Polistes dominula. The sequence continues at coordinate 329,191 of NW_028301034.1, forward strand.
AACTTATTGTTAATCGTTATTTTATTTTTATTGTACAGTACGAAAAGATTCCCCGGTTACGATAGTGAATCAAAAACTTTCAAAGCCGATGTACATAGAAGACATATAGTTGGTAATCATGTTGCTAATTATATGAAAATTTTGAAAGAAGATGATGAAACTTACAAAAAACAGTTTTCGCAATATATTAAAAAGGGAATTAGTGCTGATGGTGTAAGTAAATAATAATTATTATTACTTTTTAGATACTTTTTCGTCCAACTATAATTACTACTAGATATTTTAAGCTATGTAGTGTCGCCGTTGGACAATAGAAAAAAAAACATTGGTTAAAAATGTTTGAATGTATTTTTAAAAGCATTTAAAAACATAATCTATGTTAACAATTTTTATCTGTTACAAATTTAATAATACATCTTATTTTTGCACTAATAAACAATAATTTCTTAAACAGATTGAGGATATGTATAAAAAAGCACACGAAGAGATACGAGCTAATCCGGAACACGTTCCAATCTTAAGGAAAAGAGAACCTCTAAAGAGGAGGTGGAACCGTGCAAAAGTATCGCTATCTGAAAGGAAGAATCGGGTGGCACAGAAAAAAGTATCTTTCCTCAAAACATTGAGGAAGGAAGAAATGGAAGCGTAAAAGGCTTATTATTATTGTTACACCTCCCCCATACACGGTTAAGTTACTAGGCTAGTAACTTTTTATTTATATTTGTTGGGAAGGCGCCATGGGTGGAAAAAATAAATACAAGCGTTTGTACTTAATAAGTTTGCTTATGCAGCCATTCAGAGAACTACATAGAAAAAGGCAAAATCCGTGACGCTAACGGCACCTCGATGAACTGGTCACGAACCCACCCGAAGAAACGCGCGGTCGTTTTGAAACGCTTCTGTTGTGACGTCCGATTCTCGTCGCGACGCAATAGAGTAGAATACATTTGTACAAAGTTTCAAACTTACTTGCAGTATTATTTTTAAAATTATATTTTTTTATAGACTAACGTATTCATGAATTAAAGAAAATAAAATTGAATATGTTGCATATGGTCATGAACTCGGATTTTTTCCTTCTGGCCCTGCGTGGAAATTTTCACTTTTTTTCCTATACGGAAACACGTAAAATGGCAAATTTAAATAATCCTATTACTTTCTCCTTGAAAACCACAGTTTCGATACAACATTGACAATGTAGACATTTTACACGTATCATCAAACACAAGAAATTGTTACGACCAAATTGGACATGCAGATTTGCTTCAAAACACTGAAAATCCCTATATTTCGGATCACGATTATATTCGTTATTGCTGGGATTTATCTCCATTTGTTGAAAATATTGTTCTATATATAGCGGGTTATGTTTCACACAGAGTCTCTAAAATAATATTCTGTCCTGTTTGCTAAAATCAATTAATTTCGGATGAATCAAGTAAATCTATGCCTCTTTTATCTCTTATCAAAAATAGAGGACCATTTAAAATACCATCGAAAGATGTTATTAGTATTTGTAAGACTTCAGAAAAAATAATTAGACAACGTTCTCATGAATTACTGAACAAAAATATAAAAACTATTGTTACAAATGAAATATGTCGAAAAATAGGACTAATGTTTGATAATAAAGAAATGAACGATCATGTTTTACTTCAAAATTTTTCTGATAATCATCGTTATCAGTTATATAAATGGATTATTGAAGTATATTTAAACACAAGATTTTTTTATGAAGCCAAAAAATTATCAGTTAAAGATAATTATGTTCGGCAAAAATATAATAGACTCATTTTATTTTATAACCAATAAGAAATTAACAAACTGCATGCTAATTTTTGTGTAAAATAAACTTGTATCAGTTAAACGATTAGTTACATTTTTTTATTTTATTATATTTCACTAATATTTTCACGTCCAAGTACTTAAGATATAATTTAAAATTTTTTACAAGCATTTCCAAGAAACAAAAATAGTTTGAGTGAGGTTTATTTTTTTTTTAATTTCAAAAATACTTCTTCTTTTTAATAAAATTATTCTTTTAAATTCTCCTAAACAGTAAAAAAATAATTGTTCAGTATTATCTTGTATTTTAAAATAAATTTGCATTGAATTAAAAAAAAAATTTTATAATAACATTCCTGTTTTGAATAACCCGCTGCTTTCCCCTTTGCGCACAAAAGAATGCGCAGAACCGAGCTGGAACCTCAGAGGACAGAGAAAGTGTTATTCTTCTGTCTTTCTTAGTCGGAACAGCTTCCACTTATAGAAACTGTCCATATAGAAGTATTACATATATGGGGATCCTGTAGGAGGGACGCGCCATACATATTGCTGGGGTTGCTATTGGCTGAAAATTTTGGGGGACCGCTTCCGATGTAACGTGCAGCAATTTTTGACCCCGATCATAGTTCTCTTTTTTGCCACCGGCTGCGCAAGTATTCAGAACGTACCGATACTATTATTATTATTACACGTAAATACGGACTAGTTAACCTGGCTCGTAAATGTAAAAATAATGTAAATTAAATATAAAATATTAATTTATTTTTTTTAGAATTATTTTTATTAAAAAAAAGGAAAGTGTTGTGCCGTTTATGGTTGCCTTAGTGGCCGAAAGGCAAGTGAGAATTTAGGAAAAGTGGCTTTATTCAAAGCACCAAAAGTGAGTAACCTCAAAATAATATTCCAAATTTTATGTTAACAAATAATTGATTATTACATTTGTGTAGTTTTTTAATAATATTACTTCCACGTTTCTTAAAATATTTCTTTTTCAGAGCTGTCAATTGCAACAAGACTTCCCGCGTAAGTATTTAAACGAGTACTCTGTGAAAAGTAACGCGCTCTACCGGCAAAATATCTTGTCCCATAAATTGATACCGTTCTTTCAACATTACGTTCGGACTCCTGGTATCTATCCTCCGTGAGTATAAATATCATTATACAGTTAATTTAATTCTTTTTTTTTTGCATTTTCGTATTTATGGCAGGTAATGGGTTAACCATAAATATATCTTAAAATAAATAAACTTGTACTATGTAACTATTCCTGATTTTTGGAAAAATATTATTAATGTATTTGATAAAGTGATGAAGAAAACATTATTAAATATTTACATTAGGTATTATCAAATTGTATCACAGCCCATAATAATATATTAATCATTATACATGCAAATGTTAGCTAAATGTGATACAAGTATGTTAAGAAGTACAAAATACAAAACAATTTTACATTTAGAATATACTATGAGTATACAAAATTATCTATACTTAGATAATAGATATTTAGATATTTTGAACAGTTGGATTTAAAAAGTTGGACATTGGTTTCATATTATATGCTTCTTGAGAATCACTGGCATAATCTTGTTGCTGTGTATGAACACGTTTATAAAATTCTTCAGTAACATTTGGTGTTGGTGGATGTAAGTAGTCTCTTACGTTAACATATTTTGGACCACCAAATGTATCCAAAACCGCGATAGATATTATTTTCAATTTGGCGAAATAAAAGTGGTGATCTGAAAATAATATTATAAGAAAATTTGTTCATTTATAACACACTGACATATATATTAATTTATAATTATACCTGCAGGCATATTCTCCAATGCAGGATGACGTCCAAAGACAGCGCTTTTAGCTACATCTAACTCAGGACTTTCATTTTTTATCTGTAAATATTATATCATAAAAATATTAGATATTTATTTAAATATAAATTCTTAATTGAAACATTTTAATTAAAAAAAATTCACTAACTGGTTTGATTTTTCCAGTAAGTATTACTCTTGCACAGCGTGGATCCATTGGATCCCATATTTTTCTTCTGCAATAATTTCCTTGAGCTAATGTCATGAAAAGTGTAGCACGATTATCTTTCTATAATCAACAACATAATATAATTGATTAATTACTTGTCATATACGTAGGTTGGAACGTAAATAGTGACAACTATTTATTCACAACCGATACAAAAGAGTTACATGTATTCTCCTGTAACTGTCCTTTAAAGTAGTCACCAGCATTGTGTAGAACCCGTTAGCAGAGTCTGTTCTGTTGATGGTGCGAATGGAGCGGTCTACTGCCTGTCGAATCTCTGGAACAGTTCTCAAGCGAATGCCACGATGGATTCCGCATGAATTGACGGAAATGCAGAAATGGATACGTTACGACGCTGCTCAGACGCACTTGGAGCGCTATGAGCGTAAATGAGAGGCTTTCTTACACCGTATCGTAACACTGGATGAGACATGGCAGTAGACCGCTCCATTCGCACCTTCAACAGAACAGGCTCTGCTAACGGGTTCTACACAACGCTGGTGACTACTTTGAAGGACAGTAACAGGTGCAAACATGTAACTCTTTTGTATCGGTTGTGAATAAATAGTTGCCATTATTTAAATTGCAACCTACGAATACAGGGTGGGTCACCACATTTTACCACCTTGATTTACGTTTTTATTATTACGCGTAGCAGACAATGTTTCACATGGAGTTGAATGGCTTTAAAAGGGGCTCATACTGATTGTACTTTTTTTTTTTTAGGTGGACGTGTCAAGGACATATGAAGGTCATTAATGTTTTTTTAAATGGAATGATATATTTTTTATTGTATCATCTGATGCTCTTTCATATTATTTACAAAAAAGTATTAACCTATTTATGTAAAGAAATTATTACTTTAGGAGATATTTGTAATTTTTGTCTATTTACAAAAAAGGTTCAATATGGCGACTATTTACTTCAGAACACTTTCTGAATCGAGAAATTAATGACTCATTAATGTTTCTTAATGTATCTTATGTTATTTCCTTGCATTCATTGACGATACGATCCCTTATATTGGCCATTGTAGTCGGAGGCTCAGCGTAAACTTTATTTTTTAAGTAGCCCAATAAGAAAAAGTCGAGGGGCGTTAGATCTGGTGATCTAGCCGGAAAATGAATGGGCCCATCCCGTTCTATCCAACGATTTGGGAAGTGTTAGTCGCAGTTACGATAAATCCATCCGTTAGCTCTCGCGAAATCGAAAGACAAGCTGGAATTAGCCGCAAAAGCATTTTACGCATACTGAGAAAGCACAAATATCATTCATATCATGTATCAAAGGTTCAAGAACTGACCGCAAATGACTGTTATAAACGTTTAGAATTTTGTAATTGGGCTCTCACTCAAAGAGACAACTTTTTCATTTTCCGGCTAGGTCATCAGATCTAACGCCCCTCGACTTTTTCTTATTGGGCTACTTAAAAAATAAAGTTTACGCTGAGCCTCCGACTACAATGCCAATATAAGGGATCGTATCGTCAATGAATGCAAGGAAATAACATAAGATACATTAAGAAACATTAATGACTCATTAATTTCTCGATTCAGAAAGTGTTCTGAAGCAAATGGTCGCCATATTGAAGCTTTTTTGTAAATAGACAAAAATTAAAATATCTCCTAAAGTAATAATTTTTTTACATAAATAGGTTAATACTTTTTTGTAAAGAATATGAAAGAGCATCAGATGATGCAATAAAAAATATATGATTCCATTTAAATAAACATTAATGACCTTTATATGTCCTTGACAAGTCCACCTAAAAAAAAAAGTACAATCAGTATGAGCCCCTTTTAAAGCCATTCAACTCCATGTGAAACATTGTCTGCTACGCGTAATAATAAAAACGGAAATCAAGGTGGTAAAATGTGGTGACCCACCCTGTATATATTTGATTTATTTTGTATTATGACAATTGGAGATTAAGTAATGATGGATTATTATCTTGAGTTTTAACAATAATCATATTTTATTACTTAGCTGTAAAAAAAGAAACTTACAGCTAAATCTTTTGCAGTAAAGTCCAAAGGTGTAAGATAAAGATAAGGTATTCCAGATCCATTTCCTAATCGTCCATCACTAAAGGAAATTAAATTAACTGTTGGAAACGATTCAATATCTTTTCGTGTGCTTATAGTTGCTACAGAGGTCCAATCTAAAAATATATATGTATATTAATTTTTTAATAAATAAACAATTAACATATCGAACGTAATTCTTGAAAATCATTTCAATGAAAAGAATCATTTAAAAACAAAAAATAATGAAACGTGAAAATAAAAATGACATTTTTTAAATGTTTGATAAAATCATATTTGATTACGTGCATTTATGTATCTCGAATGAGATAAAATCTAAATGGATATTGTTTTTTCTGTGTTTTTTTTTTTTTTTTTCAGATAAAGACTATAAAAGTAATAAATACAAAAAAAGAACAAAAGAAAATGATAAAATTATTTTCAAGAAAAAAAAAAAGAAAAGAAATGTATATTTTAAAATTTGTCTTTTAAATTTCAAATAAATCATCTACAATTAATGACGAATGTCAACTGATATATCAAGTGCTAGTATTCGTGCTAGTTGACTATTTTTAGGAGCATAAGGATATAACTGGCAAGGTTTCTTACGATCGAGGACAATCTCTTGTGAAATCCATTACAAATAAGGAAATTGTTAAAACTATGCGATATTATAAATAAATCTATTGAATCTTTTAATCATTCTGATGAAATTAAATTACATTTAAGAACAATTGGAATAATAATATTTTTCTTTTCAAGGTAGTTTCTTACGATCAAGGACAATCTCTTGTGAAATCCATTACAAATAAGGAAATTGTTAAAACTATGCGATATTATAAATAAATCTATTGAATCTTTTAATCATTCTGATGAAATTATATTACATTTAAGAACAATTGGAATAATAATATTTTTCTTTTCAAGGTAGTTTCTTACGATCAAGGACAATCTCTTGTGAAATCCATTACAAATAAGGAAATTGTTAAAACTATGCGATATTATAAATAAATCTATTGAATCTTTTAATCATTCTGATGAAATTATATTACATTTAAGAACAATTGGAATAATAATATTTTTCTTTTCAAGGTAGTTTCTTACGATCAAGGACAATCTCTTGTGAAATCCATTACAAATAAGGAAATTGTTAAAACTATGCGATATTATAAATAAATCTATTGAATCTTTTAATCATTCTGATGAAATTAATTATATACATTTAATTAAGAACAATTGGAATAATAATATTTTTCTTTTCAAGGTAATCATCATCATTTATATTATTTTTTCGTAACAGCTGAGAAATAAGTAAAAACATAAGATCAAAATTTAGATATTTTTTAACGTACAATTGAATGAATGCCAATATCATGCACACGAGACTAATATTAATTCTAATAATGTTAAATTATCCATATAGTTTTGATATCTCTTTTCATTTCTTGTAAACTGTGTCAATATTAAGAAATAAGCTGGAATATTCAACAACTCAAATTACACCGATAAATATATTCTCTACTTAACGGGGGCGGGGAGGGGGAGGGGGGGGGTGCTTAGAATGCAAAAAAAAAAACGCTTGTTTCGAAATTTCTTTTTCTCCAATTTTTTGTTCTCAAAATTAAAATTTATAACAAATTGGCGGATGTTTGAAGAAAAATTTTTATTTTGTTAAAGAAAAAGTTTTATTTTTCGGTGAAATAAAAAAAGAATTAATTGCAAAATTAAAATATCTCGGCGATGAGTACACAGGAACATCATACTTAAGCTAACCCTTTTGTATTTTTTGTTTCAGACAATTCTTAATTAAAATTTCTAATAAAATGGCGGATGTTTGAAGAAAAATGTTTATTTTGTTGAAGAAAAAGTTTTATTTTTCCTTTTGTATTTTTTGTTTCAAACAATTCTACGATGACTTAGAAGTTTCACCGCACGATTACCTACGAAACTACTCAACGTTTAAGGGCTTGTCTAGAGGCATGAATTTTAGGTACTTTTTAAAAAGACGAATAATATTTTCACTATCTATAATGTTACAAGATATTCATTAATATTTTGAGACTACATGGAACAAAAAAAAATAGTGAAAAAATTCAAAATTGAAAAAGATATCAGCTGATGAAGTGGGGGGTTCCAAAAAAAACGGCGCGCGACAAATGTGAAGATTGCAGCTCTCCTGGTAATCCGAAATAAAAAATTAAAACGGATTATTAATTTAGAATAATGCTGCTATCGTTCGAACTAAAAGAATTGAAAACAGTTTTTTTTTCTCACTAAATTACAGCTGTTGAAAAAAGGATACATTATATTTACCACATTTTTTACTTTTCCGAATTTTTTAAAAATAGTAAAAATTGAAAATTTTGTAAGATTTTAGTTTGCACGATAAAGTAATGCATAGAGAAGACTCTCACCAAATTTCAAGCAAATCGGTTTAATAGAACTTGAGATATCTTGACATTTGTGAACAAAAAAAACAGTTTCGAGAAAAACGCGTTCAAAGTTTCGCGTAATAAGGGTAGGATATAGGATGCCGCGTCACTAAAACAGCTATATCTTTAAAAATAAATTGAATTTTGAAAAATTCTCTTGAGGACATATTCTTAAAAGGTTAAGCTTTGAAAATATGAAAAAAAAAAAATCAATATTTTCAAATTTCTAGACCCTCTGGTCTATTTTTACCTACCCTATTATTATAGGGTATTCTTACCCCTTAATCTTCAAAAATGATCAATATTTGTATTAAAAAAAAAAAAAAGATAATAGATAATTCAATTGAAATTTATTCGACATAACTTAACAAAATCTTTATAAAAATAATTCAAAATTGAATGAATCAAAAATAACAACAGTTATTACAATAATTAATGTCGTGATATAAATAGAATCGTAGATAATAGTCGATGTGTTGAATCAATAAAACAATCATAGGAAAAAAAATAATCGTTTGAAATGTAAAAAAAATGATCAAAGTTATCATTCATTGTGAACACAAATATTATTAAACATTAATGAATACGTACCAGCTTGATTAACAATAAATCTTGCCATTAAAACAGCGTCATCGACCGGAGGTGGATCTTGTGATCGTCTATCTTCCTTTCCATAATTTTTTATGAAATCCGGATTATTAAAATTATCATTAAAATCAATCGACATTTTATTTCCATTTCCTTTCATTTTTTTCCATTCGAGAAATTCTTCAAATTCTTGCCAGTCTCGATATACATCGCGATTTTCATTGTTGTTGTATTTTTTCGCATCGATCATTAAGATCAATAAAGCGATAAAAATAGTCGCTCGGAGAATTATTTTCATACTTTTGGCACTAATCATGATGACAGTTAGAAAAACAACTCTAAAAACTCTAATATATTATCGAATATAAAGCTTAGGAGAAATAAATCTTTCTTTCTTATTTTCGCACGTCTAATTTGAACATCTCTACGCGGATAATCAAACTGCGATGACTGTTAAGTTTGCTGATCCCAACCAATGTAGTCAGATAGTAGAATATTTTTACCCCTTCCCTCGAGCCCAGCACGCCTCGCACACAACGGATTGTTACGTGTCGGTGTGTCGGGAAACCGAAAGAAGACGAGGGAAGCCGAGGTTAGCTGCGCGAACAGAAGAGAAATAGTACCCCCACCACGCGCCGCGGAGAAATACATAGACACAATACACATTGTATATACATACATTGTACAATATATGTATTGTGTATATATGTGTATATATGTGTATATAGTGTTTATTGTGTTATGTGTATATATGTGTATATATGTGTTTATGTGTTTATATGTGTATTGTGTATATATGTGTTTATGTGTTTATATGTGTATTGTGTATATATGTGTTTATTGTGTTATGTGTATATATGTGTTTATATGCTTATTGTGTCCATGTTTTCTACGCGGCGCGTGGTGGGGGTATTATTTCTCTTCTGTTCGCGCAGTTACCTCGGCTTCTCTCGGTTTCTTTCGGTTTTCCGACACACCGACACGTAAATTTTATTGTGTGCGAGACGTGCTGGGCTCGAGAGAAGGGGTAGAAATGTTCGCGATCTGGCTTCACTGATCCCAACCGAAAACCTTTCCTCTACCAAAAATACTTTATTTTTGATTAAATACGCATGCGCACTAATTAATGTAACAAATAATGACAACAAATAATTCATTAATTTTCACATTTTTACCATTTTAGATTTTGTTAATTGTCATAAATATAAAAAGAAATGTTTTACCTTTTATAATATTTCATGTTAAACATTACCTTTATGATAACATACTATCACACTTGTTTATTCACTATTTTATCTTATGTTTTTTATACAATACATGGCGATTCTTACAAAATTAGATCAGAGAGATAGAGAGAGAGAGAGAGATAGAGAGAGTAAGTTTAATTTATATTTAAAATAAATAACATATGTGTTATGTAATTTATATCTTTATACAAACATCTATACTAACATCTATATATAAATTAATAACCTGTAATGTTTCAGATAATATTTTTTTTCTTCTAACATGTTAAATGTTAATTAATTAAATAGTGTTATTAGACAACAAACTATATTTTTGCAAAGATGAATAAACTCATATAACTAATAAGAGTTAATGATACAATAATGTGTAAAATATTTCAGAGTGTATAGGATTTACACAGACAAGAATTAATGAATTTCACAAAGTAAAGCAATATGTATATTAAATGGAAACAGATTATCGGAAATATTCTGTTCATATAAGTAAATCACGTATGTTTACGTTAAATACATGATGTCAACTGCTTTGGATACTTGCCACTAGTTGGCGTAAAAGTCGAGACGCACGTAGGGATCATGTAGGAGGGATGCGCCATTCATATTCAGCTCATGTGCCATTGGCTGAAAATTTTGGGGGACCGCTTGAATTTATAATAATTTTTTCGTGTAACCTATTCTATTTTAATATAAATTTTTAATTATCATTAAATATAGTTCATTTTTTTTCTGTATTTGATGCAATTCATTATTTCATAATTATTTCAATGTTTGAATCATTCGCGCGCAATCACGTGACTACACGAGTTCCTGTCGCCCAGCAATCCACATGGCGCGTCCCTCCTATAGGTCTCAGACGCACGGTCCCTGTATGAAATATGGTCTACGTAACATGGTGTAATATTGTAATGAATCACCGATAGAAGGATACAAAAGGAGGGGTCCAGTTATCGAAGATTTCATTGTAACAAGCAACATTGAGGAAACACCACAGAATAATTACGTTAAGTTTCTAACAAATTGGACTAATTTGTGTGGCCACAAAAGGAAATAACAGCTTGTTGAAGGTTCGGCATAAAATTTTTTTTATAATTTGTTCTATGTTTGAATTTGGTTAAATACTTAAGCTATATTTTCATTTATAACAAGCAAGTATTTTGAGTATATACCGTATATACAGTATAATCTCACTAATACGGCATTTTAACCCTTTCGCTTCGGCTGTTCAGTCCGCCGAAGTACTTGCACTGAACGGAGGCGCGCGTCGCGAATAAGTCCAGTATGCGTTGTTGCTGTATATATGTTTTCCTGAGTCTTAAATTACTATTATGCCAAATAAAACAATCTTTGCTACAATATAATGAGTATAATTTACATTTTTGATAAGAAAACATTTATAACTTACAAAGTTATAAGTAATATTTTAATGATGAATTATTTATGATCCGCAAACAAATAATTATATTAATGTAAAGTGATTAGTAATAAAAGTACGTATGATAAATTTTGAAGCACAGATCTATACATAAGTCAACATCACACTCTTTATACTCGTATCGTGAGTCGGATCTTTTATCATCGTATCTTCAAGTCATATTGCGTACGCCGCTTATAAGTGGCACTGGTACTCACAGGTCATATCGCGTACCGCGCTGGAAGCGAAATGGTTAATAGACCGATATGTCCAATAATTCGGCACCCCCGCCCGCCCCACCCACGCTATCTCAATGCCTATGCGCTCCGTCGTCTAGCAGTCTAACCTCAAAATTTATTATGACTTTTTCTCTATAATCCAGTAATCTGAACATTCCAATATAGTTATATATATACATGCTATAATTACTGTTTGCATACACACTGCCCCCCCCCTTTCTCTAATTCATTTAAAACAAAAGTTTAAAACTAGTTAAAATTCAAAATAGTGATCTCTAATGCACACATGACAGAGGATGTCAAAATTGCTTTACATATTGCAATTGAAATTTAAAGTTATCTAAACTGACACATGACGTCATCCAATTATTTCACATATTGTGTAATCATTGAAAATATTTTAAAAAATTAAAAAACAACATCTAAGGTATATATTAAACTACATATATTTATAACAAATATGTAATGTAAACGAAAGATTCATGAATTCTTTAAGTTGTATCAAAACATATTTGCACAAATATAATAAAAAATATAATATATAAAATATAATTGTGTATAAAGAGATATACATGCTATATATACATGATATAATTACTGTTTACATACACACTCTACCCCCCTTTTCTCTAATTCATTTAAAACAAAAGTTTAAAACTACTTAAAATTCCAAATAGTGATCTCTAATGCACACATGACAGAGGATGTCAAAATTGCTTTATATATTGCAATTGAAATTTAAAATTATCTAAACTGACACATGACGTCATCCAATTATTTCACATATTGTGCAATCATTGAAAATATTTGTAAAGATTAAAAAACAACATCTAAGGTATATATTAAACTACATATATTTATAACAAATATGTAATGTAAACGAAAGATTCATGAATTCTTTAAATTGTATCAAAATATATTTGCACTAATATAATAAAAAATATAATATATAAAATATAATTGTGTATAAAGAGATATACATGCTATATATACATGACATAATTACTGTTTACATACACACTGCCCCCTCCTTTCTCTAATTCATTTAAAACAAAAGTTTAAAACTAGTTAAAATTCAAAATAGTGATCTCTAATGCACACATGACAGAGGATGTCAAAATTGCTTTACATATTGCAATTGAAATTTAAAGTTATCTAAACTGACACATGACGTCATCCAATTATTTCACATATTGTGCAATCATTGAAAATATTTTTAAAGATTAAAAAACAACATCGAAGGTATATATTAAGTTATATTTGTTTAATTTAATGTTTATTATTTAATATATTAATATCTTATATACAGTACAATCTCACTAATCCGGCACTATTAAATACCAAACGGTGCTCTGGATTATTTAGTCCAGTCAAAAAGACCGTAAAATCGGGTTTTTGGCCTATACGGCTGAAAATATATGGAAATAATCAAAAAAATGCGTACAAAACTGTGGGCAAAGTAAAAATGTTCTCAACCTCTGGGAATGGGGTGAAAAAATTAAAAACTACCCCGAAATACGATTTTTGGATTATATTTTGAAAATATCAAAAAAAGTTTTAAATAAAAGTTGTAGAGCATAAAATTCTAGGCCTATCTCTTTCGGACCATTTTTCCCCTAAAACGCACCCTTTCACCCTTACGACGGTTCAAAGTACTAAAAAAATGAAAATTCAATAAAAAATATAAAAATTGGACTTTTAAAATTTTTTTTTTTAATTATCTTGAAAAAATTACAAAGAACAAGCGTAGGGAAGCAAATTTTTTTTATTCATCCCTTCTATTAAAAATCAAGGGGTGAAAACGGTTTTTGCTCGATATTTCACTTAAAACGGGTTATTTAAAAAAATTTTCTTTTTCATATGAACTTTTAATTTATTTTTTAAATTTTGGTGTTTGATTTATATTTACAGATATTTACCTGCAGGAAATATCCCTATTTAAAGACAGGTAATGTATACATAAGTCCTACGCCTTTGTAGAAAGAAACAGAAAATGAAGCTATTTCGCTCTTACTCATTGTGACGTAGGTCACCATGGCACGCATGCGCAAACTCTTAGCTTACATGCGTGCAAGAGAGATAGACAATCTATATACTATATATTATGAATTATATATAGCTATATAATTCGATGAATTTTAATGAATTTTATTTTATTAAATTTTGTCATTTATTTCTCTCTATTAATGTATTTTGAAACACTTTACATATTTTTTTTTATTATAACAAGCGTAGGAATGTCTTAATTACTGATTAAGATTAATAATTAACAAAAATAAGAAAAGTCTTGATATATTATCGTGATTTTTTGAGAAATTTTATCAGTCTAATGAAGATATATATTTAGAAAATAGTGAGAATTGAGAACATATACAAATGTTAATGAAAAATAAAACTCTGATAAGGTTTCTAGTCATTTAAGACATTTCATTTTCACCATATTTAACTCTATTATGTATCTTTACATATAAAAATAGAAAAAAAATATCATGTGGGTAGATCACGCGTGTTTGAAGTGAAACCTTCGATAAACTAAGTTTCGAGAGAATGAGACGAATGCAGAATATCAGGTGTAGGATATTTGTAGGACATTTATTTGTTATAATATTATTATTATTATATTGTTAACACTTTTAAAAATTAATTTACGTTTTATTAACATATAATACATAACATATTACACAGTAGGCAAAATCTCAATTCGAAGAAATGAGACAAGTTGCTTCTGGAAACTACAAAATGTATAGTAACTAAACACCTCTCTGCGTGCAAGAAATGCAAAAATGCCTTCCGTCGAACTCTTTGAAACTTCCCTAGTATTTCCTTTCTGCAGATTTTCACGAAACTGGCGTTAGTATTCGGTCGTAAGACACTTAAATAACAATTCACAACATCCAATTGCAAATAATCTGAATAGAAAATAAAAAAAAATGTTACAATAGTGATCAATTAAGATTATGTTTGTCTAGAATGAGTAAAAAGGATAAAGAGAGATATATATTGATTAGAAGCTCTTTAATGAAGTCCTAAAGATTTTTCCGAAAAGTAGTGAGGTTTTTTCCGAAAAGTAGTGAGGTCCGTAGGGTATTTTCGATAAATTCGTAGGGTATTTCCGATAAGTCCGCAGGGTATTTCCGATAAGTCCGCAGGGTATTTCCGATAAGTCTGTAGGGTATTTCCGATAAGTCCGCAGGGTATTTCCGATAAGTCCGTAGGGTATTTTCGATAAATTCGTAGGGTATTTCCGATAAGTCCGCAGGGTATTTCCGATAAGTCCGTAGGGTATTTCCGATAAGTCCGCAGGGTATTTCCGATAAGTCCGTAGGGTATTTTCGATAAATTCGTAGGGTATTTCCGATAAGTCCGCAGGGTATTTCCGATAAGTCCGCAGGGTATTTCCGATAAGTCCATAGGGTATTTCCGATAAGTCCGCAGGGTATTTCCGATAAGTCCGCAGGGTATTTCCGATAAGTCCGTAGGGTATTTCCGATAAGTCCGCAGGGTATTTCCGATAAGTCTGTAGGGTATTTCCGATAAGTCCGCAGGGTATTTCCGATAAGTCCGTAGGGTATTTTCGATAAATTCGTAGGGTATTTCCGATAAGTCCGCAGGGTATTTCCGATAAGTCCGTAGGGTATTTCCGATAAGTCCGTAGGGTATTTCCGATAAGTCCGCAGGGTATTTCCGATAAGTCCGTAGGGTATTTTCGATAAATTCGTAGGGTATTTCCGATAAGTCCGCAGGGTATTTCCGATAAGTCCGCAGGGTATTTCCGATAAGTCCATAGGGTATTTCCGATAAGTCCGCAGGGTATTTCCGATAAGTCCGTAGGGTATTTCCGATAAGTCCGCAGGGTATTTCCGATAAGTCCGTAGGGTATTTCCGATAAGTCCGCAGGGTATTTCCGATAAGTCCGTAGGGTATTGCCGAAAAGACCGTAGGGTATTTTTAATTAGGCCTCGTAAAAGAGTTTCGTAAACGAGTTCCTTTTTTTACAAACTTTTCTATTTTATTGAAAAATTAGTATAAATTTCCTAAATACGCAAACATTATAATTTAAGATCATGTCTTTGGGTATTTATAAGAAAAATATTTTAAAATATTGTCTAATTTTTTTTTTTGATTTATCTGATTATTATTTTTTTTTTGTAAAATATTGCAGACAATACAATTATTATATTCTATATATTTCATAATTGTTAATTACAATAATATTTGCGAAATAAATAATTTAATATTAATTTTTCAATAAAATAGAACCATTTTAAAATAGAATATAAATGACACGTCTGGTAAAATAAAAACAGACCACGCACCTTCTTTCTTTATTTCGACCGTCGGTTGGTTTGGACCTTATACTTTGTAGTATGCAGTCGCACACAAACACACACATATACAACCAGGAGTGATAACTACGAAGCATGGCATAAGGAGGAGACCGAGAATAAAAAAAACTGTATAGTTATATTCCGTCTTATTCTCTCGCAGGCTCAATCCTATATGTTTGTCTCTTTTTCTCTCACTATTTAGTATAGCAGCCGTTTCATAACTCCGTTTCATAGCTCCGTTTCATAGCTCCGTTTCCTGACCGACCGCGTTTATTTACTTTTCAGATCACTTCCATTCTAAAGAAGTTTTCACTTCAAAAAAAAATTTACCTCCCAATATTCGAACCCTAAAAGACTCGGCCTCTATTGGAACGAATCGCCAAATGGTTGTCATTACATTAAACCTATTACATGCCGTTGCTTACTTCAAAACTAAATTTAAACACTAGATAGCATCATAAGCATTTTTAATTGTAAATATCTCAAAAATTATTGAGTAGTGGCCCCTATAACTATATATATTCATAAAAAGGGAAGCAAAATCTATCATCCTGTAAAATTTGAATAAAATCCGAGAGGGCAAGACCTTGGGCTGTCCTTGTCAGTGGTGAAACTTAATAAAAAGTATCAGGTAAGAGAGTAATCATATTTTTTTAATATATCTCGAAAAGTAAGAGAGATAAAATATTTTAGTACTAGACCTTTTTTGTAGCAAATAGAATTGTCTACAAAACATAATTAATAAAAAATCGCTTGATTTCGCTTACTTTTTGAGATATTTTCAAAAATCTATCACTCTATGTCACAGATGCGCGCGAGACTCTCAAGCTATAAGAAAAAGTGTTTTGTCGCGTTATACGGTTTTCATTGAGACGAAGCAAACTATAGATTGCCTATCTCTCTTGCCCGCATGTAAGCTAAGAGTTAGTGCATGTGTGCCATGGTGACCTACGTTACAATGAGTAAGAGCGAAATAGCTTCATTTTCTGTTTCTTTCTACAAAGGCGTATGACTAATGTATACATTATTTGTCTTTAAATAGGGATATTTCCTGCAGGTAAATATCTGTGAATATAAATCAAACACCAAAATTTAAAAAAAAAATTAAAAATTCATATGAAAAAGAGAAATTTTTTTTAAATAACCCGTTTTAAGTGAATTATCGAGCAAAAACCGTTTTCACTCCTTGATTTTTAATAGAAGGGATGAACAAAAAAATTTTGCTTCCCTACGATTGTTCATTGTAATTTTTTCAAGATAATTAAAAAAAAAAAAATTTAAAAAGTCCAATTTTTGTATTTTTTATTGAATTTTCATTTTTTTAATACTTTGAACCGTCGTAGGGGTGAAAGGGTGCGTTTTAGGGGAAAAATGGTCCGAAAGAGATAGGCCTAGAATTTTATGCTCTACAACTTTTATTTGAAACTTTTTTTGATATTTTCAAAATATAATCCAAAAATCGTATTTCGGGGTAGTTTTTAATTTTTTTCACCCCCTTCCCGTGAGTTGAGAACTTTTTTACTTTGCCCACAGTTTTGTAAGCATTTTTTTGATTATTTCCATATATTTTCAGCCGTATAGACCAAAATCCCGATTTTACGGTCTTTTTGACTGGACTAACTAATCCAGAGCACCCTTTGGTATTTAATAGTGCCGGATTAGTGAGATTGTACTGTATATAAGATATTAATATATTAAATAATAAACATTAAATTAAACAAATATAGTTTAATATATACTTTAGATGTTGTTTTTTAATCTTTAAAAATATTTTCAATGATTGCACAATATGTGAAATAATTGGATGACGTCATGTGTCAGTTTAGATAACTTTAAATTTCAATTGCAATATGTAAAGCAATTTTGACATCCTCTGTCATATGTGCATTAGAGATCACTATTTTGAATTTTAACTAGTTTTAAACTTTTGTTTTAAACGAATTAGAGAAAAGGGGGGGGGAGTGTGTATGTAAACAGTAATTATATCATGTATATATAGCATGTATATCTCTTTATACACAATTATATTTTATATATTATATTTTTTATTATATTTGTGCAAATATATTTTGATACAATTAAAAGAATTCACGAATCTTTTGTTTACATTACATATTTGCTATAAATATATGTAGTTTAATATATACCTTAGATGTTGTTTTTTAATCTTTAAAAATATTTTCAATGATTACACAATATGTGAAATAATTGGATGACGTCATGTGTCAGCTTAGATAACTTTAAATTTCAATTGCAATATGTAAAGCAATTTTGACATCCTCTGTCATGTGTGCATTAGAGATCACTATTTTGAATTTTAACTAGTTTTAAACTTTTGTTTTAAATGAATTAGAGAAAGGGGGGCAGTGTGTATGTAAATAGTAATTATATCATGTATATATAGCATGTATATCTCTTTATACACAATTATATTTTATATATTATATTTTTTATTATATTTGTGCAAATATATTTTGATACAATTAAAAGAATTCACGAATCTTTTGTTTACATTACATATTTGCTATAAATATATGTAGTTTAATATATACCTTAGATGTTGTTTTTTAGTCTTTAAAAATATTTTCAATGATTACACAATATGTGAAATAATTGGTTGACGTCATGTGTCAGCTTAGATAACTTTAAATTTCAATTGCAATATGTAAAGCAATTTTGACATCCTCTGTCATGTGTGCATTAGAGATCACTATTTTGAATTTTAACTAGTTTTAAACTTTTGTTTTAAATGAATTAGAGAAAGGGGGGGCAGTGTGTATGTAAATAGTAATTATATCATGTATATATAGCATGTATATCTCTTTATACACATTTATATTTTATATATCATATTTGTGCAAATATATTTTGATACAATTTAAAGAATTCACGAATCTTTTGTTTACATTACATATTTGCTATAAATATATGTAGTTTAATATATACCTTAGATGTTGTTTTTTAATCTTTACAAATATTTTCAATGATTGCACAATATGTGAAATAATTGGATGACGTCATGTGTCAGTTTAGATAACTTTAAATTTCAATTGCAATATGTAAAGCAATTTTGACATCCTCTGTCATGTGTGCATTAGAGATCACTATTTTGAATTTTAAGTAGTTTTAAACTTTTGTTTTAAATGAATTAGAGAAAAGGGACGGAGAGTGTGTATGTAAACAGTAATTATATCATGTATATATAGCATGTATATCTCTTTATACACAATTATATTTTATATATTATATTTTTTATTATATTTGTGCAAATATATTTTGATACAATTTAAAGAATTCATGAATCTTTCGTTTACATTACATATTTGTTATAAATATATCCAATTAATTAATTTTAAATATTATTTTATTACAGATTACTTATAATACAATTTCAAAGTATCAGTCACATCTTCTATATAGACAAAATGGATGATAATCTATCAGATAATTTATGTAATGCTATTGAAAGGAAAGATTTAAAGAAAGTTATAGATTTGATTTCCGAAGGAGCTAATGTCAATGCTTGTGATCGTACTGGTATGTTTCCTTTGCAAATGGCTGTAATAAAGGAATCTAAAGAGATCATAGAAGAACTTATAGATAAGGGTGCTGATGTTGATATTGAAGTTCATAATAAGAAACTTGTAGAATATGCAATGGCAGAAAGTAACGAAGATATAGTTAAATTATTAGTGGAAAAAGGTGCCACTATTAAATTTCATAATAATAATGAAGATAGTATTCTACGTTATCTTATCAAGAATGGCATGTTGGAATTGCTACAGTGTGTTATTAAAGAAATTGATATTAATTTCCAAACAGGGGACGGTCATACACTTTTAATTATGGCAGCCGAAGAAGGACAATTAGAAATTGTTAAATTTTTATGTAATATGGGTATTAACGTAAACGCACGCAGTTCTAGAAATAGTACAGCATTACATTTTGCCATAGGAAATTCATCCAATCCGAACCTGGAAATTGTACAATTTCTCATTGATAATGGTGCAGAAATTGATGTTGAAAATGTATTTGGTTATACTCCATTACAAAATGCACTCTATAATAAAAATTTTGAAGTAGCTAAACTTTTAATAGAAAAAGGAGGTGCTGATGTCAACAGAATTTACATAAATACCCATTATGCTCGACAGAGATTAGGAGGTACACTTTTACATTGGGCTTGTCGAAAGTATGATGGAGATGAAGCAATTAAATTCCTAATAAAAAATGGAGCAAATATAAATGCTACAGAACATGATGGTAGAACACCACTTTGTTTATTAGTAAAACACACTGGGAGTCCAGAAATGATTAAATTTTTGGTAGAAAATGGTGCATATCTTAAGAATACAGGTGGTGGTAGTCCTTTATATTGGGCTATCTATACGCGTAACATACAATTACAAACTTTATTAATAGAACTAGGTACAGATGTTAATGGCATTATAGATAGCCATGATGATTTCAAAGCACCATTGCATTTAACACACGATGTATCTGTAGCAAAACTTTTAATAGATAAGGGAGCCAATGTAAATATTAAGGATAGGTATGGCTGTACACCATTACATAGTGTTTATAAAATTTCTGTAGTAAAATGCCTTGTGGAAAATGGTGCTGACATTCATGCCAAAAATGATGATGGAGAAACACCTTTACATAGAAATTCGAATTTTCCTATAGTGAAATATTTAATAGAGAAAGGTGCAGATGTTAATATTTCTAATAAAGACGGGTATACACCATTGCACTTTGCTAAAAATGTAATTATAGCGAGACATTTGATAGAACATGGTGCTAATATTAAAGCCGTTACAAAAGATGGAGAAACTGTATTACATAGTATTACTAAAGCATATTCATGTTTCGATATAAGTTTTGAAGACATGTCAAATTTGATAAATTTTTTTCTAAAGAAAGGTATACATGTTAACGCTACTGACATATATGGTAATACACCATTGCATTTCAGTGCTGAAGAAAATAACGAATTTGCAACGGTTGTATTGCTTGCAAATGGTGCAAATATTTCTGCTACTAATATTGAAAATAAAATGCCAGTAGATTTTGGTTACATGTTACCACCTCTGATTGCTAATATAGAAAAAATGTTTGATGCTGTAAAAGAAAATAAACCTTGGAAAAATATTGAATCTTTACTTATACATAGAACACGATGCTATAATATTACATTAAATGATTTTAAAAGAAGTATATTACATTTCATGGTGATGGAAAATAATGAACGTATGGTGGAAAATTTGTTTAAAACGTTAAAATACAGGACTAATATAATTAATTGTATTACGAAATATCATTTGGTAAATGCTCGAGATAAAAATCAATGGATGCCTTTACATTATGCTGCAAAAGAAGGAAATGAGAAGATTGTTAAATATTTATTGAACAATGGAGCAATATATAATGATGGCTTTTCTAATAAACCAATACTACTTACTGATAATTTAGAAATTAAAAATATACTTGAATTAACAGAACAATTGTTTGAATATATCAAATTAGGAGATGAGACTAAAGTTGCTGAATGTATACGAATAAAAAAAGAAATTATCAATGCTAGACAGAATAATGGCAATACACCTCTACATGTTGCTATTTATTATGATCATATCAATATTGTAAAGCTGCTATTAAATAGTAATGCTGATTTTTTGGTAATTAATGATACAAGAGATACACTGTTACATTTTGCTGCTGTTAAGGGTTATGAGTATATAATCAAAACTGTGCTAGAGAAAGCTACAAAATCACATGATATTGTCAATATAGAAACAGTAAATGGCATGACTGCATTGCATCTGGCTGCACAACACAATTCTATGAAAATTGTACAACTTCTTTTGAGCTATGGTGCAATTTATAATGCAAAAAATGAAGATGGTCAAATGCCGATTGACTTATCTACTGATCAAGACATCATTAATTATTTCAAATTTATACATGAATTATTTGAAGATGCAAATTATGGAAGAACTGAAATTATAGATAAATTACAACATTTAAATAACGACGATGGTTACGCAATGAAAAAACTTCGTAATCGGCAAATGCATACATTGAAGGATATTTTACAATTTAATCAATATGACAATATTGTTGCACAATTTTCAAAACTATTTTTGGTTAAATCGGAAATAAAAAAAGACATATCCAAAACAACTGAACAAAATGAATATTTCAGCGACAGCGACGAGGATGATTTTCCATGTTTCGGTTTATTTGATTAATTTAAAATAAAATATATTTTTATGTATATATTTCTTCTGTGCACGTTTTTGTAATTAAACTCCTCCTAAACGGTTTGACCGATTTTAATGAAATTTATTGTGTGTCTTCAGGTGGATTCGATAATGGTTTAGCGTTACAATTCGATCCAATTTAAGTTGTTTATTTAATTAATTTTTTATTTATAAATTGTTATGCGAAAAGTTTATAGGTTGAAGTTAGTCGATATTCAAGTTATAGAGAATATTCGAATCTAATCGAAGTTATTCGATTCCAGTTTGTAAATCGTGTGCTAATTAAAATATTACATTAAGATCTAATTAGTGTTTGAAGAGCTTTGAAGTGTATATAAAAAACTATACATTTTGCAGATTTAATGCAGAATTGAAGTAAGTATTTTATATAATTTTCTATTAAATTTACATGTGCGTAAAAAATTAAATTCTTTATATGTTATGAACTCCTCCTAGACGGCTGGACCGATTTTAAAAGTTTATAGGTTGAAGTTAGTCGATATTTTTTATTGATATTATACTTTTCGATATATTCGATATTCTTCTCTTATCGTTTTCTTCGTGTTATTATTGTGTTACAAAAAATCGTGTGCTAATTGAAATATTACATTATGATCTAATTAGTGTTTGAAGAAGTTACTCAATTGACACTGTTGTCAAGATTTAGAAAATCCGTGCTTTTCTCACGGCCAATTATATGTTGCGTGTTCCAGGGTTGGAAAACCATCGAATTTGTTTGTGTATACTCCTGAAGGATCAACCAAAAATATTGTACATCCAATGACATTACGATAAATTAAATTTTTGTTTCAACTTTTTCAACTTTTATTAAAATAAGTTTAAGTGAATAATAATTAAACTTCATTGAACAGTTTAAAATGATATTAAATGAACGTATCAATCTGATTCTAAAGAAGTTTTCACGTCCAAAAAAGCCACAGCAACGCGTGGCCGGGGCACCCCTAATGTATATGTATATTTTAATTTATTATATTTGTTATAGAAATATTTTATTTTTAAATGTTGAAAAAATTAAAAGCTAAATTGAACTTGTATTTCAAACAGTTTGATTTTCATTTCTATTTTTGATAGACAATGAAATTAAAACCTTCGCTTCGAGAGAATGAGACGAATCCAGAGTAACAGGAGTAAGATAATTGTTGGGTTTATTTATTATAATATTGTTACCATGTATACCAAAGGACACTGATATGATTTTGGGGTGGTACTAGCTGACAAAAATGACCACTTTCCAAATTCTAGCAATCAAAATGGAACGTCGAATCATCTGTCGACGATAATCACAGTTGTTTGAGCTCCTGTGATAGGCAATTTGTGAAGAGTGTTGCCTGCATTCAGGCGTAACACATATTTCGATATCGAATACGAAACATGAAAAATAAAGAAAAACTTGTCAATATGTAATTCAAGAATTTAAGAGATAACTACTTGCTCTGCTTTTTGTGTTATTGATTGAAGAATTTATTGTGATTGATTTTAAAAATCAACGCAATATTAATTTTCGTTAAAGATGATGTTATTTAACAATTGTCTGATTTGATTAGGATTTTAAATATCCATAAGATGATATATTGTAAAAATAAAAGGACTAAAGATTATATGAATATATTTTTCGAATTTGATGTAGAGAGGGTAAGGTTGAGGAAACTAGCACGTTGTTCGGCCCTGAGCTGTTCCTGTAATGTAGGTCGTCGTCTAACTGTTCCGCGTACCGTTCTGTCGAGTCCATACACGTCCATAAGTTTGGTCCAACTTGGCTCTTTCAACTCTTCCTCTCTGCTTACGATATTTTTCTACGAAGAGGAAAAGTTGTGGATGATAATGTCGATGATAATCTTTATGGAATTAAAATTAATAAAACATTCATTATTACATTTTATTTTCCAATGTAATTGTTCATTTTATATACAAAAAAATATGTGTTTATTAACGATTATTAAAATAAGTTTCTTTTCAATATTCAATATCTGATGCAATCGTCGATTTTATATTAAATCATATTTTATTCATTTGTAATTAATTAAAAGAAGTATTGATCATTCAAAAGATTCTTAAAAAGATTCTTCAAAAATAATTCAAATGGAATACAATGACAAGGTATAATAATACTCTCTAATAAATAGATTTTCAAACAAATCTACATGATTATATTGGGATCTATCAGAATGCGCAAATGCTAGAATTGAAGATACACATACCGATATTTAACACGTTCGTCGCCCAGCTCGTTTCGGTTGAGTTTCTCGCCAGGCCCAAAATTCGACTCTCGGCGCGCCGTAACGTAAAGAAGCGAAATGTAGAAATATCAACAATGCGACCCGAGTATTATTGTTATATTATATTATTATATTTTATTTATCGAAAATAATCACCTCAAATGTGTTTAGAGTGTTTTAACAAAAACCATGCGGTATAGTATAATGTAATATGTTATCCTATATAAATGAATAGAAAGTATAGTATAATGTGTATATTTGTAGTATTTTTATGTTGTACAACCCATATTTAGATGTAAGTGCTAATTCCATGAAATTCCTTGTAAAAATCCAACTAAAAATCCCATAACTTAGATAAGAAGAGCGTCTCCTCTATACGGAGACATGGCGACGAACGTGTTAAATAAATTAATCAAGTCAATGATTGAATCATAAACGAAAAACTCATTCGTATTACAAGGTTCTTCCCTTTATGAACGTCATCGCAAGGAACGTCGCTTTCTTCGGACACCTTTACCTCTTCCACCTCTTTTTCCTGTTCTTCCTTCTCCTCCACCTCCTTCTCTTACACAGTTTCGTCCTTATGCTACTACCATCGGTGGCCTCTACCTCGTCGTCTTCGTGCTACCATCACAATGTCCATCTTCTTCAGTCGACGCGTGACCTTCTCGCAGACCGTAGAGAGAGAGTTTCCGTGAACTACGAGTGTTTGATCCTTAAAGGTGAGTGCCGCGCATCTTTCCAGGGCGGTTGGCTCTCGCTTTTGCGTCTAAAGAGGAAGAGGGACTAGTCCCTCGAGATCTCGATCGATCATCTACCGAGTTTCCTCTTTTTCTCTTTCACGTAATATATCAAAGAATACAGCAACATCGGTCAACTGGGATTTGTACAAGAATCAAGCGCACGTGTTAGCTTCTTCACTTATGGATCCACGAAAGGAGTGTGAGTAATCGACCGGTTCGACCTTGTTGGTGATCTAAGAGCATTCACCTTCTCTTCGTTCTTTGATTTATCAGGTAAATATAATAAATAACTTATGCAATATTGTACACATTTTGCAGATCTATATTTAATAATATTAATCATATTAATAAATAAACGTGACAAGATTGGAATAGGAAGATTCTCTTATTATTCATCTGCAAGTTAAAGTTCATAAATAAAGTTGGCATTCGGTACTTTTATAAGAAAGGGTAAGTGGTTAGAATAAACTCATTTTATCTGGGATAATGGTTGGATAAATCTCAAAATCATTTTTATATTTTATTATTAAATTAAAATAATCTGTGAAATTAGTTTCTAAATCTTGTGCAGATTAATATTAGTAATATAAAAATTTAACAAAAATTGATAACAAATTCATATAGAGGTGATACGAAATTAATTAGAAAGTAGAACGTATGATTCGTGCATACGTAGAAATATCTATTTAGTACGCGTTGATAAGGTTGAACGGATGTGTCGATGATTCATGTCATCGTACTCAAAACCGCATTCAAGAACGAACAGTCGAAACTTTTGAGAGTAAGTAGGTCAACCGAAGTTATGTTATGGTCATAAGATAAGGTCACGGTCAGGATCATGGTCCAGAACCGAAAAAGACCTTGGACGTTTTTTTTAAAGCTCATCGAAATAATTTCATGTCTTTCTCTACCGCCCACATAAATACCCGTTCGTCGACCCGCGTCTTCTATCTTTTACGGTCAACGCTCTCATTTTTCTCGCGGTCATACCGGAAATCGTCGTCATTAAAATAATGAGAACGAACGATATCGATTCGTAGATACGGATTTATGGATGGTAATGTTAAGTAGCAGTATGTAGTTATGTAGTAATTATTAATAATAATCCTTTTAACCGAATATGATAAATTAAAGTGTGGTTACTTGGAAGAAAATCCAAATAAATTTATAAACTTAATATAAAGTTTACTTAATTTTTTTTTCCTATTACAAAATTATATATTGGAAATCCCTATTTTTTATATATTATATTTATATCATATATATATTATAAATTAAATTAATATATAATAAAATATAAATATATTTTTTTTGCGAGAGATATCGATTTGTAGATACAGATTTATGATGGTAATGTTAAGTAGCAGTATGTAGTTATGTAGTAATTATTAATAATATCCTTTTAACCGAATATGATAAATTAAAGTGTGATATTTGGAAGAAAATTCACATAAATTTATAAACTTAATATAAAGTTTACTTAATTTTTTTTCTATTACAGAATTATATATTGGAAATCCCTATTTTTTATATATTATATTTATATCATATATATATTATAAATTATAAATTAAATTAATATATAATAAAATATAAATATAATATATATAATAAAATTAGAAATATATTTTTTTTTCGTGATTCCAAGGGATTCGATCCTACGATCTTAGGGTTGCGAATCGGTGACTCTAGCACCGCACCACAGAGCCATTCTATTATAAATATGTAAAATTATAATATATTTATATTTATATTACAAAGAAAATTTGGCAAATTAAAAATTAAACGATCAACAAAATGATAAAATTGAAAAAAAATTGTTATAATATAATTCACACAAAAGGTATGTTAAATAAATCATAAAATAGTATTCCTTTCGGATGTTTCATTTCTGGTATCGAAAGCCCGCTCGAAAGTGCGAGTAACGAAATGCTAATGCCAAATACGGTGCCCGAAGCTAGCTAGTGTTAACTGGTGTATGTTGTAGTCTCAACAAAACCTAGTAGAATGTCGTGCGAGAGCAATGAAAGAGAAGAAAGAAGAACGGGAAAAGAATATGAAACCCGTTAGCCGTTGGAACGCGATTCCGTTCGACGTGAGACGAACGGATGCTCGTTTACTCGTTGCTTTTATTTTTATTTTCTATCAACTGATGATAGTGCACTTGGCTTGCAGTTATATTTCAAGCAGTGCCATTTAAGTATGAGATTTAAAAATATTTTTTGAATAGAAAAAGAACAGATGTTTGTAGATCACACACGGTAGAAGTGAAACTTTCAAAGAAAACCAAGCTTCAAAATAATTGAATTGTAATAATACAGCGCCATCTATTGAAATAACCTTACAGAACCTAGATAACCTCTAAATAAAAATCTTTAAATTAGTAATAAAAAAATACATAACAATAGATAAAAATTGTGCTATGTGCTAAGTTGGAAAAAATCACGTGAAATAAAATCAATTTCATTAAGATAAGTTGAGTAGTTTCGGAATTATTAGTGGACAAACATATTGTGACACTGAATTTTTATATATAGAATTTTATTAATTAATTAATTAATATATAGAATTAAATTATACATAGAATTTAATTAATTAATTAATTAATATATAGAATTAAATATGTAGAATTAAATTATATATTGAATTTGATTAATTAATTAATTATTTTTGTTTCATCGGTTTCACGTTCTTCCGTTTCACGATTTTCAAATTACCCTGATTCTAAAGAAGTTTTCACTTCAAAAATTCCTATTCAAATTATCGTTCCTTTTAAAATTGTATTATTTTTCGTATTTCTTATTGGGCTGTTCATTTGTTATCTCTTTTCATCCATCCCTCTGTATGTATTAACCGTAGTTAAAATTTTATTCATATTTATTATAACATCCGATGATATATCATACGAAGCAACGGTGATATGTTTTTACAGTAATATATTAAATGTCACGTTAAATCCGGAATATGCATACGTGTGTACTATAAAACGAACAGAAGATCTACATACATACGTCTACGTCTGATAGGCTGTAAATGTAGGTCATGAAGGACGGTTAGACCTTCCTTCTTACTTTTCCTACGTTTTTATTTAAAGAATCCACTGATTGGGAAGGATAAAAGAAGTAAAAAGAATTTAAGTGAGGTGAGATTAGACCTTTAGTATATAACATCCTTCTGATAACTTAATAATAGTTTACGATTAAATAGTTTCCGTTTTATTAAATAGAGATAGAATAGAGAAAAAATGTCTAGTAAATTGATTAATTATTATTTCCGTCAAATCGTTTCAGAAATCAACGAAAAAGATGCGAGCCATCCTGTTGATGTCATTAGTCACACTAGCCAGTATTAATGAAGTGGTTAGTGAGTATTTGATGGGTGGTCACCTGGACAACAATGATCCGAAAACGAAAACTCAGACGAACGAGCACGAGTACATATCTTTAGGAAGATCGTCTCTACTGGACGCCCTTGACCTAGATCTCGATGCCGAAGAAAGCACCGTCGGTTCTTTCTCTTTAGCCAAGGACGATGAAGGTCCACGATATGGGCCACCATTTTCCTTCGCTTTCAATGGTGGAAGACCTTTTTCCTTAGAAAAAGATCCTATTACTGGAAAAATCGACTACGAGAAAGCACCAGCGGTGAGAATCTTAAATTACACTGATCGTTACGAGGAAAATGATGATAATGATGAGGATAAGGAAACAAGTGAAGAGACACTGAAAGAGGATGCTGATTTGCACACGAAGGAAATGAAGAAAATTGAGAATAAAGATCCCGAAGATGTTAGTCCGAATGAGATTAATCCAAATTCACCGAGTTTTCATGACTTTCTCAATCTTCCCGTTCGTTATTCCTCCGATAAGTACACCAATGATAAATATCCACTGATCTCGAGTTCGTACGCGAACACGAAAGTTCAAAGTGGTTTGAATAGTTATAGCACATATAATCATAGGCCTTATCATAGAGAAACTACTTTATATTATCCTGTTAAAAAAACACATGTCCCAAAAATAAGTACTTCAACAACAACAACAACAACAACAACGATGACGACTACCACCTCTACTACCACCATGAAACCAACTACGTTACGTCCATCAACGACGTCTACGACAGTACCAACAACTACTACCACAACAACAACGACTACTACGCCTTCGACAACAACGTCTACTACAACAAAAGCACCACCTGTTACCACTTGGAAACCATCTAGCACAAGTACCGTACGATATACAGCAGATAACAGTAATAATTATGAAGATATTCTTTCTTCATTTAACGTTCCTATGAAGACATTTCAAGAAACAATAAACTTCGATCATCAAAGTCCAAACAATCTCGCAGGATCTTCTCACAGAGAACCTTCTGTGGTACAATTACCACCGAAAAAAGATGAGTATGATATGTATGATGATTATGACATGCACGAAGAATCAAACGAAGAACAGGATTATTCGTTTGATAAAGAAGTACCTAAGGAACCAATAAGTTCAACTACAATGTCAGCTCCACAGAGTACAACACCATCAACTATTCAATCAACCACTAATACACCTGAAAGTACTACAATGAGACCGACTATATCATTTTCCACTCCTGTTCCATCATCACCATCGAACAACATCGTATCTACCCATCCATTACAATTCCAAGTTGTCCCACATCCAGTAACTTCAATGTCTATCGATTCCGATGATCGTGAAATTCCAACCTTTGAGAATGTTGTCGATAATCGAAGACCTGGAATGTTTGATGGTATGATTTCCAATGTGGGAGGACATCAGATTATTAATCAACGACCACTTGGAATGGGTGGACAAATTCTTGTAGGAAGTACGAGTAACATTGTTGTTCCACCAGATCAGGATACGGTGTCTTTTGTACTTGGAAATAGGCAAAATGTGGAGGGTGGAGGTTACTATTCACCTGGTACAGCAATTGGTGAGAATCCTTACGGAGGTTTGACAGGGGCAGAAGCATCGTTTAGACCATTATACGGTGAAGTGTCAACTGATCAAGATGGTTATGAGCTTGAGACTGATCCACAAAGAACTGTAGCTCTTCCATCTGTAGCCGTTGAACCTAATTTTGGATATAATTCACAAAAACGGTGGCCATCGAATTCTGGACCACCTTTGAAAAATAACAACGAAATCGAGTCATCAAAAGTACAACCCTCTATCGTTCGAGGTACTGTTCTCATGGAACAGAAAGATGTTCGAAATGAGGAAAAAGATACTAATCACGTAGCTTTCCCTAAACCAGAGGAAGAAAAGCATCCGGTTGAAGAACATATTGTCATTATTAATGAAGCTGATGGTACAGTTCAAGAATTCCCACCTTCAACGACGATATTACCCTCAAAAATTAACAATAAGCCAGATTCTGTTTCAACAATAGACGATCATCTTCCTCAACTTTCTGAAAATCTTACACCACCTGCCGAAAGACCAAGGCCACCTCCATCTTATTATTTCCATTATCAGCATGGTGGAACTATAAGACCCGAATACCCAAGACCACCTCAAAGACTTCCTTTACCTCCCGCACGTGGAAAACCATTTCCTCCTCCTCCCCTTCCACCACCTGTACCTGACACCTTAGCAATCCGAAGAAGACCATATCCTTCTGATACAAAATTACCTAACATATTGCCACAATTTAGGCCAAATGCTAAAGTCTCACATGGTCATCGTAATACAGAAAACATAGGTACAATACCAGCACCGCAACCATATCTTAATAGGGTTAGACAAACGCCTCACGTTCATCCTCCATCGAGAAGACCTTTACCACCTGCGCCATCATATCTTCAAAGATTGAATCCACCCCCACCACCAATTCATACAATCAGACTTGCTGGATCATCCTCTACAATAGCAGAAAATGTTGCCCCTGTTCAGGAAAGTGAGCCGCCAATGGTCAAGAGATTTCGTTATCCGTCGGCAGTACAACCAACTTCCAGAGGAGAGAATGACGAGAGTACAAATCAGCCGAATCGGTTGCCAGGTCAAAAGCAGAAATTGCGATTGGAGGATGAGGAGACGTCCGAGCGGTATTCAGAGGAACCGCCTCAAACGCCACCAAGGCCACCTTTGTTTCCGCGGCGTAGAACGGCAGATCCACCACGGGTTACCACCTTACAAATGATCCAACAACGAGGAGAGCTCGAAGAAGACGAAGAGGCAACAGGTTTAGCAACTTCCAGTAATAATGATCCAGATCAAGAGGTTAAAATTACGATAGGTCAAGAAATAGAACATAGAAAAGATGTTCGCGATTCAGTAGCCGAGCCACCGGTTTACGTAGTATACCCTGTGAATACTGCGGTTAATATAGATCCTGATGATTCTGGAGATAAAGACGAGAGTGTGGTAGTGGGAACTAGAGGACCACATCGTCCTCTTCCACCGGAAACTCTTCTTCGAGATGATAAGGATAGAGAGAAGATCAATGAGGAGGAGTCGACAATGGTCGATCTTTACAACGGTCGTCCAGTAGGAGATTTTTCCTATTCTCTTGATAGAGTAGATCCTTCCATATACGCTGGACCCGTGAGAGAAACACCCATACTTGTTCCGAGCGATCAACGTCACGAGAATCGCCCGTTGAACGAAAGAGACGAAGAAAAGGAGGATAGTGATCACGTAAACGTTATACCTTATTTGCAAGATTTCGTACCGTTTTCGAGAAAAAAAAATGAAGGTGTTATCTCGGCAACTCTTCATCGTATGCCAAGCAGCAATAATCATCCATCGTCTACACCAATAGCTTATGTTTATACACCTACGGCCGAAGCATCTCATCATCGTCTAGATGTCGACGTTAAAGATGATGGGTCGAAAATGAATAGAAACGATCAACGACCAGTTCTCTTGCCCTCTCAGCAACCTTCCAGTTCTTCGAGTTCTGCCCCATCTCCTCAAAATTTCATGGCACCGTTTGTAGCCAGTCTGAGAGCCGAAGCTCCGGCTAAAAATGGTTGGAATGTTGTTGTTATAGAATCTAAAGATAAAACGACATCTGACGATGAAAAGACTGATGATGTTGTAGATGCAGATGATGATGAATCGTCAAAAAAAAGCGAGTTCGATCCTGAAAACTTCAAACCACAACTTTTCGGTGGATTTAAACCAATTTTTGAATTTCCTATAGATAATGACGATAATACTGAAAAACGTGAAAGTAATAACAGTAATTCTTCAATATCGAAGAATATACAGCAAGAGGCTGTTGATTCTGCCGCTTGATGAAAATTCCATAGGAATATAGGGAATAATTTATGGGTATCATAAAATTATAAATCTTTCGTTAGAAATATTTTTTCGATCACTGTATTTCTTTTGGCGTTTCTCAACCTTGGACTAGATCAATTATTTATCCCAAGTAAGAAATCTATGATGAGATAAAAATATCTTTTGTTATAAATTAGAATTATTTAATTGCGTCTGAATTTGTTAAATTTTCGACGTAGAATTTAATTTAAGATTAGAATAAACAATAAGAAAGAGATATTGAAGAAACGCGAAAAGAAATTATTTTCGAAAAAAAAATAAAACAAATGCATTCCGAAATCTTGTGCTGTGGTGTTTGGGATCTATCGATCTATCGGTTGATCATTACGGGGGAAAAATATATTAGCGATGCAAGATATACGTAGGTTGGAACTTAAATAGTGACAACTATTTATACAAAAGAGTTACATGTTTGCACCTGTTACTGTCCTTCAAAGTAGCTACCAGCGTTGTGTAGAACCCGTTGCCAGTGATGTGGAAGACGTAGTATACCGTCAGCAGAGCCTGTTCTATTGATGGTGCGAATGGAGTGGTCTACTGCCCATGTCTCATCCAGTGTTACGATACGGCGTAAGAAAGCCTTTCATTCGTGCTCATAGCGCTCCAAGTGCGTCTGAGCAGCATTGTAACGCATCCATTTCTGCATTTCCGTCAATTCTTGAGGAACCCATCGTGGCATTTGCTTCAGAACTGTTCCAGAGATTCGACAGGCAGCAGACCGCTCCATTCGCACCATCAACAAAGCAGGCTCTGTTAACTGTATACTAAGCCTTCCAAATCGTTGGCAACGGGTTCTACAAAATGTCGATGATTACTTTAAGGGGACACGTCACCTTCGAGTGTAAAAAAAAGCGGTTATTTTGTGAATTTTTTTTGCAGCCAGTTTTAATAATATCAATACAAATCTTTGGTATATGTAAGTTATATATCTGAACTATATTCACAATTTTTGTGTGTAAAAATATTGTAAATTGTGTTGTCTGTTTCCACTTTTCTAAGAGTCCAAAAAAAAGGTGATTTTCGGTGGCCCTTACTGCCAAAAATTGGTTCATCATAAACAAAAAAACTGAGTGTTATCCTTTAGCAGAGATGTTGGCGCAGGGAATGAACGAAAGGAAATTGTGATTTTTTAATTTTTCTCAAAATAGTCGACTTTTTGCGAAAAAAATTGACATTTTTGCAGAAAAATCGCCGAGTTTTTGAAGAAAAAAAAAATTGGCATTTTTTCGAAAAATCCTTTTGTTCATTCCCTAGATACGTGTATCTAGTATTACTGTACAAAATTTGGTAAAGATCGGATAAATGGTCTGGACGCAGCGAGGGCAACCGTTTTAAAAACGCGAATAGGAGAAATGAACGTTTACAGTTTTGGCAACTTACTTGGAGCGCTACGGCGCACTCCGTTTAAACTACTACAGTTTCGTAAATAATGCGCGGATCTTTACCAAAATTTGAAGAAACATTTTTGAAATAATATTTTTTCAGAAAATCGAAAAAAAAATCGATTTTTTTGTTGACGTGTCCCCTTAAAGGACAGTAACAGGAGCAAACATGTAACTCGTTTGTATAAATAGTTGCCACTATTTAAGTTCCAACCTACGTATTAGCGGATTGTCTTAGATCTTCGATGATATTAATTTTATCAGGATCATTGAAGTTTCTTTTATTAATAATTATATGAGAACTAATAATGATCGGCATGTTACATTTCATTTATAAAATGTTGTTGTAATTTTCACGAGATCTTTCACAATTGTGTATTAAGGTCGAAGATAAATTGGATCGTATCTCGTGATAATAATAATAATAATAATAATAATAATAATAATATTAAATAATTACACTTTTATTTATTTAATTATTTAATTATATGTTATAAAATATATTTTTATATATGTACGTACTTGTCGATCATCACAAGTATCATGTTGACTGAAGTGTGTAGGATATCTATGTAGTAGTTATATTATATTTATGTATTCAATTTTTTTTGTCTCTTATTTATAAAATAACTGTAAAATATATCGATGCTTTTTTACAGCAGCCATAGATATAACATATCACGAATAAAATTCGAAATAATGTTGTTCTTTATTTTCATTTTATTCATATTTATATATAAATGCTCTTGTGTAAATGAAATGCTGTCTCTAATACATTTAGTACAAAAAAAGTAATCTTTACAGTTGTATCTCATATATATTATATAACATTTTATAAACTGTACATTTATTTCAAATATTGATATATTGTATCTCGCATATGAACCTTATCTAGCATGCATTCATTCTATGATATTTGTATAATACTGAACATTTGTTTAATTCAACAGACGAAACTTTCAAGTTTAAGAACAAGATTTCAAAAAATAGATAGAATAATTTTGTATTATTTTTGTTGTTGTTGATATTTTTTGTTTATATAAAAAACATTTAATAATAATATAGAGAAATGAACCATTTTATACAAAAATGTTGAGATAGATATTGTTACAAAAATACGTTTTTACATTTTAACATTATATCGATTTGCAATAGCAAATTATTAAACTATTTTGAATTCTCGTATATCACATCGTCATTATAAAAATATTAGATATAATATATTACGATAATTATTTGTTCATATCATCTATTACTAATAATGAAATACTGATAAACTTATTATCTATGAATGAAACTTTGTAATTAATATTTTAAAACTCATATCTCTCTGCTAAAATGACGATTTATTGTAAAAGATTGTCTTTCTGGCAGTGAGTGGTTTTAAACTTGTCATAAATTTGTATGTGTACTTGTCAATAAAAAAAAAAAAAAATTATATTATATTTAAAAAGAATAAAAAAAAAAAAAAAAGATTGTTTATCTATTACTGTATTTACTATTATTGAATAAACGAAGGTCTAGTTTTAAAATAACGTCACCTTGTTCAACTTCACGTAACTTGAATCGTTGTAAAATAGGTCCACGAACATTTTTACTGTCTCTCATGATATCTGCTACCCTAATTTCTGCACGTCCTAAGAATTCTGTGTATGTTACAAATATTTGATTAAAATTTATAAATGTGTATTAAAGTCAAATTTATATATAAATTGTAAAAATAATACAAAATATACCATCAGGACTGTAATATCCTTTGTCAAATACTGTGATACAAAGAGTATCTTCGTTTAAATCCTTAACTAGAAACTGCATAGATGTATCCCATAAAGGACAGTCTGTTTCTGAAACAACACTAGTTCTTTCTTCTTGGGATCCCATAGAAACCTTACAGAATGTATTACATTTTCCTGTTCAAAAATGATTTGATTATTAACATTAAAATTAGAAATATTTTTGTTAGTTTCTATTATATTATGACATTTACTTATATATATATACAGGGTGGGTCACCACATTTTACCACCTTAATTTACGTTTTTATTATTACGCGTAGCAGACAATGTTTCACATGGAGTTGAATGGCTTTAAAAGGGGCTCATACTGATGGTACTTTTTTTTTTTTAGGTGGACGTGTCAAGGACATATGAAGGTCATTAATGTTTTTTTAAATGGAATCATATATTTTTTATTGCATCATCTGATGCTCTTTCATATTATTTACAAAAAAGTATTACCCTATTTATGTAAAAAAATTATTATTTTAGGAGATATTTTAATTTTTGTCTATTTACAAAAAAGCTTCAATATGGCGACCATTTGCATCAGAACACTTTCTGAATCGAGAAATTAATGACTCATTAACGTTTCTTAATGTATCTTATGTTATTTCCTTGCATTCATTGACGATACGATCCCTTATATTGGTCATTGTAGTCGGAGGCTCAACGTAAACTTTATTTTTTAAGTAGCCCCATAAGAAAAAGTCGAGGGGCGTTAGATCTGGTGATCTAGCCGGAAAATGAATGGGTCCACCCCGTTCTATCCAACGATTTGGGAAGTGTTAGCCGCAGTTACGATAAATCCATCCGTTAGCTCTCGCGAAATCGAAAGACAAGCTGGAATTAGCCGCAAAAGCATTTTACGCATACTGAGAAAGCACAAATACCATTCATATCATGTATCAAAGGTTCAAGAACTGACCGCAATTGACTGTTATAAACGTTTAGAATTTTGTAATTGGGCTCTCACTCAAAGAGACAACTTTTTCATTTTCCGGCTAGGTCACCAGATCTAACGCCCCTCGACTTTTTCTTATTGGGCTACTTAAAAAATAAAGTTTACGCTGAGTCTCCGACTACAATGGCCAATATAAGGGATCGTATCGTCAATGAATGCAAGGAAATAACATAAGATACATTAAGAAACGTTAATGAGTCATTAATTTCTCGATTCAGAAAGTGTTCTGATGCAAATGGTCGCCATATTGAAGCTTTTTTGTAAATAGACAAAAATTAAAATATCTCCTAAAGTAATAATTTTTTTACATAAATAGGTTAATACTTTTTTGTAAATAATATGAAAAGCAATAAAAAATATATGATTCCGTTTAAAGAAACATTAATGACCTTCATATGTCCTTGACACGTCCACCTAAAAAAAAAGTACAATCAGTATAAGCCCCTTTTAAAGCCATTCAACTCCATGTGAAACATTGTCTCCTACGCGTAATAATAAAAACGTAAATCAAGGTGGTAAAATGTGGTGACCCATCCTGTATATATGTATATATAAAGCAAATGAATCATAGATTTAAAATAGAACAGAAAGAAAGAAAATTAGGGATGCATTAAATGCTACAAATTATTCAATAAAAATAGTTAGTTATTAAGCTTATTAAATCAATACATGCAAATTAAAAATATATTCAAGTTTAATGTGTTACATATAATAGATTTCTACTTTATCACACAGAAAGTGTAAAAGAATATTGCATTGCTGAAAAATGTAAAGCTTTACCTGTTTTTATAGCAAGTTCTTCAGCTTCCACTACAATTAACCGAAGATAGCCTTGTGGTGGTTTTCTACAAACTATAACCATGCAATATTTTGTTAGTAAGTGTAACGAGCAAAAAAGCATTAAAAATGTTAAAAATGTAATTCTATTGCCACATGAGTTGTTTTCTTCAGATTTCCAATATATTTGTCCTCTTGATGAGATTTAAACGTACATGCAGTTAAACACAAGTCAAAATAATAATAAAGCATAAAAGCAAGCATAGCAGCAAGCAACATAAAAAACATGCACTTGCTTACCAGACGGTGTTTTCAAGTTGGAACCTTCAAACACAGTTACAAGAATACGTCCACATGCTCCAAACTGCGCCTGCTCTGTTTATCCATATATACATATATGACATATTATTGCACATTTTAATATCTTAATTGATAAAATAGATTTGTTCCAGAAACAACAACAAGCGTCAATGGAAAGCTAACAAATCGTAGCTACGTAGCTACATTTATTTACTTACTATCATATAGTTTGAAATCATTTATAAAATAAGACAAATTATATTGTAATAAGAAAACGATAAACGTATTGACAATGATATGGCAGCAAAAGTGGCATTGTGAAAAAAGAAACAAAACAAAACTCACTTGATCGTTGTCTCTGTAAACGAGTCTTTTCATTTTCCATAAACGTTTTGCGTGCCTCAGCAATTCTTTTCTTCCATAATGAACATTCACTTGTTGATGGTGCTATCAATATTATCGGCTTTTTTGAATCTCTAAGTCTCAAAGTTTTCGATGTATTATCTAAGACATCCAATCCATTTATACTTCCACTTGTATTTGTATCTAAATCGGATAGCAATGATAATTCATTAAGAAATATCGGCTGCAAGACGAAATCATAATTAATATTGAAAGTATTTTGATTTCAATAATATTTATTATATTTTATATTTTTTTTATAGAAAATTTATTAATATACCTTCCTGTACATTTTAAATCTTTGGTGTTTATTACGCTCAAACGAAAATTGTTGTCCACTTGGTAAAGATTTTGTTGGTTGTGCAAATAATAAAAAATCATTTGTTAAAAAACTAACGAGTTCTTTTCCGCTCTTGGCCTAATATAAATATTCCAAAAATAATATTTCTTAGAAATAATTTACAAATTATAATTATATTTTTTCAATTAAAGAAAATGAAAAGTTCATTTTATTAATACCTTATGAAGAATACCAAAATGTAATAATTTTCTTGGTCCTAATGAATTGGTTAGAGAATTAAACACAAGTTGTTCTTCAAGACCATCAGATACAATATGATTTTGTAGCCATTCTAATCTATCACTATTTTCTTTTTCTCTTACACCTTCATTTACCTAAAATTAAATGACATGAATCAGATAAGATGAATAATCTTCTATACGTTGGTTGGAACTTAAATAGTGGCAACTATTTATTCATAACCGATACAAAAGAGTTACATATTTGCACCTGTTACTGTACTTCAAAGTAGCTACCAACGTTAGCTGAGCCTGTTCTGTTGATGGTGCGAATAGAGCGGTCTACTGCCTGTCGAATCTCTGAAACAGTTCTGAAGCGAATGCCACGATGGGTTCCGCATGAATTGATGAAAATGCAGAAATGGATGCGTTACGAAGCTGCTCAGATGCACTTGGAGTGCTATGAGCGCGAATGAGAGGCTTTCTTATGTCGTATCGTAACACTGGATGAGACATTGCAGTAGACCGCTCCATTCGCACCATTAACAGAACAGGCTCAGCTAACGGGTTCTACACAACGCTGGTGTTGCTAGCCAAATAGTTGCCATTATTTAAGTTCCAACCTACGTAAAATAAAGATAATATTTGATTATTAATTCTACTTGTGTACAAAATTCTTCAGCTCTGGCTAATGCTTCTTGAAGATACTGTCTATCTGGATGATCAGGCGGTGTGTGTTCTAAAATCTATAATTTTCATTAGAAAAAATAAATATTTAATCTTATTATTTTAAGAATGAAAAGATGCATCAATCAAAATAAATCTTACTTTATTAATAATAAGTGGATACTTTGTAATCCTTTGCATAGGTTTAATTAAAAACGAGCTAAGTGGCATTCCTTTGGTTCTTGGATCTTGCTGACAAGCATGCGCAACTTCAACGAATTCTGGTACAGTTTCTGTTAATCGTTGAAGATATACAGCAGCAGATATTTGACAACTACAAAATCTTATATAAGCTGACATTCTTGGTATCTGAAAGTTTATTAAATATAAATAATAAACGATTCTTTTATGAAATTAGAAATATATATTTTTTTTATAGCAAACATAACATACATACATTCTCACATAAAATATCACCAATCATTCTAACAATTCCACCTTCACTGTTTTCTCTCCTTATCCTTAAAGTCCTAGGAATAAACAAAAAAAAAAAAGAAAAAAAAGTTAATATGCATACTTTTCTACGTTTAGTTCTGTTTCAAGTGTTTACCTTAAAAAATTATCATTACAGGCTATAATATCTCTCCAGTTTACAAAGATTTTATCCACCTCATCTAAAGTTAAAACTAAACTTTCAATAAGAGGTTTTTCAAACACCTATAAAATCAAACAGAAATTAAAATAAGAATAACTTGTAGAAAATTTGTATGAATAATAATATTTCTTCTTTTTACGATGATATAAATAAATTGTTAATAAAACATATAAAAAATTATAACATAATAAAAGATACCTCATGTACTAGCCTCATATCTTCTATATATGCATGTTCAGTTGTAATAAGTTCTTTTATATATTCTTGACGTTTTCTCTCCATTGGATCAAGCCTTGCCATTAACAGTTCAGTTGTCAGCTTACTTGCTACACATAAAATTTATAGAAGGATTTTCTGAATTATTTAATTATACTTTAATTTGTTATTAGTGATTTTTGTTTCAAGGATATATGTTATCCTATTGGGGAAGGTCATTATTTCAGAAACAAATAAATTTCTTGACTTGACGACAAAATAAAACAATTTATTTTATCTCTACAGAATAATCATCTATAGAACAGCATCAGAAAATAAATAAGAAAAATGAAAGATATTTAAAAGAAAATATTCTCTTCATTTATGCCATGTATATTACTTTGTGGATAATATATAAATTAGAAATAATTTTATACGAATATAATAATGCTAATTTCGTAAAATATTTGGAAAGTAGGAAACTCATCCAGGACAAACACGCATGTGAATAAACATAAGTAGGTTGAAACTTAAATAGTACCAACTATTTATTCACAACCTGTTACTGTTCCTCAAAGTATAGTCACCAGCGTTGTGTAGAACCCGTTAGCAGAGCTTGTTCTGTTGATGGTGCGAATGGAGCGGTCTATTGTCATGTCTTATTCAGTGTTAGGATGCGGCATAAGAAAGCCTCTCATTCAGCATTTCCGTCAATTCATGCGAAACTCATCGTGGCATTCGATTCAGAACTGTTCCAGAGATTCAACAGGCAGTAGACCACTCCATTCGCACCATCAACAGAGCAGGTACTGGGTACAGGCTGGTAGCTACTTTGAAGTACAGTAACATGTGCAAACATGTAACTCTTTTGTATAAATAGTTGCCAATATTTAAATTCCAACCTACTACGTATAAGAAGTATACATATCATGTTTGGGTAATACTGAATGACACACACTTGGTCCGCACTACAGTACTTTACAACAGATAGATACTTTATTTCAATCAGCGTTTTTAAGAACGTGTCTGCATATGTGTTATAGATATGTATACATATGTATAAGAACAAATTTGTATATATGCATGTGAGAAGACAAGAG
This sequence comes from Polistes dominula, assembly GCF_049000335.1. Taxonomy (NCBI): domain Eukaryota; kingdom Metazoa; phylum Arthropoda; class Insecta; order Hymenoptera; family Vespidae; genus Polistes; species Polistes dominula. The sequence continues at coordinate 370,573 of NW_028301034.1, forward strand.
CAAGTCATACAAAGTATGAACAAAATCCATATAAAATGAAGCAGTGACTTTGTGATTTTGTTCAAACTCTCACAATGTCCTCCATGGAGAGATACATATTATTTTTTTACTGAGATTCATTTTAATGAGATTTGATATTACAACAAACAATGTGGATAGACTGCAAATGGTAACAATCTTAGAGATAATAAGCGCTACACAGGTATTTCTCTAAAGATAATCAGTTGCACAACTTGCTTTACACATCATCAACATGTTTAGATAAAGATTACATTGGGCGTATATTAAGAGTACTTAACAATAAGCACACAATTCTTGCAATTTATCAGATGTATTTATACACATATTTGCTTAGCTGTAATATAGAATGTGTAAAAGGATAATTTGTATATAAATACACTGATTTAACACTATTGTGCGCTTGTTTGTTTATTATTTCTTCAGTTATTTGGAACCAGTAGTTATATCTTCGTTTATCTGCTCATTTTTATGCAATATAAATAATTAAACTAATAAATAATTAATAGGATTAAGAAGAAAAAAAGAAAAAAAAAAAAGATTTTATATATATTGTGATTCACATTAAGATCAAATACAATATTATCACATTATAAAGTTAGCGTCTGAATATAAAATAAATAAGACATGATTAGATTAATTATATATAGCATTGTTGAATATTACCAAATTATATATATATATATATATATATGTAAATAAATTATTTCAGAATATTCATTTCAATTAATCTCTAACTCCTTTCATATTATTTTCTATTTAAATAGAATGTAGAAAATAATGACAAAACTGGTTCATTGCAAAATAATGTTATTCAACGAATCACTCGCGACCAATTAAATCATTTATATGATCTGAGAGTGATGTGTCACTGATGTCATTAAAATGACTGACATTGTTTTTTTTTTTTTTTAGGCTCTATAATAAAAGGCTTTAAAGAAGGAGCACGCCAGTTGCTTTTACAGATCAACAGAGAACAAACAATTGATAAAGTTCAAATAAATAGAAACAAATTATTTTTAATAACAAATTGTACTAAGGGGTGGGAGGGAGAGAGGGAGGGAGGGAGGCAAACATAATTGACGACATATATGTGTGTATGTATTATTGGTGTACATATGTATACACACACGCATACATTTCGATCTTTTGTCAACTATTCACTTGACTGTATATAAATTAGAAAACTATAAACATTTGATTTTCGAAAATTACGTATAGAGAACAATAAAATTAACAATAATAACATTTGTATAGAGATTCGATTATGTGTCTATGATTAGGTATACTAAACTTAAATTATATTAATGTATGAAAACATAGGAAAGAAATGCAACACATTTTTGTAGCTCCTTCTCTGCTTACTTTGTACAAATAAATCGTCTAGAAGTGGCTTTCCATTATTACATAACTATCAAATTTCTCCTCTAGGCCTGGTCATGATGCAGTTATAATACAAATCACGCGCTTTTTTGTTTTTTGTTTTTTTTTTTAAATATCAGAAAAACAGCATCATTGATGATGCTATTGGGCAGTTTCAACAATAAGTGAACGATAATACTCATAAGATTTTCACGCTTTCGTACATTAAAAACACTTTGGGAAGCAATATTATATTGAAGAAGGCAGGGATGACAAACTTAATAAGATTACAACAATTTTTTTGTTTAAAGATTAAGAAACACTTAACACTTAAAGCCCGGTGATCATGAAATTTAACAGCCTTAATTCTCCTATAATTATTAGAATTTTCTTATCTATAGGATAAACATTTAAACATTAAATATGATGAATAGCCATTTCCAATGTGAACATAGACCTATATTGCCTTTTATGGCAAGCTTCTGGTATCCTGTAACATTAAAATATGTTACTATTATACTTCGATGCTCTATAATATTTGCATTTTATATTTTTAAGAGAAAGTAACATATATATATATATAATATATATTTAAATAACCCGGGCTCAAAGTGTCACTTGTATATCAATGCAAGACATTACTAAAGTGTCTAATCTTGTTTGACCATATCAAATGTTAAGTTTAACTTAAACATTAAGTAACAGTGTGGCATAATATATTTAAGCCAGTTTTATTACTTCTAAAATGAGAATGCCAAATATTCAATAATATTTGTCCTTGATTCCACATTGGAGTATATAGTGAACTGAGGTAGACCTTGGTGCACATATCAGGTAATATTGATGGTACTTGCATCATGATTTATATAATTAATGTCTCTTTACATGCGCATACTATTTTATGCATAATAATAATAATAATATATATGACGCACACAATGCCAGTGACAAAATCATTCCAAGATATTAAAAAGATATAACGCCTAATTCTGATAGTGGCAAACTTTAACTGACAATGACAATGACAACAAGGGAAATAAAAGAACCCTGCACCACAGGAAAAGGACTTGCATAATATATGGATTAATACAAAGACAAAGAACCGGCCCTGAGTCTTTCTCAATCTCTTTTTTTCTCCCTCTCCCTCTCCCTCATTTTCTCTTTTGCCCACTGTCTCCTCCGTCGAGACTTCAGGTTGTTATACGCCGTGCTGAGTAGGATCTGCTATTCATTCTTATTGCACTTCAGATGCCATTTTATTTTAGCCTGCAATGCTGCGGTGCTGCTCTGCTATCCTTTAAGCTGCGTGTTAAGCAGATGCGAAATACAACAATTAGTAAAGGAAAATCATTGAGTATCGTGTGTCAAGTAATTTGATATAACCGAGGTAGCTGTTCTTTTATATATTTATAATTAACGATTACTATTTAATAAACGGATTATATTATATGTAAGTTTCAAAAATGTAGATACATTTTAATTAATGATTATAATAGAATACAAAAATAAGAACTATCTAAAGAACAGTTTGTCAAATGAAAATGTTTAAATCATCATAGACTTAAGTAGAATATTGTCAATGAACAATATATTTCATTATCACGATTTGTAAAAAAAAAGAAAAAGTATGCAGAATATATCAAATGTATGTAAAACAAAATATTGTACAAATAAATTTATTGACAAACTAATTAACAGAATGAAGATTACTGATAGAAAAATGAAACGGCTACCTCAAACGGACAGACGGACGGACGGATGGACGGACAGGCAGGCATGCAGGCAGACAAGCAGGCTCTTTTTTTTTTACAAATAGAAAGAATATAGTATTCATACGATTATTGTAAGAACTATTTAAAAGGATAAAATAAGTAACTAATGTTACTTTTTAAGCTAGCTCTAAAACACAAGAAAGAATGATAGCTGCACCAAAGCAATAAGCAGACATAGTCATTATTATAAATAATAATAAACAATTTTGCCATTTCGTAGATCATTTCCCATGAATTAATACAATGATGTGAATAAATAATATAAATGACGAAGAAGAAATCCATAGATATGGAACTATTTGACTAGATACGGAATTAGAATTCATTTCCTTTGTTAATTATATTGTTAATATAATATAAACAATATAATATATACCTATATTTATTACCTTTCTATTTAATAAAATAATAAAAAGAATTCATTTAGAAGTCTTCAAATAGTGTTGCCTATATAAATTAATGAAATTAATTAAAAAGAATCAATTATTATATTAAACAAAGTATTGTAGTGTAATCAATCTAAATGAACTATAATTCTTTGTGTAATTATAACATAAAATATATACAGTCGATGTAAAATAAAACTTAAAAATATCAAAAAATAAGATAATTTTAATACTCTTTTTTTCTTTTTTTTTTTAATGAAACTGTTAATAAGTTAAATTTGTTTATAAATGCACATGTTCACAGAATATATGATTTTTTCTTTTTAATAAGATGATAATTTGTTATTATACAGCAATTAAATTTTCCTGACGGTCGTCCATCTATCCGCTTGTATATAAAACAGATTTGACATGTTTCTTAATCTATATATTTAATCCATTATAATAATTTTATATAACTGTAAATTAATACATGAATTTACTAATATAAAATTGCTTATAAAGGAGGGAAAATACAGATTTTCTTTTTTATTCTAATATATTTCAAAAAAAAAAAAAAAAAGAAAAAAAAAGGGTTGCATAAAAACTAACTTATATTTATATAATTATAAAAGTTACAAAATATTACAGAAAATATTATATTCGTTGGAATGATAATTAGAATTTTGGAATACTTACACATAGGAGAGACGTAATTGCTAGGAAAGAGTCCAGAAACTCCATTTAATTCGCCTTTCCACCATGTTTCTTCATCTTTGGCAATCACTGTTATAACATCACCTTTCTCAAACGTTAACTCATCTTCATTTTGTGCTTGGTACGGATACAGAGCCATAACACGTTCTGTAAAGATGCCAATAATCCCGAGTAATATAATCATACAAAAAATATAAAACCTAATTTTATTTATTATATATATACATCAACTAACCAACATTTGGATCCGTTGGTGAATCTTGATAACCGTGAGAGACAGGTGTACTTCTATTACTACTACTAGTTAATGGTTTAACATAAGATGCTGGAAACCAGCCAACTTGTCTCTTTTTTCCACGTGCCTATTAGATCAAAATGAAATGAAATAAATCAATCTTTAGATAGTATAGAGACTACCTATACTATTTATACAGCTACACGAATAAATCATAAAAATACCTGAAGTTCTCCTTCCCACCATCCACTGTCCGTCTTTTTACGAATCATTATTAATTGTCCTCTTTGCAGATCTAACTGCTCAGCACTGGTAGCTTGGTAAGGTGCAATAACTTGTACAATTTCAGGTTTTCTTCCTCGCTGTATAGTCAAACAAAGTAAACAATAATTTTTATACACTCTTATGTATACATGATATTAAAAAAAAAAAAAAATAATAATAATAATAATATCACATTATTAATAATTAAGGACGCATAAAAATTACTCCTTGCAAATAGCAAAATACCTTATGATACTGCAGTACCAGGGCATCAGTGGCATAAATGAGGCAATAAGCAATTAAATGTCATAAAATATGAAACCTTTTTTACATATATTTCACAAAATGTTAAAGAATTAAGAGCCACATTTACACTGTTTACCTGTTGAGTAGCCATAGCAGTGAAATCAGGTAATTCTGCTCTGTCTTCTGCAGCTGCTCTTTCATCTTCAAGCTGTTCAGCAGTTTTTTCTAATTGCTAAACAAATGTACAGGAAAGCTAGCTTACTATTTAATGTTTAATCACTCGTCAAATATATGTTAATTATTTGATACAATATTAATAACATAATTTGAATGATTTTACTATTGTAAATATATATTTCATACGATTTGGTAGTATAGTGAGATAATTATTTAATGTTGAATTAAGAAACGTTTCGAATTTGATCTATGATATTAGCTAATCAATATTACTATAGCTTTATGTGTGTATGTGTTATTGGAATAATCTAGTACTTACTACATACATGTAGCATATGTATTACTATTATACAGTAATACTGATAATATTATTAGCTTAAGTAAAATATTAAAAAAATCATATGATTACGTACTGATGGTGTTTGCGTCGTTGTAAGAGTTGTATCTTCTTGATTTTCTGTGGTATTAGTAACTACAGCGGTATTTTGTTCAGTAGCATTAGTAGACAAAGGAACACCCTGCACACATATACATCAGTAATATACAGTCACAGAAAATATATTTAAACACTATTCATCTCTCTTCGAAAAATACCTGAATAGGTGCATCACATTTCTCAACATAATTAGAAGGAAAAATTCCAGTTCTGTCTCCTATGCATCCTGTCCACCAATCACCTTCTTTTTTGATGACTAAAATAACTTCATTCTGATTAAAACTAAGATCACCAGTTTCAGTTGAAGCATATTGGTAAAGTGCAATGTAATATTCATTGAGACCGTCATCCACAGAAGCAACAATATCTTTACCATTGGTGGGAGTTTCTTTTACATACGATTTTGGGAACCAACCTTTAGTTCCATTACTTAATTCGCCATACCACCAATCATTCTATAAAATAATTTATATGTAGGAAATGACTTAATTTAACTGTAGATATATCTATATATATATATATATTAACCTGTTGTTCAATAACATTAATAGCATCTCCTTTATCAAAGGAAAGATGTTGTTCTGTAGTAGGACGGTACTGATATAAAGCAGTTGCTTGTATATTACAAGCAACACCTAATCCTAAGGTTGGTACTATAGCTTCAACTGTAGGAGCTTCACCACCAAGAGATCCCGCATCAGATACATTTTCGGGAACTTCAGCAATACCTCTGCGACAGAAAGTTTCATTAATATAATAGTTTAATTCAAATACGTTAATTGTTTAAATTAGATTGCAACATACTCTAATATTCGTTTTTCCACACTATCTTGTTGCATGAATGTGCTGTCAGTAGTAGCACTAGAATCTATTGGTTCAACGTATGACTCTGGGAACCAGCCAGTATGACCACGTATTTCACCAGCCATCCATCCAGGTTCTGCATTTTGAACGGGTGGTACCTATAATAATAATAATAATAATTAATAAATTTATGAATATTTTCATCTTTCTCATAAATGTTTCTCTGTATAAATAAACTTACCAAAATAATATCACCAGGTTGAAATGATATTTCGTCTTGATTCCTTGCTACAAATTCATATAATGCTCTGTATTTCATAACTTCTGCATTAGGCTTTTCTGTTGTATTTGTAATAACAGCGGTATCGTTAACAGGCCAATCATTGTCACGAACTATGGTTTCAGTATCGCCCCAAGTATTATCGTCACCCCATGCTGGTGTTGTATAGTCTGATGGAGCTGTTCCACTATTTACTCTAAGTTCCAAAACTTTTGTTTTCTTGTCTTCAAATGTAATATATAATTTTTTACAATCTGCTATTAAATTTTTCATTTGCGTTTTAATATCTTCAAGTTGACCATTATTATTTTCTATATCAATCATTTTAGCATCAATCTATAAATTTATGAAATATTAAAAAAAAAATCATGAAATTTGCTGTATTATTCAATCACTGTAATAAATCATATATATATATATATTTATATACCTGTTGTTGCAAATCAGCAATTTTATCTTTCATTTGCTTGAGAGTTATTTGTTTATTATCAAATGCCATTTTTACTGCTTCTTGACCAACAGCATCTTGAGCGGAATTTAGTTTATTCTTTGCTTCTATTCGTGCTTTTTCCTGACTAAGCGCTAATAACCTTTGATTTTGTTCACGAAGTTTATTTTTTAACGCTGTCATTTCTTGTAATTGCGAATCGCGAGTTGATCTCATTCCATCGATCGTTGTTTTTACACTTGAGACACCAACACGAGTATCACAAATCTTTTGCGATAATTCTTTCACTTTATCATTCTAGAATATTAATAATAATAATAATAATATTAAAAGTAACTTAAATATATAGTTGATTTATATTATATACTTAAATTAACGAAGAACTTAAGAAGAGAATCAATCTAGTCAATTCATGTTTCTATTCGGTTAACAAATTACTCAGCTCACGGTTGCTGTCTAGGCGATTAAAAATCAGGATATACAGGACAATCATCCTGCCGGTAGTTCTTTACGGTAGCGAAATGGGGGAGGATCAAACGACGCACAAAATATTGGTCGGTATACCAAATGGGAAAAGACCACTAGGTAGACCGAGACGTAGATGGGAGGATAATATTAGAAGGGACCTGAAAGAAATAGGATACGAAGACCGCGAATTGAAGGATCGGGGACAATGGCCCTGGGATTTGGTATATGCGACAATGAACTTTCCAGTTCCTAATGCCAGTTAATAATAAAATAATTATAATCGCGTTCTGTCAAAGAACTGCAGAAAAGTAAAAATGGTCTACAGTTGAACGGGATAACACAATTGTTGACAAACCCGGATGATATTGCTTTGTTAGGGGACAATCAAGAGGCATTAATTATTAACGCAAAAATATTAATGGATAATACTAAAGATTTGGGACTGCAAATAAGCGCGGAAAAAACCAAATATATGGTAACCGATAGAGTTCAGAATAGGCCTAGTACTGGAACTTTGGTAGTCCGGGATAAAACTTTTGAGCGGGTCAGCAACTTTAGGTATGTATTTAGGATCGATCATAAACCAGACGAACGAAATTAACGAAGAACTTAAGAAGAGAATCAATCTAGGCAATTCATGTTTTTTTTTCGGTTAACAAATTACTCAGCTCGCGGTTGCTGTCTAGGCGACTAAAAATCAGGATATACAGGACAATCATCCTGCCGGTAGTTCTTTACGGTAGCGAATCGTGGTCGCTCACGTTACAGGACGAAAAGAAACTAAGGGTTTTCGAAAACAAAGTTCTTCGTAAAATCTTTGGTGCAGAACAAGATGAGGAAACGGGCGAATGGAGAAAACTCCATAACGTTGAAGTACATCGATTGTACAACAAACCGGACATTATCAACGTCGTAAAATCACGCCGATTAAGATGGGCTGGTCACGTGGTGCGCATGGGGGAGAATCGAACGACGCACAAAATATTGGTCGGTATACCAAATGGGAAAAGACTACTAGGTAGACCGAGACGTAGATGGGAGGATAATATTAGAAGGGACCTGAAAGAAATAGGATACGAAGACCGCGAATTGAAGGATCGCGCTCAGGGACGGGAAAAATGGCCCCGGGATTTGGTATTTGCGGCAATGAGCTTTCCAGTTCCTAATGCCAGTTAATAATAAAATAATTGTAATCGCGTTCTGTCAAAGAACTGCAGAAAAGTAAAAATGGTCTACAGTTGAACGGGATAACACAATTGTTGACAAACCCGGATGATATTGCTTTGTTAGGGGACAATTAAGAGGCATTAATTATTAACGCAAAAATATTAATAGATAATACTAAAGATTTGGGACTGCAAATAAGCGCGGAAAAAACCAAATATATGGTAACCGATAGAGTTCAGAATAGGCCTAGTACTGGAACTTTGGTAGTCCGGGATAAAACTTTTGAGCGGGTCAGCAACTTTAGGTATGTATTTAGGATCGATCATAAAACAGACGAACGAAATTAACGAAGAACTTAAGAAGAGAATCAATCTAGGCAATTCATGTTTTTTTTTCGGTTAACAAATTACTTAGCTCGCGGTTGCTGTCTAGGCGATTAAAAATTAGGATATACAGGACAATCATCCTGCCGGTAGTCCTTTACGGTAGCGAATCGTGGTGTTACTTGCGTTACGGGCCCAAAAGAAATTTAGGGTTTTCGAAAACAAAGTTCTTCGTAAAATCTTTGGTGCAAAACGTGGTGAGGAAACGGGCGAATGGAGAAAACTCCATAATGTTGAAGTACATCGATTGTACAACAAACCGGACATTATCAACGTCGTAAAATCACGCCGATTAAGATGGGCTGGTCACGTGGCGCGCATGGGGGAGGGTCGAACGGCGCACAAAATATTGGTCGGTATACCAAACGGGAAAAGACCACTAGGTAGACCGAGACGTAGATGGGAGTATAATATTAGAAGGGACCTGAAAGAAATAGGATACGAAGACCGCGAATGGAAGGATCGGGGACAATGGCCCTGGGATTTGGTATTTGCGGCAATGAACTTTCGAGTTCCTAATGTCAGTTAATAATAATAATAATAATATTATTATATACTTACTAATGTTCCAAGTTCTATAGTGAGAGTTTGGTTCTTTGCTTTTAATTTAAGTAAAACATCTTGTTCTTTTTGCCTTTGTGCTTGAAGTTCCTGTGATTTCTGTTTTTCCCATTCTAATTGTCTCTGCCTCTCCATTTCTCTGTTTATTTTGATATGATATTACATTTTTTTCATTATTTTTATATTATGTGGTTACATCTTAAAAATATTTTAACTTACTTTCTTGCAGCTTCTCTTTGTTCATGAGCACGTTTTCGTTGTTCTTCCTTTTCTTGTTCAATTTCTTTTTGTCTTAACATTTGTTTCTCAATTTCCGCTTGTCGACGTCTCTCTTGTTCCAATCTATAACAAAGAGAAAGAAATATAATAAATTAAACATATTACAATGCTTCTTTTTTTTTTTTTTTATTCATTTCATCATATATTTACCTAATTTTTTCTTGTTTTTCTGCTTCTTCCCTTTCTTTTCGTTCACGTTCCTCTTGTTCTTTCCGCTGAATTTCCAAAAGAGCCTTACGTCTACGTTCTAATTCTGCTTGCCCTTTTTCAAAATTTTCTTTTCGTTTGTCTTCAAATGAAGTCTTTACACAAAATAAATATAAAATATAATAAAAAGTCAACATGTCATCAAACATGACTAAATTTTAGTGGTGATTAATTATACCTGTGGCATACCAGCAGATGGATCAATACTTTCTACAGAACCTTGTGATTGTGTTAAGCTACTTTGACGCTGTCGTCTAAATATGGGAGGTATAAGTTCTAATGGAAGAGTATTAGGGATTTGTTCGCCTCCTTTAGCTAAATCACATAAATGCATTGCCAATACAAATTCGTCACAACCTAAACGACCATCAGAATCCATGTCTGCTAATGCCCTATAAATAAGTGCATCAAAATAATAATACTTAGAATCATGATTATAACAAATTATTATGTAGATGTAGAATTTAAATGTAGATGTACCATATACGTGCTAGTATTGGTTGAGGTAATTCCGACTGAACCATTATGTTTCTAGCTTGAGGCCCAGACAAAAATCCTGATCTTGTCCTATCCCAAGTATTAAATAATTGAGTATATTTTAATTTTGTTTGATGAGGTACAGCCCATTCTACAGATTGCGGAGACCCAACTGAATGTTGACTATGCTGAGAATCTACTGAACCAACTCTATCTATACTTGGTGGTCTAGCAGTTGTACTTAATGGTGTACATGTGGATACTGGTGTATGAACAGTTGTACCATTTACTGGTGGCACACCACTTGTTGTTGTTGATGATACTAATGGTAAACCTACAACTGGAGATGTTGATATAACACCTGTACCTGTGATAAAGAAAAAATATTATTTATGATCTTGTATTTTTCTACTTATAACAATATATTATCTTCTTTAATTTGTATCAAATATTAGATATAAAATACCAGCAGTCATTGGAGGAATTGATGGTATAATAGTACTTCCTCCTGTCATTGGAGCACCCATGCCAGTACAAAGTGGTTGCATTGGCATTGTTTGTCCCATACCAAAGGCAGCAATCGGTGTTGGATTTGTATTTAAAGGTGCGATTGGAGCTACTGCTGGGGCACCTGTTACAGTAAACTACTTGTAAACAAAAAGTACAATTTCTTTTTTTTTTTTTTATAAAAGCAAACAGTTTAAAAATACATATACACACAAACGCGCGCGCACACGTTATTACTCTAATTAAAAAATTACAAAGGCAATTGGCAAATAGCTACACTGTTATGAAAATGATTAGATTAATATTACATTAAATTTTGAATAAACTTGAACCAAATTTGTCAATAAAACTGCATAAAATTTGAATACAGAGTAAAATTATTATCTTCGGGATAAATTTGTTTAAAAAGCATTACAGCAATTATCAAACAATGTTGCTTATTAAAATATTTTCCAGAGAGAGAGAGAGAGTTTAACAATTAATGATTCATATCATATATTATAGAATACGCTATAATAAACAGAACATCAGCATTAAATATTAAGAGCAAATATATGATAATAATATTTAGAGGCAATAGCCTAAACTATTTTTGATATTAGCAGAAAGCACTTTGTTAATTATAATATCGTACTTCTTGTACAATCTTTTTTTTTTTTTCTTAGTATACCTTCTGATAAATCAAGATCGAGTAAATCTGTAATGAAATAATTAAATAAACATAACAGTTAATATATATATATATTTTCATTGAATATTCATTTTGTATATTATTAAAAATGATATATATTTTATATATGCATTAAATATTTTACCTATAGCAGAAGTTGTCATTGACTGCATTGGTTGAATAGGAGGTACAATAGCTGTAGCAGCAGTTGGTAAAACTTTGGCCGGAGACATTGCAGCAACTGGGCTATTTGGAAATGAAGGTGGTGCTGGCTTTGGTGGTGGAACATTTGCGGCAGTTGGAAAATTAGATCCTGTAATTTAATTACATCATTATGTATAAAAAAAAGAAGAATAATATAAAAAGATATAAAACGTATTGAAATAAGCGTAAAGAAGACAGTGTCAAAACATTCTCATTTTTTTTTTTTTAGCAAACACAAAACATTTAATAAGAACATTGACTTAATAAAAAGGAATCATTTCTTAAATACTCAGATACTTAGTGCTTCTCATACTTTTTATTTGAAGAACAAATTTCAAATAAATGTACTTCCATACATTGTGTACAGCATGTACAATGTACATCGTGTATATCGTGTAATCATTCAAATCTTGAAATTATTTCTTCAATTTTACACATACCAATACTAGAAGGTGGTGTTGGTCTTTGTGGTGGACCAGTGCTTGGTGTACTTGTGGAAGGCACGATTCCTTTTTTTGCAGCACAAATAGAGGTGTTGTGTTAAAGGTTTTTACAAAGAAAGGATTATTTATAAATAATGAAAAGAGCAAAACAGTACCACAAGTATAATTTTGAAAAATGGAAAATTTGTTAAAGCTTTTTATAATAAGTATAGATATAATAATAATAATAATAATAATAATAATAATAATAAGAAAGTATAAAGTAAATAAAGGCACTTCCATAATAAATACAGATATTTCTAAAGATATATTTATACATTTTGTGTGTTTAAGAAATATGATAATACCATACTTTTAATAAATATAGGAAAGTTAGTAAACATATGTCTCCTGCTATAACATATATGGGTTGTTCTGAATTTTTCAAACAATAATGCTAAATATTAATAGAATGTAATAAAAATGTAGATTAAAATGAATACTGAAAGACATTTGTAAGGCTTGTCTTAATTTGTTGGATTTATAAAACATTGCATTCATACTTTGATTCACCTTTGAAAATGCATCACATGCTACCAACCAGTAAAGCCATTCATAGAAGAATAAAAAGAGTTTTTTGAAAATAAATAAACAGATCACATTTCAATAAGCAATTATGAAAAAGCTTGTTATATATACATTACAATTAGTCACACATAGATTTATTCACATATATGAACGAACATTCAGTACTTTTAACATACCCACAGAGGGTGGTGCAGGTCGAGCAGGTGGCTTAGATGGTGTGTGGGTTGTGGCATGTATATTGCTGGCCACATTCTGTCTATTTTGTCGCGATGCTGTATAGTATGATGCATAAGTTATATGTAGAAATATGTTGTTGATTATTTTATAAATATTTTGTTTTATATTTAAACACGTTCGTCGCCATGTCTTCGTATAGAGGAGACGGGCATGTTTCCCCGTGGGCCCTGTCTCTTTTATACGGAGACGCTCTTTTCCCATTTAGAAACAAAATTATTTTCGGTAAATAAACGATATTTTGTAGACGACAAAAACTAGTATTCAGTTCTTTTCTTTATATTTTATTTTCTGAAAAGGAAAACTCTATTCAGAGACTAAAACAAAAGATTAGGAGGACCATAAAACCATAAACAAACCTAATAATTATCGAGATATATTGGTGTGATGAAAACTCTTTTTACAGTGTCGGACCTCTTTGAGTGGTCTCGGACATTGTCTCTTATGTAAACACATGCGACACCATAAAAAGAAATAATGTTTCGATATTATAGACAAAGTTCCTTTATGCATAGTTTCCGCTACCAAAACCATAAATAAAAGATAGTTTTATATTTGATTATTTTCGGTAAATAAAATATAATAATATAATATAATCATAATACTTAGGTCGTATTGTTGATATTTCTATTTATCGCTTCTTTACGTTACGTAGACGCGCCGACAGTCGAATTTTGGGCCAGGCGAAAAACTCAACCGAAACGGGCTGGGCGATGAACGTGTTAAGCCGAAGTATTATTAGTGACTATAGTAATCGTTAGAATTCTGCAGTGAGAATAGTCTGCGCAGCACGAATAGTGGTTTTATCTAATCATTCCACAATGTTTATATTCATCGGCATAGCTTGGATAAACTAGTATGCCTTGATCGAAGTAGATCATATAATGATAGTGTATATGTTTGAGAGAGTTATTATGAATTCTCATTGTATATTTGATGATGTGCAGCTACAAGAGGACATACCCAAGATTTCCAAATCAAACAAATCAATAAAGTTACCTGGTAATGTCATGGGTGAAGCGGGTGTAGACGGACGTCCTATTGTTCCATTGGATGGTGGACCAATTAAAGGACGTGCCGGAGGAGTACTAACTGGTATTCCGCCAACTAATGGTTGCCCTGGTACAGCTCCACTGCCAGTCAAATTGACTAAAGAAGTAATATTATTTTGGGTTGGTATAGTAGCTGCACCATTAGTTAAACCAGCTGCAAGATTGCCTGTTAAAAAATAATATATAACCCTTATTGATAAAGTTAAATGTTTATTCAAACTAATTAATGAAACATTACTTACCGGTGGAAGTAGCTTTTAAACTTTGAATAAGAGAAGAAGGTAATGTTTTAGGAATTTCAAACCCACGTAGTTTTAAAGTTATTAATTTGCAAGCAATGGAAAATTCGTTTATATCCATTTTTCCATCTGCATCTGTATCCGATAGTGACCTGTAAAAAATGTATTAACAAGGGGGGAATGATTTGTTGTTTTGTAACAAGTACCATATATATTAAATAATAGATTTTATACCATATTTGTCCAAGAACAACGGGAGGAAGTTGTGATCTTAAGAGAAGACCCTTCGCTTGTTCACCAGTAATAATCCCATTGATTGGCCTTAAAGAATCAAATTGTTCTTGGTATTTTGCCCGTTCCCTTGGCTGAATTACCCAGGGGTCCATGCCTAAAAGAAAATATTCTAATCATATTCATTGACCTTTATTTTATAATGATTAATTGAGAGTCCCCACCCCGTTGCACAGAAAATTGAGTATACTGATGAAACAATCTATGACATTTAAAAATAAACGATTAATTTACAATTGTCATCATTGAATGACAAGATTGCAACAACAAAAAAAATGTAACTATAGTGTTACTGTGACATCAAAATTACGTACCGGGAGTTTGAGTATTTGCCATTATTATACACCCGTAGTTTATCAAGCGGGCTGTATCTGAAAGAAAAACATAATCTGATATTGCAGGAAATGTATCGAAAATTTGTTACAGAAACGTTACGTTTTTTTCAAGGTTAGGTCATGACGATCGATGTCGGTCGCGATGACTCGAGTATTACCTTGAGACAAAAGAACGGGCTGTACGCTATCAATTTAGCGTTTATCCTACCAACAATAAGACCCAATTAAGAGGATAAGCGCGCAGGGGGAATTGTGATCTTGAAGATTGATCGGGGCGCGAACACGAATGTATAGGAACCAAAGGTTTCTCCCTTTTGCAAGGCATGCGAACGTAACCAAATTTCTAGTCGTCTTTTGAATTTTTCGTAGCGCATCGGCGCTAGATTTAAACGATCGAATGCATGATTCTTTACCGAAAAACGGTAGCTTCCTTCCGCGAGAAACACCCGTCCAAGAAACTCCGTGAAATCGACAGACGGATCGCGGGTCGGCCCACACTGACTGACGTACGTCACTTTGATCCTACTCGGCTAACCTCGGAAATCTTCGGCAAGAATCGATAGACCGTACGGCGCGACGTCGGTGATCTTCAAATGCGTTCGGCTTTCCCGACGAACGATTTGAATTTTCTCCCGCCAGAAAACGACGGCGGATTGTCTCGTGTGTTTTAAAGAGACGTCAGTCGTCTCTCTCTCTCTCTCTCTCTCTCTCTCTCTTGTATTTAGGTCGAATGGGAAGAAATCGATGAAACGTAATCGTAAAATTATCTTATTCTATCCGCATGGAAAAATATCCTTACAGTATAATAATATTTCTGAATGAGAGTTGATTTTGGACAAATTATTTTGCGTTTATTTCATTTGCATGATTTTTTTATTTTTTATTTTTTTTTATATATAATATTAAATATCATCTTTCAAAAGGTTTCTAATGACAATCATATTGATTGTAATTAGTGTTTATTTCGTGCATGTAAGAATTGTCTTCTCATAATGTATAATTAGAATTGTGAAAAGATAAAAACACGTTAAACGCGTAGTACAATTGATGATTCAAAAACAGAGATTACGAGTTATAATGTTAGATCGTATTATACGCTAATCAATTTAAATGTCAGTTTCGCGCTCTATCTCCCAAGGCAAATCGGTACAAAATTGCAAGCGCATCATAGTGACCGCGTCCTTGACGATACGAGCGTTCCATACTTGCATATGCGACCTGAAAATTACAAAGCTCCGATTCACCGTCAGTTAAGTCCGTACAAACGTATGAATTGGAACGCGTCGGTATAAAAGAATCGTTTACCACGACGATCGGAAAAAAAAATAAACTTACCTTACCGATGATGGCTTTCTCGAGTATGTCGTTAAATGACGGAAAAATCATGAAAGATTTTACACAGAGCGAAAATTATTTCGAAAAATTCGAACAATTCGAAAAATTACGCTTCGATCTTGAGTAGAATATCTAAAAGAAGAACAAAAGTTACAAGTTTTTTTTTTTTTTTTGAGAACTTTCATCGTGGCAATTTCGTTATACATATGTTCGAAATCTATGTTAATCATAATCGTTTGATAGACTTTCATTTTTTGTTTTGTTTTAAATCTTTTAAGTAATGACTTTATAAAAAATCTATAAAGACAGAAAACGAAAGGTTAATTTTTACTCAAATATGAATTTAGAATGATATGAAAAAAAAAAACCAAAAAGATTCAATATATAAATCGTTGTTATTTCTTTATATAATACATAAGTGTAGTTACGTTATTTGACAAACAATGAAATTGTTTCTTAATAGGTTTCAATAGTTATAGTGCGGATACTTCAACAAGTTATGCCAAAGGAACAATTTCATATGCTTGTGTATTAAGTTTTTTTACGTTAAATTATGCCATGGTATATGTCACGACATACTAACCATTGATAATTATTTCTTCAATAAATCAACGATCTGTTAAATTCAGAAAAGACATAAAAAAAGAAGAACCGGGTAAGTTTCATCTTCGTTAACGTTCATTTAATGATACAAATGTAGGTAAGATGGTTACAACTTATCAGATTCTATTTAAATTCATGTTTTATGTTGTTCAACAAATGATATTTAATTAATAAATCGTGTTTTCATTGAATTTTGTTGATTCACGTGACAAAGATATAATATATTCACCCATCAGATTATAAATTTTATTACTAGCGTCGTTTATATTTGCATACTTGATACAAATTGAGTACACGTGCTTGACAAGACAATTATATTTCTAATCGTTATCTTTTATTGCTTTTTTTTTTTTTTACGAATTTAAATTTGCCATAATAATTGTGAGATATAAAACTGGAAGAGACATATTATGATTTATAATTTATTGAAAGTCGCTTATTTTTGATTAATTATTACTGCACTTATCAAACATATGGATCAAGTTACATTTATGTTTACACAGTATTGCATAAAATTGTATGTTGAAAAGATTAAGGGGGTATTCTGGTCTAGAAAATTGAAAGAAAAAATTTTCATTCAATTAAAAATTGGATATGTACTTCTGTAGATAATACAACTGTCAAACTATCTTCAAAATTTCAAGTCAATCGGTTAAATGATGCTTGAGTTCTGAGTCCGCCCGATTTGAAAAATGTAGTTTCGAGAAAAACGCGTTTAAAGTTTTATTATCACTATTCAAGGCGCTTTGAGGCGCTTCCTAAAAAATAAAATTTCGCCATGTTAAAAATATTTTTTTGCTTCGGGACCAAGTGCATAATGTTTTTAGATGTCCAAAGTACACTTCAAGCTAAAAAAACAAAAATTGATTTTTTGAAAATTCTATAGTGGTATTACTCCTTAAAACATTTTCTGAAATTTTGATGAAACATTTTTGAGGATTGAAAATACGAAAAATACAAGAATCAGGTTTAAAATTAGGAAAAAAAAAACTCGAATGCGAATAAACCTTGCTCCACTTAAGGGAGTATTCTGGTCTAGAAATTTGAAAAAATCGATTTTTTTTTCTTCATATCTTCAAAGCTTAACCTTTTAAGAATATGTCCTGAAGAGAATTTTTCAAAATTCAATTTATTTTCGGAAATATAGCTGTTTTAGTGACGCGACATCCTATATCCTACCCTTATTACGCGAAACTTGAACGCGTTTTTCTCGAAACTGTTTTTTTTGTTCACAAATGTCAAGATATCTCAAGTTCTACTAAACCGATTTGCTTGAAATTTGGTGACAGTCTTCTCTATGCATTACTCTATCGTGCAAACTAAAATCTTACAAAATTTTCAAATTTTTATTATTTTTAAAAAATTCGGAAAAGTAAAAAATGTGGTAAATATAATGTATCTTTTTTTCAAACAGCTGTAATTTAGCGAAAAAAAAACTGTTCTCAATTCTTTTAGTTCGAACGATAGCTACATTATTCTAAATTAATAATCCGTTTTAATTTTGTATTTCGGATTACCAGGAGAGCTACAATCTTGACATTTGTCGCACGCCGTTTTTTTGGGACCCCCTACTTCATCTTTTTCAATTTTAAATTTGTTCATTCATTTGTTCATTAAATGTGTTCAAAAGTACCTAAAATTTATGCCTTTAAACCAGAATACCCCCTTAACGTCACAATTAAAAAAAAAATAAACATGATCTTCATACTTCTTTATAAAATAATATTATTTTTTGATATAATTAATAATATATCATTATTATATTATAAACAATGAAATATTTTTAAATTACTATTCGATTCCTGGCTCTCGTGTTTAATAGAAAAATATATAAATATATATCAAATTTCATTAACGTCATAGACATTTTTTTTTTTTTTTTACGTAACGTACGACCAACCTAATATCATTTTATATCGATAAATATAAGTTTTGTTTTGTAACGATAGATATTTAATGTAAATAGTAATTGAACATGTTAGATCAAGGTGGATCTAAAAATCAGATCGCTTACTCATATGACTAGCACGTTGGATGCTTACAACATGAAATCGATTTTTTTTTCTTTTTTTATTTAAAAATGATATTTAATAGGTACGTGAACGAACGAGTGTGATTATGAGAAAAAAGGGGACGTGTCTATTTATATCGTAAATTGTTTTATTACACGTAAGAGATTCTATGAGAGAATGTCACGAAATGCAAATTGATGAGCAAGAGATAGAGATACAACGTTGGATCGTAATTCGAATGGAAATTTTAATGAGCTTTATTAGATTGGGTGAAAGCTTATATATATTTATATGAATTTATAATATTGTTTGTTGAATGATGAAGAGGAAGCAAAGAGAATGGTCATTCAAATGGAAGAGATTATGTGGTGAGTCAGTTAAAGAGAAGAGAACTCTAAATGTAATAGATCCTAGTGGTCTTTCGATGTTGTCGTCGTTGTATGATCGAGCTCCTATTTCGTATTAACTTTCAAAAGTTCATCTCAAAACGAATAGAATGAAATAATTCACTCGTATATAGATAATAATGTAAAAAATATATTTTTTCTATGCATAAAAATGCTTCGATAATTACGTTGAAATCTAACTAACATGTTTTTGTGACATATGATATTTACTAAACATTTGTTTGAATGAGAAAACAAGTGGTTTAGTATCTCTATGGGTTTATTTCGGGGGCGTAAATGTTAAGATAAATTATATCCATTACGGTCATTCTAAGAAACTGTATACATGTTCGTTCGATCGATAAACTCTCATACGATATATTCGATATTGTTATAATAATGACCGCTGACATATATTGGCCACTCGTTTTTTCTCACATCCAGCAGCGAAATGCCATTCTGTATCGGTAATATCGATAAATCGATTGCCGATACATTATCGACGTTTTATCAGTATGTTGAGATCGTATCGGTAAAGATAAATCGGAAAAAGTATCTAACCTTTTGAATTTCGTGAAAATGTAACATTAACATTATTAATATAAGAGTAGATACTATGTAATTAATTATCTATTGTGTATTATATATACAGGATCCAAAAATAACTCTATTTACTACTTAACACTTTCATAACCGCACGTTTGCGCAGTGAAACGTCGCCAGTGGCCGGCAATATTTTTTTTTTTTTTAATATATTTTTATATATTTTTTTGTACCGGCAAATAACGACTGGCCTACCAATGACACCACATGAATGTCACCGGCGTACGACGACTGACCTACCAATGACACCACATGAGTGTCACCGGCGTACGACGACTGGTCTACCAATGACACCACATGAGTGTCACCGACGTACGACGACTGGCCTACCAATGACACCACATGAGTGTCACCGGCGCACGACGACTGACCTATCAATGACACCACATGAGTGTCACCGACGTACGACGACTGGCCTACCAATGACACCACGTGAGTGTCACCGGCGCACGACGACTGACCTATCAATGACACCACATGAGTGTCACCGGCGTACGACGACTGGCCTACCAATGACACCACATGAGTGTCACCGGCGTACGATGACTGACCTATCAATGACACCACATGAGTGTCACCGGCGTACGACGACTGACCTATCAATGACACCACATGAGTGTCACCGGCGTACGATGACTGGCCTACCAATGACACCACATGAGTGTCACCGGCGTACGACGAGGGCCTGCCTATGGCACCACATTGGTGTCAGCGGTTGTGAAAGTGTTAATAGCAAGCTATTAGTGAAGACTATTCAATATCAAACGTGGTAGTAAAATAAACTTTTTTTATATTATAAAATATATTGGTAATTAAAACCATTTACGTCAGTGCTAGTGTCAGCGGTTGTGAAAGTGTTAATAGCAAGCTATTAGTGAAGACTATTCAATATCAAACGTGGTAGTAAAATAAACTTTTTTTATATTATAAAATATATTGGTAATTAAAACCATTTACGTCAGTGCTAATATGACGGGGTCATATGAGGTCATGTCAACGAGCAATAAGATGTATATGAAGACTAGGGGTACCCCGGCCACGCGTTGCTGTGATTTTTTGGACGTGAAAACTTCTTTAGAATCAGATTGATACGTTCATTTAATATCATTTTAAACTGTCCAATGAAGTTTAATTATTATTCACTTAAACTTATTTTAATAAAAGTTGAAAAAGTTGAAACAAAAATTTAATTTATCGTAATGCCATTGGATGTACAATATTTTTGGTTGATCCTTCAGGAGTATACACAAACAAATTCGATGGTTTTCCAACCCTGGAACACGCAACATATAATTGACCGTGAGAAAAGCACGGATTTTCTAAATCTTGACAACAGTGTCAATTGAGTAACTTCTTCAAACACTAATTAGATCTTAATGTAATATTTTAATTAGCACACGATTTACAAAATGGAATCGAATAACTTCGATTGTCGACTCGAATATTCTCTATAATTCGAATATCGACTAACTTCAACTTATAAACTTTTCGCATAACAATTTATAAATAAAAAATTAATTAAATAAACAACTGAAATTGGACCGAACTGTTACGCTAAACCATGATCGAATCCACCTGAAGACACACAAAAAATTTCATTAAAATCGGTCCAGCCGTTTAGGAGGAGTTCAATTACAAAAATGTGCACAGAAAAAATATATATAAAGATATACCTTTCTTGTAATCATTATAAATGTCGAGTGGTAAAAAAGGATAATTTATGCGATTGAAAAAAAAATGAAAATTGAGAAAAAATGATTTCTACCATTAGAAATTCTTCACTGCCATTAGTGAAGTTTTTTAATACGATTGTAAACAGAAGAGATATGTAAGGTGAACAGAATAATTGCTCCCACCCTATATATATATATATAAATATATGTATGTACATAAGTATGCGTATTCGTTTTCTGCGAGAACTTTGTGTCAACAGCTCACGAACGCGGAAATGGTTATAAATAGGCTGGAATTTAAATCTTCTCTCGGCGCCATGCAATTCTTTGCGAGATTATGTTCAGTTCGTTATTAGTCATCTCTCGTGAATACCAGTCGAGTAATTAGGCCGAGAAGATATTACGCATGGATCTCGGTTTAATCGTCTAACTTTATATTCAAGTGAGACTTATACATGGAAAAAAAAAATTATTTCTTTCTTCAAAGTTTACTATCGGCTTTTGAAACATTACTAACTAATATCTTAAATATTTGAAGTAATGTATAAATTCTTATCGCGTTTAAGGTAGTATTTAGTAAAAGTAAAAGTAAAAGATAGAGAGATTGGAATAAATTATCAAGCTTCAAAATATTATTATACTGTATTTCGATGTTATAATAATAACTTGCACAACGATAACAGTAGTTGAGTTGTCCTCAAGAAAAAAAGAGTTTGGTTACGACAAGTGATATTTGTGTCACGAAGTATGTTATCGTTACATGACTAATAAAGTTGAAATTTCATTACGAATTCGTGAACTAACCATAAGATCTTTTTTTTTTTTTTTAACTGTTAGATATACGTTATCACGTAAGGATTATTCTAATACTATATTTTATATTCTTCTAAAGCTTCCGGATGATTAATCGTATCTTTTGAGATTCACATGCCTTTTTATCATACATTTGAATATAAATATACATACATGTAACGCGTTTATACGTATATCAAATTGACAACGTGATTCTAGAAGTATTTGATATAAAATTTCCGTGGCAGAGGCGTTGTTCTACAAAGATGTCATTCTATAGTTACAGTGCATTCACCTCAAATTAACGTCCGACTAGTGACCTTTCGAAATCCTCGAATCAGCTTTTAACACATTGTCCTGAAATGTAAACGCGACAGACAGTGTAATTACTAACCGGGGACTACGGAAAATGGTCGTTTTTTATTCTTTCTTTTTTTTTTTTTTAACTTTAGCTATTGTCATCTCGAGGTTAGTGTGCGGTTAATCAAGTGAGTATGAGAACGAGAGGTCAAGTACACACGCCTTGTAACAAAGTTCGAAACACGAGACTGTATTACTTTTTTTTCTTCTCACAATTATTAAATTGTGCGTAGCATTATTTTTCTCACGGAAGTCATTATTATTAGAAAATCTTAACATATATAAATTACGTGTCACGTTGTTTGTCCGCAATGGACTCCTAAACTACTGAACCGATTTTAATAAAATTTTGCACACTGTGTGCAGTTTCATCCAACTTGAAAGATAGGATAGTTTATATCTTAATTATTAATCGCAATATTATTTGTTTATTAACAAAGAGTCATGATTTCTCTGTTAGTTCAATAAGATTCTAACAGATGGCGGTATAAGGTAATTCGTTGACTTAAAGACGTGTGTATCGGACTAATTGTGAGCCACAGTATGGTATAAAAATATCATGTTCGTAGATAATCCTTTACGATTTAATTGAATTATTTTTTAAATGATACAAAATAATAATCATTTTTAAGGGAATATTCCGGTCTAGAAATTTGAAAAAATCGATTTTTTTTTTCTTCATATTTTCAAAGCTTAACTTTTTAAAAATATGTTCTCAAGAGGATTTTTCAAAATTCAATCTATTTTCGGAGCTATAGCTGTTATAGTGACGCCACATCCTATTTCCTACCCTTATCACGCGTAATTATATTATATAAAAATAAAATATAAGAATCTGATTTTTTTTTGTTTTTTTTCAAAATGGCCGCCGTAGTAACTAATCTCCTGAGACCCTCGCAACGAAACGCATCAATCATGGTGATTTTTAGCTTTAGTTACAGCAATCTAAAATTTAAAAAAAGGGTCGGAGAGTGTTCATAAAACATGTATCTTCTAGTTGAACAAAAGAAAAACTAAAAAGTCAAAAAATCCTAAATTGGCACGACTCAGACAAAAAAGTCTGATTTTTGACCCTTTTTTTAAACGGTTTTTGGGTCAAAAATGGCAATTTTTGAAAATTTTTGTGGCATTTTTAAAGTTCAACTAGAAGCTAATACTATATAGAAAATGTGTGCTAAATTTCATAAAAATCGGTTGAAACCTTTTTGAGTTATTTTTCATTACAGTTAGATAAAAGTCATTTCGAGAAAAACGCGTTCAAAGTTTAGCGTTGGCGTTTAGCGGCGAGTTGAGGCGAAGCACTTAAATGAATTTTTAATCGATAAATAATGCGAATTTCATTCTAAAAATTTACACGCATATTTTTCAGATGGTAAACTAACTATTTCTGAAAAAAAAAAAAAAATTCGATTTTTTTTGTTACTTTTAATGTATCGCCGGCCTTAATTGTGTCCTTTTAATCAAAATTTGTCGATTGACGATCGTGTTTCGATAAATTTTCTTGATCAAGGTATATAAAAAATTGTAAAATAGTGCGGTACCTTTGGCGGTTTCCTTTTTCAACTCTGTAAGTTAACTAACGTAAGATCCACAAGCAACTTTCTAATCTCAGTTTCGTGACGATTGCAGTCGGTTGTAGGTTCTAAATAGACTTGACTGTTTATATCTATTAGTCACGTGTCAAAAAAAAAACAATAATAAATTAGCGTTTATGATATTATTAGGTATAGATCGGTTGACTTTAAAAGGATAATAAAGATCGAAGTATTTTCCCTTGTGCTTCTTCTGATATTCGTCAAATTGGAAAAGGAAAAAAGAAAGAGAGATTGCAAAAGTAAGGTTTTTTTGTTTCACATTGTAAGTTAATACTATACATGTAATTAACGTCATCAATGTTAAAAAAAGATCATTCAGAAAAGAATGAAATGAATCCATTTTTCTTAACCGTATAACAACGGTTTCATAACAACGGTTGGCAATACTGAAGAAGATACACACCATGTATGTGAGTATGTGTGTTTATGTCGATGAGAACACGTAGAACGTTCGATAATCATTCAAGCGATTCCTTTTTTCATACAAACGTGCCATCTTTCGGTGAATTGAAGAATTACTCGGTACGTTCTCGGTTCCGGTCTCGTCTTCCTTCTTACTTATAATTACGTATTGCTTTTGACGTTTTGTTGAAAGTTCCTCTTAGCGGAAATCGACTTTTATCGTGTTACACGTGTATCTTCATCGATTTTCATGAGAGAGAAGTTCTCCTTCTGGAATCGGTATTTTATTTGAAACGTAGCACAAGTCAAATCTATATGTCCATTTACGGAAACATGCCTTTCCTTTTTGTGAGAGCTTTATTGATTAACAGTGTTGGAACCGGCCGGCTGTAGTATGGTTGTTATTATCGTAAACCTACTCTCTGTCCATTATAACGATCGAAATGTTTCCTTGATATCATCATACGTTCTATTTTGTTTCAATGCATGTACGATTTCAATGACGAACGTAGGATAAGATATGAAATACACATGAAGAGTTTCATAAATCTGAGGTAATTATAAATCTTGATTTATTTCAATATTTTTCCGCGTATTATTGTTAAATATGTTCACCAATATATATTCCTTCATACGCGAGTACTTACTTTCAAAATGGCGACTGTTGAAAAAAAGGCGCGAATTTGTGACCGTATTCACCACGTATTTTTTATTCCTTATTTTTACTAGAATTTTTTTTTTTGCAAATTATTTATTCTTTTTATCGACGTTTGTAGTTGAATAAATGTGATGTTAAATTATTCACATACATATATCTGGATTATGAAACGTAATAGAGTAGATATACGTAGGTTACTTAAATATCTATTAATGATAAATAGATTTGAATGAAATATTTCGTATTACGAGTTTGTTATCTTTATCAATGAAATAATAATTGAATGATAAGTGACTATTGAATGAATGTTTAGTGCTGCTATTAGGATGGAATTCTGCCGAACTTTTAGGGCAACATAGTGCGCATGTCTCTTACTGTATAAATAAAAGAGCGCGAAGTTTAGTAAATTGTATGTGTTAATAATTGTTTTCTTTCGAACGTTCATTTTTATTATAAAAGTGTTCTTCTGTTCGAATATAATTATTTCTTTGATATATATATATATATATATATATATATATATATATTATACATCAATATTATTCAATAAAACGAATCACCATATTTAACACGTTCATCGCCCAGCCCGTTTCGGTTGAGTTTCTCGTCAGGCCCAAAATTCCACTGTCGGTGCGCCTACGTAACATAAAGAAGCGATAAGTAGAAATATCAACAATACGACCTGAGTATTATGGTTGTATTATATTATTATATTTTATTTATCGAAAATAATAAAATATATATAAATTACGTGTCACGTTGTTTGTCTGCAATGGATTCCTAAACTACTGAACCGATTTTAATAAAATTTTGCATACTATGTGCAGTTTCATCCAACTTGAAAGATAGAATAGTTTATATCTCAATTTATAATCGAATATTATTTGTTTATTAACAAACAGTCATGATTATCTCTGTTAGTTCGATAAGATTCTAACAGATGGCGGTATAAGGTAATTCGTTGACTTAAAGACGATATATATATATATCTTATCTTCTTCTTCTCCTTATCTTAATATATATATAAATTACATGTCACGTTGTTTGTCCGTAATGGATTCCTAAACTACTGAACTGATTTTAATAAAATTTTGCACACTATGTGCAGTTTCATCCAACTTGAAAGATAGAATAGTTTATATCTCAATTTATAATCGAATATTATTTGTTTATTAACAAACAGTCATGATTATCTCTGTTAGTTCGATAAGATTCTAACAGATGGCGGTATAAGGTAATTCGTTGACTTAAAGACGATATATATATATATCTTATCTTCTTCTCCTTATCTTAATATATATATAAATTACATGTCACGTTGTTTGTCCGTAATGGACTCCTAAACTACTGAAACGATTTTAATAAAATTTTGCACACTATGTGTAGTTTCATCCAACTTGAAAGATAGAATAGTTTATATCTCAATTTATAATCACAATATTATTTGTTTATTAACAAAGAGTCATGATTATCTCTGTTAGTTCGATAAGATTCTAACAGATGGCGGTATAAGGTAATTCCTTGACTTAAAGATGTGTGTATCGGACTGATTGTGAGACACCCCTAATAAAATATAAAAATATCGTTTATTTACCGAAAATAATTTTTTTTTGAAATAAGAAATGAGCCAAGTTTTTCCCACTAAAAATACTATAACTTTAACAAAAAAGAGCATGTCACTGTATACAGTGACGTGGTGGGGGTGGGGGGCCCGGAGAAGCATGCCCGTCTATGACATACGGTACCATGGCGACGAACGTGTTAAATATTATTATGAAATAATAAAACCGTGTTTCTACAATTGTTACATATAAATGCTACATTTTGACGAATCTATTATGAATTTTGAAATAACGTTTGAACTTTGGATCTTTTTTGTCGATACAAAACCACGGTGACGTGGTGGGGGGTGGGGGGCCCGGAGAAGCATGCCCGTTTCTGACATACGGTGCCATGGCGACGAACGTATTAAATATTATTATGAAATAATAAAACCGTGTTTCTACAATTGTTACATATAAATGCTACATTTTGACGAATCTATTATGAATTTTGAAATAACGTTTGAACTTTGGATCCTTTTTGTCGATACAAAAATAGATATTTTCCAATTCTACTTACATAAAATATTCTCTTTATCGTAAATTGTTGTAGAACATTGAAAGAATATAGAGGTCATTTTAAAACTGTTCGATTTGCATAGCATTATCGAGAGAATCGATTAACGTCGACAGTTTTTAAATTTTGCTCGATAATTGATTTGTCTTCACTTCTTACATTAATAAAGAACACGAATACGTTGCATAACCGGTACTAATGTCAGCATGTTTAAAATGGACTGAATAGCAATAATGTGATTTTAGAAACGTTCCTTTTGTGACTTGTCATATGTACGTATTATACACAATCAAAACAATATGCTAATAATGCTGTAAACTTTTACGAGTCTGACAACACAATGCTATTTTTCACAGTTATATTATCATAAATTATTAAAATCAATTCGATGTAATGGTATTTGTGTTAAAAATTATTGAAAGTACATCTATTCGTGTTATTTTGTATCTACATTAACACGTATGCAAATATTCACGTACCATATGTGTATATATAATATATATATATTGTACATATATGAATCAAGTTAAACTTGGTAAATTCGAATATGTTTTCAATGATTTAAAGGGACAAGAGGGAATGTCGGAACACGATGCTATTTTCGGCTAAATTTGAATTAAATTAAATCTTGGCAGCTAGTTCCACGCCTATGGTTTCATCCGGGAAACCAAAACCTTGAGAACGTGGGACAAGTTTTTGAATTTAATTTTGTATAGATAACGGAACATAATTATTATTAAGTCTGTTAACAGTCGTTAAATTGTCTAAAAGAAAAAGTTTTCATTGAATGTTGAAATTGAAAAAAAAAAAATATTATTAAAGTATCGTTAAGAAATGACAAAATTATTTTAACATTTTGTATGCAAGGCTCGTACGTATTTTTCGTATATTATCTGCAGGATACATCTTTTGTATATTACTGGATTAAATACAGAAGTATATATCTATAATAATATTTAGTGTGATATTATTATTATTAATAATAATATTTAGTGTGATATCATATACTGAAATATTATGTAAATAATCAAATCAAAAATAGCCCGTAAATATGTGTTAGTAATGAATTAATCAATCTTCATTCGAAATCGAAAAAAACGATCTTGAATAACTAATTTAAATAAATGACAACATTTAACGATAGATATGTAAATACAGGGTGATTCATAAAACGAAGACGGGAAATAACTTGTTTTTAAATAACAATAGAAAAAAATCATAAAGGAAAAAGTTAAATGGCCCAACAAATGTCAACTTTCTATGACCCTACTTTTTTTGAAAGTGCATCGATGCACCCGCTAGATGCAGTTGCACTTATTTTTTAAATGGAACTCTAAATTTTTTTTTACACTGTTCGATTCCTTTTTTCATTCTGCGTTAAAAAGTATTAAGTGAAGGTCATCGAAATGTCAATAGTTTACTAGATATTTGATGTTTTATATCACTAATGTACAGGGTGATTCTTAAAACGGAGACGGGAAATAACTTGTTTTCAAATAACAATAGAAAAAAATCATAAAGAAAAAAAGTTAAATGGCCAAACAAATGTCAACTTTCTATGACCCTACTTTTTTTGAAAGTGCATCGATGCACCCGCTAGATGCAGTTGCACTTATTTTTTAAATGGAACTCTAAATTTTTTTTTACACTGTTCGATTCCTTTTTTTATTCTGCGTTAAAAAGTATTAAGTGAAGGTCATCAAAATGTCAATAGTTTACTAGATATTTGATGTTTTATATCACTAATGTACAGGGTGATTCTTAAAAAGGAGACGGGAAATAACTTTTTTTTAAATAACAATAGAAAAAAATTATAGAGGAAAAAGTTAAATGGCCAAACAAATGTCAACTTTCAATGACCCTACTTTTTTTGAAAATGCATTGATGCACCCGCTAGATGCAGTTGCACTTATTTTTTAAATGGAACTCTAAATTTTTTTTTACACTGTTCGATTCCTTTTTTTATTCTGCGTTAAAAAGTATTAAGTGAAGGTCATCGAAATGTCAATAGTTTACGAGATATTTGATGTTTTATATCACTAATGTACAGGGTGATTCTTGTAACAGGTGCGGGTAATAACTTTTTTTTAAATAACAATAGAAAAAAATCAGAAAGGAAAAAGTTAAATGGCCAAACAAATGTCAACTTTCTATGACCCTACTTTTTTTGAAAATGCATTGATGCACCCGCTAGATGCAGTTGCACTTATTTTTTAAATGGAACTCTAAATTTTTTTTTACACAGTTCGATTTCTTTTTTTATTCTGCGTTAAAAAGTATTAAGTGAAGGTCATCGAAATGTCAATAGTTTACTAGATATTTGATGTTTTATATCACCAATGTACAGGGTGATTCTTGTAACAGTTACGGGTAATAACTTTTTTTTAAATAACAATAGAAAAAAATTATAGATGAAAAAGTTAAATGGCCAAACAAATGTCAACTTTCTATAACCCTACTTTTTTTGAAAGTGCATCGATGCAGCCGCTAGATGCAGTTGCACTTATTTTTTAAATGGAACTCTAAATTTTTTCACACTGTTCGATTCCTTTTTTTATTCTGCGTTAAAAAGTATTAAGTGAAGGTCATCGAAATGTCAATAGTTTACGAGATATTTGAAGTTCTATATCAGTAATGTATTTTATTACAATAAATATTCGAATGTTTTTCCATTGTATTTTAAACAATTAGATGCGCACATTCTATTGCGCTTTTTTACATTTTTCATTACATTTTTTAATTGATTTGAATTGATATTGGAACAATACATTGTTATACGCTCTCCTTATATAACTTAAAATATTTCATAAAATATTGGCATTTCGATGACCTTCATTTAATACTTTTTAAATTAAATAATAAAAAAAGGAATCGAACAGTGTAAACAAAAAAAAATAAAAGTTCCATTAAAAAAAAAAGTGCAACTGCATATAGCGGGTGCATCGATGCATTTTCAAAAAAAGTACGGTCATAGAAAGTTGACATTTGTTGTGCCAATTAACATTTTCCTCAATAATTTTTGTCTATTGTTACTTAAATAAAAAAAAGTTATTTCCCGCATCCGTTTTAAAAATCATCCTGTATATGTCATGAAAATGAAAAAAAAAAAAAAAATGACTTTCCTTAAATAAACGTACATGATAATCGTAATTCTTGAATTCTTGAAATACGTCATACGATTTTATTATAGATCAAATCTCGTGAAATTATTTATGTACGAATGAATTAATTAGCAAGCAAATGTATTCTTTGGCGACACGAACGATTTACGTAATTCTATTCAATGGATTTGAATACGAATTATCGAGAAGTTCAATTAATTAACATAACATTAATTAATTTTCTCTTTTCTTTATTTTTGTGATAAATTTATTTCAATATATATATATATATATATAAATATATTTTGTCTTAGATACCACACAAGCAATTTTATTACATTAAACATTCGATGAAGGAGAAATGAATTCTGCTTGAACTTGAAATGCAGTTGCATTGTTGCAGCCGTTGATAGCTCACGATTAAGCGAATCAATCTTGTCTCGTTGCAATCGTTACATTCATTCCGTTTGAGTTAAAGATATACGTAAAGAAATCTACATTTTCATTCTATGTTTAGTTCAAAGAACTATTGAACGTCAATTGAACTATCTACGTTTAATATTAATTAGAGAATTTTCAAATGAAACGTCTTTAATTGAATAAAATGTTGATCTTTAAATAAGAAAATGTAAAAAAACAATTTTACAATTACAATTTGTACAATTACAATTGAATCGTTAAAGCTAAATGTAAAAGAAAGATGTAAGAAAATCAATTGATTGTTTGATCAACACGAGGAAGCATTGACTGATAGAATCAAATTGGTTGATCAATGGATTTGATTAACTTAAATGATCGTCGATAAAGATTTATTCGAAAATAATTCTAGTAAAATTAACAAATGTGAAAAAAAATGGCTAACAAGGAAAGTGCAAGGTCTTGCCCTCACGGATTTTGTTCAAATTTTGCAGGAAAATAGATTTATATGGTTATAGAGGCCACTACTCAATAATTTTTTAGATATTTGTAATTAAGGGGACACGTCAACAAAAAAAACGATTTTTTTTCTCTATTTTTTGAAAGAATATTATTTCAAAAATATTTCTTCAAATTTTGGTAAAGATCCGCGCATTATTTACGAAACTGTAGTAGTTTAAACGGAGCGCGCCGTAGCGGTCCAAGTAAGTTGCCAAAACTTTAAACCTTAATTTTTCCTATTCGCGTTTTTAAAACGGTGGCCCTCGCTGCGTCCAGACCATTTATCCGATCCTTACCAAATTTTGTACAGTAATACTAGATACACGTATCTAGGGAATGAACGAAAGGATTTTTCGAAAAAATGCCAATTTTTTTTTCTTCAAAAACTCGGCGATTTTTCTGCAAAAATGTCAATTTTTTTTCGCAAAAAGTCGACTATTTTGAGAAAAATTAAAAAATCAAAATTTCCTTTCGTTCATTCCCTGCGCCAACATCTCTACTAAAGGATAACACTCGGTTTTTTTGTTTATGATGAACCAATTTTTGGCAGTGAGGGCAACCGAAAATGACCCTTTTTTTTTGGACTCTTAGAAAAGTGGCCACAGACAACACAATTGACAATATTTTTACACACAAAAAATTGTGAATATAGTTCAGATACATAACTTACATATACCAAAAATTTGTATTGATATTAATAAAACTGGTTGCAAAAAAATTCACAAAAAAACCGCTTTTTTTTACACTCGAAGGTGACGTGTCCCCTTAAAGATGCTAAATAAAGATGCCGTTTAATTCTTAAATTCATTTCTTAATTCTCAATTCTTAAATTCAAAAATATTAGGACCTTGAATAAGTTCTCACTGTTTCATCAAAGATGGCAATAGCAGTACTCCGTGCTTGAAATTTCGAATGGTAACGCATTTGCAAGGAAGTACTGTATCTAACCTGAAATTTCAGTGTATGATAGTTCACTTTAGTGTAAACAAAATAATTTTTTAAGAATTTTAAAAATGTCTACTTTTGTGCCAACTAAAGTATATTTGCGGGGAATTTTATTGCACTACTTTATTCAAAAGAAATCGGCAGCTGAAGCACATAGAATTCTTGTTAAGACTTATGGTGACAATGCTCTGTCGGATACGACATGCAGAGACTGGTTTCGACGCTTCAAAAATAATGATATTGAACTTGAGGATAAAGAACGTTCTGGAGCACCAAAAAAATTTCAAGACAGAGAATTGGAGGAACTACTCGATGAAGACCGATCTCAGACGCTAGCAGAACTTGGAAAAACATTACAAGTTGATGAGTCAACTGTTTCAAAACGTTTAAAAATGTTAGGAATGATCCAGAAGCAAGGACATTGGCTGCCATATAAATTGAAGCCAAGAGACATGCTTTTTGGTGTTTTGTCACGTGTGAACTACTGCTTCAACGGCAGAAAAGAAAAGGTTTTTTGCACCGTATCGTGACTGGCGATGAAAAATGGATACACTATGATAATTCAAAGCGTAGAAAATCATGGGGTAAGCCTGGCCATGCATCAACATCGTCTGCAAAACCAAATATCCATAGTTCGAAGCTTCCTCTCTGTATTTGGTGGGATCAGTAGGGTGTAATTTATTATGAGCTGCTCAAACCGAATGAGACTATCACGGGGGATCGCTATCGACTTCAATTGATGCGTTTGAGTTGAGCCCTAAAAGAAAAATGGCTGCTATACGAGAAGAGACACGACAAAGTGATTTTGTTACATGACAACGCCCGGTCTCATGTTGCAAAATCAGTGAAAACCTACCTGGAAACGCTTCGATGGGAAGTTTTACCCCACCCGCCGTATTCACCTGACATAGCCCCTTCCGATTTTCACCTATTCCGTTCGATGGCACATGGCTTAGCTGAGCAGCGTTTTCATTCTTACGAAGAAGCTAAAAAATGGGTCGATTCTTGGATAGCCTCAAAAGACATGTCGTTTTTCCAACGCGGAATTCATATATTGCCAGAAAGATGGGAGAAAGTGATCTCTAGTGATGGGCAATACTTTCAATAAAATGTTTTTGTGTTCCTTATATTTTAAATAAAGTTTTTATTTTGTAAAAAACAGCGAGAATTTATTCAAGGTTCGTATATTTATATTATGTTTGAATTTAAGAATTGAGAATTGAGAAATGAATTTAAGGATTAAACGGCATCTTTATTTATCATCTTTAATTGCAAATATCTAAAAAAATTATTGAATAGTGGCCTCTATAACCATATATATTTATATATATTCATGAACAGGGACGCAAAATCAATTATCCTACAGAATTTGAACAAAATCCATAAGGGCAAGACCTTGCACTCCCTTTGTAAGTTTTTGTAAGAATTAATGAATACATTTGTTTTTCTTTACTCGAGTTAAACTATTTCGAGAGATAAAAGTGGTTGCATTAAATTTCAAGCCTATCGCCAAATAATTCTATAATAGCCTTCGTAAATTCGCTAATTGTTTTTATTTATAGAACTGGATATTATAGATAATTACTGCATACGCGTATACTCTTCGTTTATTGGTAGTAACGAGTAAACGTGAAACATAAAACCAACTATCTCTACTTTACTCGTTGAAAACTTCTTTTTCTTTCGATACTTTTATAACGAACGCGTACAGTCGTTCTCCGATGCAGTGTGCATCCAAAGGAGGACAAGGAGCCAAGAGCCAGGCGCCAGAGAGATCTCGTCGTATTATTCACGTGCGAATAAAACTGAAAGAAAATAAACGAATGAAAAAGGGAAGAAAAAAGAAAAAGAAATACAAGAAGCTCGGGGAATTCCCGTCGACATTCTGATATGAAGAAAATGCGGTTAATCCTCTTTGTTTGTCCTTTAAAGGGATACTCATTATTGTTAAATCTTTTCAAATATTCCAATAAGGTGTGAGATAGAACGAAAGAAAGAAAGAAAGGAAAGATAAAAGATGATAATTAGATAAAGAATAAGTATTTTCATATAACATCATTAAATTTCATATTTTTACATTTATTAATAAATAATATTATTTATTATGTTAAAAGAATACACATTAAAAGTATTCAAATTATTCGAAATTCAATTTATTATACATTATTATTATTATTATTATATTTTATTATATTCTTTATTTATTTATTTATTTATTTATTATACCAGAAAAAAATAATTTACATAGTAATAACAAGGTTAATTCATAGTAAATCCTACAAGAGGTAAACATAGTTACTTGTACATCATAATATATATAAATTACGGGTCACGTTGTTTGTCCGCAATGTACTCTTAAACTACTGAACCGATTTTAATAAAATTTTGCACACTGTGTGCAGTTTTATCCAATTTGAAAGACAGGATAGTTTATAATCTCAATTTATAATCGCAATTGACTTAAAGACGTGTGTATCGGACTGATTGTGAGCCACAGCAACGCGTGGCGGAGCACCCCTAGTACATAGTAAATCCTAACGACATAGTTACATAGGCTGATACATACTAAAATTACTAATACTTAAAACTAAAAAATATAAAATAAATTGAAATAACATTATATAAATTTATCTTTATCTCTATAAAATTCCCTTGTCACAGTGTTTGTTATTCTTATTCTCCGAAACGACTTGACCGATTTATATGAAATTTTTTGTGTATATTCGGTAGGTATGAGAATAGTTTTTCGTATATTTCTTATATCCCTGAGTGATAAGTCTGACCCACCATAATTATTTTTCCTTTAAAAGGATGTTAAGAAAAAAGAGAAACAAAAGACAAATGTTATGTGCCTATATTCAGACAATGTAAAATTATATGATGTGAAGTAAGTGGTGATCTTATGTTACCGCTCATGCGCAGTTGGTTCGATATTAAGAAAAAAGAGAACAAGAAGACAAATGTTATGTGCGTAGATTCAGATCTATCTATATATTTATTAGCCACAGCCACGCGTGACCGGGGCATCCCTAGTAATATTATATAATAAATTGAATTATAATATTAAATATTATTATATGAATTATTATATAATATTATAATAATTTATTGGAAATATTCGAAATTATCGAATAAAATATATTACAGATGAATGAATAAACGTTCCGTTCTTAAGAACATACTAACTCTCTAACATAACTCGGTCAACTCGCATAAGTTTCAAGCTAGTATCGTTTTGCCAGTAGACAGTAACTATACCTTTATTACATCTTCGCACACTTAGAAGAGCTCCGATCTCGGCAAGGTTTCATTTAACTCTCGCTTTCTACTCTTCAACCCCGATCTGCAACCCCCACATATTCAACTTCCCCTCTCCCCCTTAAACTCCTCTCTTCATATTCCTCCTTTTTCTTAGCTCTTCTCGGTCCATTAACATTTTCTTCTTCTTCTTCTTCTTCTTCTTTCAATCTGTCTTTTTTCTCTTATAAACATTCCAATCTTCTTTGCTGCTTCTCCTCCTCCTCCTCCTCCTCCTCCTCATTCTCCTCCTCCTTCTCGTCCCTTTAATTTTTGTTGCTTTTTTCGAGATCAGCAGCATCTCTTTACGCAGGAGACCCCCGAGTTACCCCCTTTTTAGCTGTTCTCTCTTGTCGTTGTTGTCTCCGTTGGAGGCCAAGACCGGCCTCCTTGCACTCGAGAGTGAACTCGAATGCTATTTATAGTAGGGAGCGGCTCTCTCGACTAGGTAGCTCCCACCGCGTGAAAAATCGTGACTGGTTTGTTGTGCGCGCGCACGCGAATACTTCAAACAGGGAGAGAAACCGATTTAAGGAGGAGGAAGGGAAAGGTAGGGTGTGATGGTAAGGATCAAAAGTGGAAAGGGACACACACTTCTCTCTCTCTCTCTCTCTCTCTCTCTCTCTCTCTCTCTCTCTCTCTCTGTCTGTCTCTGTCTCTGTCTCTGTCTTTCTCTCTTGGTCTTAAGTTTAAACCCAAAATGTAAAACCTTCTTGGCGGCCATAGCGAACATTTTGAGATTACAATTTTTATTTAGGTTCTTACTTTTTCTTTTTGTTGTTGTTGTTGTAAAGAATTAATCAATTTATTTTGTAGACTTTTTCATGAAAAATATATAATTAATAAAAATTAGATATTCAGCATGATATCGACAAATTGAAGTCAAAAATTATCATTTATTATATATGGATACTAGATTGTTGAAGAATAGTATTTTAAATTATTATAGTTAAATAAATTTCAAGGTAAATATAATTTTTAAATGAAACTACTAATATATACGAATATTATATATTTATATAATTTGAGAAATTGTTAAAATATATAATAATAAAAATTGTTAAATGGAACTGAAAAAAAATATATTTTTTTATATATATAATATATACTTTAAATATATATTTAAATATATACGAATATTATATCTTATATATACATATATATATATATAAGACAGATACACATATATATATATATATATATATATGTCTTATATTATGTCAAAAATTATCATTTATATGGATACTGGATTGTTGAAAAATAGTATTTTAAATATTATAGTTAAATAAATTTCAAGGTAAATATAATTTTTAAATGTTACTTTTTTTTTTTTTTTGATAAAGATAATTTAATAAACATTTTTAAATGAAACTACTAATATATACAAATATTATATATTTATATAATTCAATAAATTGTTAAAATATATAATAATAAAATTTGGTAAATGGAACTGAAAAAAAATATATATATTTTTATATATATTTTTATATATATAATAAAGTATATATATAAAATATACTTTAAATATATATTTAAATATATACGAATATAATATCTTATATATATATATATATATATATATATATATATATATATGTCTTATATTATGTCAAAAATTATCATTTATATGAATACTGGATTATTGAAAAATAGTATTTTAAATATTATAGTTAAATAAATTTCAAGGTAAATATAATTTTTAAATGTTACTTTTTTGTTTGTTTGATAAAGATAATTTAATAACAAATTTGGTAAAATGGAACTAAAAAAAAAAATCTATATTTATGTATACGAATATTACATCTTTTTTTCTCTCTCCCGCATAATAACTTCTTAAACTTTTGATTTTTTAATCTGACATTTTAGAAACGAATGAAAAAACAAAAAAAAAAAACGAAAGAAAAACAAAAATACCATAAAGTATTAGCCTCTCAGAAAAAAAAAATCGCATAGAGATTAAATTTGAAGATGGATGATGACATACCAAAAAAATATTCTCATTTGTAATCCTTCTCTTGTTAAACGAGTGGAGTTACTGAGAACGCGATGGAGAGAAAACCACGAAGAGATGCTTTTATCGTGGTATTATCGCTCTCTTACTCACCCCTAACTCTCATCCGCCCCTGCTGTCCCCTCTCATTCCCCTGCTGTCCCCTCTCATTCCCCTGCTGTCCCCTCTCATCCCCCTGCTGTCCCCTCTCATCCCCCTGCTGTCTTCTCTCATCCCCCTGCTGTCTTCTCTCATCCCCCTGCTGCCCCACTCATCCCCCTGCTGCCCCACTCATCCCCCTGCTGCCCCCTCTCATCCCTTCTTCTTCATCTTCTTCTTCTTTTTATTTTTTGCGAGAACTCCTTCTTTTTTTATTCTTCTCATCTCGAGGGTACCCGAAAGCCCTGAAAAAGGACGCTGTCCTTGCAAGGGCGCACGGTGAACCCGCTTGGAAAGGAACGAGTTGCATCGAAGGCATTTACCTTTTATACTTCTTTTGCTTTTTTATTTTTTTGTTGTTGTCCTTCTCATGTCTCTTGTCGAGCTCGTGCTCGTGCACGAGCTTACTTACACACATTCGATGTGTGTTATTAGGATAAGATCGGACTCACAGTCTCTCTCTCTGCAAAGTGTTCAGGGGGTATTCTGGTCTAGAGGCATGAATTTGAAGTACTTTTTCAAGTGTAATAACAAACAGACGAATAATATTTTCATTATCTATAATGTTACAAGATATTCATTAATATTTCGAGAATACATGGAATAAAAAACATAATGAACAAATTTAAAATTGAAAAAGATGAAGTAGGGGGTCCCAAAAAAACGGCGCGTGACAAATGTCAAGATTTCAGCTCTTCTAGTAATCCGAAATAAAAAATTAAGACGGATTATTAATTTAGAATAATGTAGCTATCGTTCGAACTAAAAGAATTGAGAACAGTTTTTTTTTCGCTAAATTACAGCTGTTTGAAAAAAGGATACATTATATTTACCACATTTTTTACTTTTCCGAATTTTTTAAAAATAATAAAAAATTGAAAATTTTGTAAGATTTTAGTTTGCACGATAGAGTAATGCATAGAGAAGACTCTCACCAAATTTCAAGTAAATCGGTTTAGTAGAACTTGAGATATCTTGTCATTTGTGAACAAAAAAAAACCAGTTTCGAGAAAAACGCGTTCAAAGTTTCGCGTAATAAGGGTAGGATATAGGATGCCGCGTCACTAAAACAGCTATATCTCCGAAAATAAATTGAATTTTGAAAAATCCTCTTCAGGACATATTTTTAAAAGGTTAAGCTTTGAAGATATGAAAAAAAAAATCGATTTTTTCAAATTTCTAGACCAGAATACTCCCATAAGTAGAGCAAGGTTTATTCGCATTCGAGTTTTTTTTTGTTTTCCTAATTTTAAACCTGATTCTTGTATTTTTCGTATTTTCAATCCTCAAAAATGTTTCATCAAAATTTCAGAAAATGTTTTAAGGGGTAATACCACTATAGAATTTTCAAAAAATCGATTTTTGTTTTTTTAGCTTAAAGTGTACTTTGGACATCTAAAAACATTATGCACTTGGTCCCGAAGCAAAAAAATATTTTTAACATGGCGAAATCTTATTTTTTCGAAGCGTCTTAAGGGGACACGTCAACAAAAAAAACGATTTTTTTTTTCGATTTTCAGAAAGAATATTATTTCAAAAATATTTCTTCAAATTTTGGTAAAGTTCCGCGCATTATTTACGAAACTGTAGTAGTTTAAACGGAGTGCGCCGTAGCGCTCCAAGTAAGTTACCAAAACTTTAAACGTTAATTTCTCCTATTCGCGTTTTTAAAACGGTGGCCCTCGCTGTGTCCAGACCATTTATCCGATCCTTACCAAATTTTGTACAGTAATACTAGATACACATACCTAGGGGATGAACAAAAGGATTTTTCGAAAAAATGCCAATTTTTTTTTCTTCAAAAACTCGGCGATTTTTCTGCAAAGATGTCAATTTTTTCGCAAAAAGTCGACTATTTTGAGAAAAATTAAAAAATCAAAATTTCCTTTCGTTCATTCCTTGCGCCAACATCTCTACTAAAGGATAACACTCGGT
The DNA here is from genome assembly GCF_049000335.1 of Polistes dominula. Lineage (NCBI taxonomy): Eukaryota > Metazoa > Arthropoda > Insecta > Hymenoptera > Vespidae > Polistes > Polistes dominula. The sequence continues at coordinate 410,666 of NW_028301034.1, forward strand.
TTTTTGTTTATGATGAACCAATTTTTGCCAGTGAGGGCAACCGAAAATGACCCTTTTTTTTTGGACTCTTAGAAAAGTGGCCACAGACAACACAATTTACAATATTTTTACACACAAAAAATTGTGAATATAGTTCAGATATATAACTTACATGTACCAAAAATTTGTATTGATATTAATAAAACTGGCTGCAAAAAAAATTCACAAAATAACCGCTTTTTTTTACACTCGAAGGTGACGTGTCCCCTTAAAGCGCCTCGAATAGTGATAACAAAACTTTAAACGCGTTTTTCTGGAAACTACATTTTTGACTTGAAATTTTGAAGATAGCTTGATAGTTGTATTATCTACAGAAGTACATATCCAATTTTTAATTGAACGAAAACTTTTTTTTTTATAAACAATTTTTTACATTTTTTTTTTGTCGAAAAGTCGATTTTTTTATTCAAAGTTGCGCCATTTTCACAAAATTTGACTTAGAGAAAAATCCGTATGTACTTCTCAAGATAATAGTACATAGATTAAGAATTTCTTTTATTTTTTATTCTAAGTCTGATAGTTGCCAAAGTATGAGTCCGCCCGTTTTACCAAAAAAAGAAACAGGTTTTGATTCAGTCACGAATATCGACGCCATTTTCGATGTAAAATCAATACAAATATTTGTGTACATAGTTTAATATATGATTAACCAATCCACAAAAAAGAAATTCTATTTCTCATTTAATTTTCGCAAAAAAAAAAGGCTTTTTTCGGGCTCTATAGTGATGTTACACCTCAAAATATTTACAGAATAAGATTTCAGTCGAATGGAATTTTTGATATCGATAAAAATGTTTTTTTCCATGATTGAACATTTGTAAACACAAATTCATGCGTAAACACATGCAACGGATATTTATCACTTTTACATTCAATTTGACTGTCGGAATAAAGATAAGACCGTAACTTGAGATAGACATTAAGTTATTTCAATCTTATTAGATATGATAAATAAATAATTGTATAGTAGTAGATTATATAATCGATGTATATATCTTATTTTGAAAATCAAATATATTGAATTTCAGCTTTAATACATATGTTAATAATGTTATCAAGAACGTTGTTATCATAAGTTCAATGTACTGTGAGATCATCTACGATAATACAGTACATATACAGATACAGTAATATCAGAGTTACAAAATTAAATTGATCTTGTTAGAAACATTTGTGTTTATGACTTCCTGTTGTTCATTTAGCATAAAAGTTCATATACGTAGTATCATATCTATATTTTGCGAAGATGTTGCATATATTTTACGATTGAAGAACGTATGCACTCTCAGTTGAGTTTGCATTCACATAATAATGGTCTGATAGTTAACGTCTATAATTTCATATTGATTGAGATAGAAAGACATAAAAGAATAATTAATAATTTAAGTGTTATGAATTATTATCGTTTTTCATGAATTAACTGAAATACACGATTAAATCGTCACCCAGCCCGTTTCGGTTGAGTTTCTCGCTAGGCCCAAAATTCGACTGTCGGTGCGCCTACGTAACGTAAAGAAGCGATAAGTAGAAATATCAACAATACGACCTGAGTATTATGGTTGTATTATATTATTATATTTTATTTATCGAAAATAATCAAATATATATAAATTACGTGTCACGTTGTTTGTCCGCAATGGACTCCTAGACTACTGAACCGATTTTAATAAAATTTTGCGCACTGTGTGCAGTTTCATTCAACTTGAAAGATAGGATAGTTTATATCTCAATTTATAATCGCAATATTATTTGTTTATTAACAAGAGTCATGATTATCTCTGTTAGTTTGATAAGATTCTAACAGATGGCGGTATAAGATAATTCGTTGACTTAAAGACGATATATATATATCTTATCTTCTTCTTCTTCTTATCTTAATATATATACAAATTACATGTCACGTTGTTTGTCCGCAATGGACTCCTAAACTACTGAACCGATTTTAATAAAATTTTGCACACTGTGTGCAGTTTCATTCAACTTGAAAGATAGGATAGTTTATATCTTAATTTATAATCGAATATTATTTGTTTATTAACAAAGAGTCATGATTATTTCTGTTAGTTCGATAAGATTCTAACAGATGACGGTATAAGATAATTCGTTGACTTCAAGACGATATATATATATATATCTTATCTTCTTCTTCTTCTTATCTTAATATATATAAATTACGTGTCACGTTGTTTGTCCGCAATGGACTCCTAAACTACTGAACCGTTTTTAATCAAATTTTGCACACTGTGTGCAGTTTCATTCAACTTGAATGATAGGATAGTTTATATCTCAATTTATAATCACAATATTATTTTATTGCAAATTATTTATTTATTAACAAAAAGTCATGATTATTTCTGTTACTTCGATAAGATTCTAACAGATGGCGGTATAACGTAATTCGTTGACTTAAACACGTGTGTATTGGACTGATTGTGACCTACAGCAACGCGTGGCGGGTTATCTTAATATATATAAATTATGTGTCACGTTGTTTGTCCGCAATGGACTCCTAAACTACTGAAACGATTTTAATAAAATTTTGCACAATGTGTGCAGTTTCATCCAACTTGAAAGATAGAATAGTTTATATCTCAATTTATAATCGCAATATTATTTGTTTATTAACAAACAGTCATGATTATCTCTGGTAGTTCGATAAGATTCTAACAGATGGCGGTATAAGGTAATTCGTTGACTTAAAGATGTGTGTATCGGACTGATTGTGAGGCACCCCTAGTAAAATATAAAAATATCGTTTATTTACCGAAAATAATTTTCTTTTGAAATAAGAAATGTGCTAAGTTTTTCCCACTAAAAATACTATAACTTTAACAAAAAAGAGCGTTTCACTGTATACGGTGACGTGGTGGGGGGTGAGGCCCGGAAAAGTATGCCCGTCTCCGGCATACGGTGCCATGGCGACGAACGTTTTAACAGTAATATATATTTGCGTGTATATAAGTAGTTTATTTTTTTATATCAATTATTGTTTTTTTTTTCAAAACCAAGACTCGAATAAAAAAAAATTGTTATATCCAAATTTTGTATTGTTTTCCTTTTTTCTACGAAGAATTATTTTTCTTGTCTGATAATACGATAATTTCTAAATTAAATTAAATAACAAAATGACTTTCTATTTGTTTTTAACGAATTCTTTCAGTAGGAATTGAATAAATGCACCTAACAACACATGCACATTCTTTCTACTCGCTTGTGGAATTCTAGTGGAATTCTAGTAGAGTCACGACTAGAAGTGAAAGAACCAATCAGGACTAACTATAGGTGTACACATTCTATAAATAGAATATGTGTTTCGGCGAGTTTGCAACGTTGTCGTGGGAAGTCGGTGCAACAGAGAGAAAACTTTTTCCTTACACAAAATTACTTAATTCTTATCAACGAGCAATTAAAATCATTGGACGTTAGAATTAATTGTTGTTAATTAATTAAAAAAAAAAAAAATCAATCTAAATTGATTTTATTCTCATTGATTGGTTATGAATACATTTATAAATGCATATACATATATATATATATATATATATACATTACATAACTATAATATGTGCCGGTAATTACAATGGTGAATTTAATTAAAAAAAAAAATTGAATTTTTTTTCATTTATTTATTTTCTAATATAAATAATTGTAATATAAAATAAAATTTTATAAAATAAATTTTGCTATAATTTCATTTTGACTTACAATTTACTATCATCATTACCGGTGCATTTGTAATAATATCATTTATTTATAATAAATATATATTTTTAGTATCGACTTAATATGTATAAATATAAATATAAATATAAATATAAATATAAAAATAAAACTTAATAAAATAATATTTGTATTAATCGACCTTAGTGAATTTGTCACACTTATGAATATATATTAATGATGAAAGTAAACGTTGTTGGTTAATTTCGTTTTCGTTTCGTAACCATTTCTGGACAAGATGCAATTCGTTTATCACTGATGCATCAATCCATGAGCGCACATTACCAACGTTGCCACGCGATACAATTGCATTCTTAGAAGTGGTATGATTCTTTTCTGTCGAAGAGAGTAACTAAATCGTACGAACATATTTTATTCATAAATAAGAAAATGTCGAATATTTTTGTCATCGTGAAAATTGATATAAAGAAAAAATTCTTTTCTTATTAAAATCAATTTTTTCCTCTCCAATTTTTTAATAAAAAATCTTTTTTTGTAATATTTATTTATAAAGATAGATTTTTCTTATTCTTTGTGAAATCATATTTCTGTTGAAGTATTATATCTACATTATTACAGCAAAACTCGTGAATAGCGGATATCCGTTCATTGCTGTTTACGTATGTATTGAATACAGTGTACATGTATATATTTTGCATGTATCTCTTATGAACAGTCATGCGTATCGATTATATATTCACTTTTTTAAAATAGACCAAATTATCATTGAAATTGAATCACGTATCGATAATATGTTAAGGGGTTATATACAGTTAGACGGCCGAAAAAAAGTGAATTTTCCAGAATTTTTTCTGAGAAACCTTTTAAATTTATTGATCCAAAAATTTATACACATATTATGGTATCTTTTAACTGTATTTTAAGACTTAGTACTAGTAAAAATATTTATTTGAAAAAGAGCTACAGCTGATCTCCAGGAGCTCCTCTCAAAAAAGACGTTTTGCGGTGACCACTATATATCGGAATTGGATCATTTGAAATTAAAAAACCAAACAGATTTCGTTAAAATAATGTTAAATCTAGTAATTAATCGAAGGAATAAGCAAAATAAAATTTTTTGACAAAATGGCGGTTTCTCAAAAAAAAAAAAAATCGATTCTTCACCGAAATTTCGGCCTTAAATTGTTTATAAAAAAAAAAATATCTATCAGAGAGAAAAAATCTTCGATTAATTACTAAAAAATATTTTTAAGAAGGTTGTGTTAAAATTTGAGACTAATCGGTTTAGCTGTTTTCGAGTAATGTTGGTCACCGACTTTGATAACACCATTTTGAGAAAAACGCGCTTAAAGTTTGGAATGCACTTTACATGGGATAAAAAACGCCTTTTCAAATTAGCTTGTAACTTTGAAAATATTCACCGGAACGATATGAAATTTTCTGTGTGTATTCTTAAATATATGTACATTAAGAAAATAAAATTAAAAAAAAATCGATTTTTTGAAAATTCTAACTGTATATAACCCCTTAAGGGACCATCTCAGTGTAAAATTTAAAAAAAAATCAATTTTTTTTTCGGTCTCATTTTGAAGTACATATAGTTGTGCGTGTTCTGTACAATTTTCAAATTTCAATTCGAATTATTACAGTCGCTACAACCTTTTTTTGGAAAAAGAGATTGCAGCGTAAGTTGACGCGCGCTAAACTTTAAACGCGTTTTTCTCAAAATGCCCTTTTTACAAACGGTGTCACCTCTCAGAGGGAGAGTTTTCAAGCTATCGACTTGAAATTTGTACGGAACTTTTTTTTACTTTATTCTTTATGACCCTATGGAAGCTTTTTTTTTAGTTCTTCCTATTTTTTCACACGAAAAACTGTTGAAAAACAGGGGCTAAATTTCGTACTTTTTCTTCAAACCGTCGCCATTTTGTCAAATTTAAAAAAAAAAACCTCCATAGGGACATAGCGGCTTTCCTATAGATTAATAATCAATTTGATTTTTTTGTTTGAGATGCAAACTGCGATTGCAATCGTTGACACCGACTGCCCCCATTTTTTTTAGTCACTTTTTCCAATAATTATTAATAAAAAATATTTTTGTATTTTTAAAGAGTGGTCTTATTCGGGGGAAAAAAACATCCCGATCCCCTCCTCCTATCCATCCGAAAAAAAATCACGAAAATTGACTATTTTTTGGGCCGGTTACACTGAGATGGTCCCTTAAGGGGACACGTCAACAAAAAAATTGATTTTTTTTTCGATTTTCTGAAAGAATATTATTTCAAAAATATTTCTTCAAATTTTGGTAAAGATCTGCGAATTATTTACAAAACTGTAGTAGTTTAAACGGAGCGCGCCGTAGCGCTCCAAGTAAGTTGCCAAAACTTTAAACCTTAATTTCTCCTATTCGCGTTTTTAAAACGGTTGCCCTCGCTGTGTCCAGACCATTTATCCGATCCTTACCAAATTTTGTACAGTAATACTAGATACACGTATCTAGGGAATGAACGAAAGGATTTTTCGAAAAAATGCCAACTTTTTTTTTCCTCAAAAACTCGGTGATTTTTCTGCAAAATCGTCAATTTTTTTCGCAAAAAGTCGACTATTTTGAGAAAAATTAAAAAATCAAAATTTCCTTTCGTTCATTCCCTGCGTCAACATCTCTGCTAAAGGATAACACTCAGTTTTTTTGTTTCTGATGAACCAATTTTTGCCAGTTAGGGCCACCGAAAATGACCTTTTTTTTTTGGACTCTTAGAAAAGTGGCCACAGACAACACAATTGACAATATTTTTACACACAAAAAATTGTGAATATAGTTCAGATATATAACTAACATATACCAAAAATTTATATTGATATTAATAAAACCGGCTGCAAAAAAAATTCACAAAATAACCGCTTTTTTTTTTGCACTCGAAGGTGACGTGTCCCCTTAATGAATTGTGATCGGAATGATCGTTTATTGATTTTTTTGTTTGTCAATATTTAATTAAAGATGTTGAAGAAAAATCTTGATAAAAAAAAAGCGATAATTGTTGAAATATTTTTATAAATCGTGGATAAAATGAAGAAATAGAGAATTATGAAAACAAAATAATAAATTAACAGAAAATATTTCGAGTAAATATCTTCAAAAGACTGTATATGAAAACTGTGGAAATATGAAACTGACTTTTCAACATCTGCTGTCCAACATGTGGTCTTTCGATGCATACTGTGTGCATCTTAATGAGAATTAAGTGTATAGAACAGAAACGGATGTGTATGAATAAAAAAAAAAATGGAAAATAAAAATAAAATGACGTTAAAATGTTAGATTGTAATTAAATAATAACACTTTGTTTAATTTATTATTCAAATACTTTGGTTTGTAATTATCATTAGTTGAAAAATAAATTAATAATTAATTAAACGTAACATTACTTTAATTCTATCCTAAAAATAAAAACGTAATAATTAAAAATAATCTGAAAAAATAAGTAATGAAATTTGATTTGATTATCAGTCATAAAAGTTGATTAAAAAAATGGTCTCGAGTAATCGAGTTATCATCATTTTTGTTAATTTAATGATACAAGAAAGAATTAAAACTAATTGTAAGTAAAAATAGATCACAAACGATTATTATTTTTATAAAAAAAAACAGATGTGTGCTGATCACACACGGTAGAAGTGAAACCTTTAAAGAAAACCAAGCTTCAAAATAATTGAATTGTAATAATACAGCGCCATCTATTGAAAGAACCTTACAGAACCTAGATAACCTCTAAATAAAAATCTTTAAATTAGTAATAAAAAAATACATAACAATAGATAAAAATTGTGCTATGTGCTAAGTTGGAAAAAATCACGTGAAATAAAATCAATTTTATTAAGTTAAGTTGAGTAGTTTCAGAATTATTAGTGGACAAACATATTGTGACATTGAATTTTTATATATAGAATTTTATTAATTAATTAATTAATATATAGAATTAAATTATATATTGAACTAGGGGTGCCCCGCCACGCGTTGCTGTGGCTCACAATCAGTCCGATACACACGTTTTTAAGTCAATTGCGATTATAAATTGAGATATAAACTATCCTATCTTTCAAGTTGAATGAAACTGCACACAGTGCGCAAAATTTGATTAAAAACGGTTCAGTAGTTTAGGAGTCTATTGCGGACAAACAACGTGACCCGTAATTTATATATATTGAATTTAATTAATTAATTAATTATTTTTGTTTCATCAATTTCACGTTCTTTCGTTTCACGTTTTTCAAATGACCCTGATTCTAAAGAAGTTTTCACTTAAAAAAAAAAACATCGAATTTACTTTCTATTATTAATAATAAACATCATTTCAATGATTAGAGATGATTAGTCGGATTTATGTGATAATATATGAGTTTCTAAAAATGGTATCGACTGTCAAGGAGAGAAAATAATACAATAAAAAAGATTTAAGCTTGAAATCTGAAGAAAGAGGATGCAAAAAATGAGAGGAGGAAGAAGAAAAAGAAGAAGAAGAAGAAGATGATGAGGAGGAAGAGGAGGAGGACAACGACGAAAACGATGATGATGGTGATGGTGATGGTGATGATGATGATGATGCTGGCGGTGGAGGATGGGATTTTCTTAGAACATGAAACGTGCAGGTACGCAGACATCTTAAAGAATGAGACGTTGAGAAGAAAGGGGAAGGAAGAAGAGATGGAAGAGGAGGAAGAGGAGGAAGAGGATCCAACAGCAATGTGTCTTTTACGAAACTCATGTGGTAGTGGTGGTATTCAGAGAGAGAGACCCATTTACAATGGTGACCGTAGTGGTTGCTTGAAAGAAGAAGAAGAAGAAGAAGTAGAAGAAGAAGTAGAAGAGGAAGAAGAAGGAGAAGGAGAAGGTAGTAGGGTAAGAGGGTGATCGTCGTGGCGCTTGTACGAGTCGAGAAGAAGGGTCATCTTTGTGCACTGCGAGTAAAAGCAAAGTCTGCACCGACAGTCGTCGCCCGTAGCTCGTCGCCCGTAGCTCGTGCGCACAGCCTCGTGTTCTCCTTTTATCCCTTTTCTTACCTTTAAGTATTATATATATATATAATACATTTCGTATCGTATTTTTCTATTACTTTGTTTCTCATTTATTTCAACAATATTGATATTATTCGTAATATTCGTGTGAGTGTTGTTTATTATTATTATTATTATTATTATTATTATTCAAAAATTTGATATATTTTCAAGAAATTTTTTTATATTCGAATTGTTTTACCCAAGTTAACGTGAATTTTCGTTTCTTTAGATTTCAAGAATAAATGATTTCGTTCGGCGTCGTGCCGGAGTTTAAAGTGAATGTTATACTCGCGTATTTCTATACTTTCGTTCTTTATTACGATGTCACGAGAGGCCACCCCTTGCGCAATGATTAAAGTCTGAACGGTAATTGTCTTATTTATTCTCTGTGTCCCTTATTTCTATTCAACCTTTTAATTATTTTCAAAGTATTCAATCGATTTTCCTTTTTTCTTGTTTTTTTTTTTTTATACAATTTTAAGATTCCATTTTTTAATCGAAAAAAAGAAAAGAAAAACAATTTTCTAACTATTCAATAATATTTTTGTAACAATTTGAAATATTCATTAGATAACTTTATTAGAAAATATTTGTAAATTCGTCAAATAAAGATAATTAATGGATAAACAGAATTTTGTTTTCTTCGATAAAATATTGAAATACATTTTCAATTGATACTTGACAATTGTACGATGATAAAGATCGATTAGATCTTAATTTTTATATACATATACATCGATATATTCATTCGTGTCGCCATCGAATAGTATGTGAATGATCAGTTCAAGCGCACGTGTTTGCTTTTGATCAGAGAAAATCAATTGACTGTTATGTCGTTCGCATTAAGGCCGACTCATTAATTCGTCCATGGTGGGTCCGACGTATATACCGATATAGTTTTATTCAAATAATCCTAATAACAGTTATAACAAATATTCATCCCTGTCACGTGTTCGTCTAGGATTGTGTGATCAATGTTTTAATATATTTATTTCATTTCAATTTACACGACATTATTTTAACTCACTATAGTTATGAATTTTCATTGACTAATATATATAAATTACGTGTCACGTTGTTTGTCCGCAATGGACTCCTAAACTATTGAACCGATTTTAATAAAATTTTGCACACTGTGTGCAGTTTCATCCAACTTGAAAGATAGGATAGTTTATATCTTAATTTATAATCGAATATTATTTGTTTATTAACAAAGAGTCATAATTATCTCTGTTAGTTCGATAAGATTCTAACAGATGGCGGTATAAGGTAATTCGTTGACTTAAAGACGATATATATATATATATATATATATCTTATCTTCTTCTTCTCCTTATCTTAATATATATAAATTACGTGTCACGTTGTTTGTCCGCAATGGATTCCTAAACTATTGAACCGATTTTAATAAAATTTTGCACACTGTGTGCAGCTTCATTCAACTTGAAAGATAGGATAGTTTATATCTCAATTTATAATCGAATATTATTTGTTTATTAACAAAGAGTCATGATTATCTCTGTTAGTTCGATAAGATTCTAACAGATGACGGTATAAGATAATTCGTTGACTCAAAGACGTGTGTATCGGACTGATTGTGGGCACCTCTAGTATATATATGTAGGAATACTTGTCGATTAGTATCACTTGCCCATGAAATATATCTCCCTCTCGTTCCTTTCTACAAATTCTCGAGATAACTCGAATGAGTTGTAAACCAGTTTTGCTTCTTAATATTCATCATTCTTTTGTAGAATGCTTCTCCAGCAACATTGAAATCATTAATTGAAATCATTGCACAACTACGTATGTAAATACAACGAATACCAATGCTGCAATGTTGTTTACTTTTTTTTTTCATTTATTTATCGATATACGTATAAAAAAAAATTGATCGTTGTTAAGACGTCTTGGACAATTACGTGATAGAATCTTAAAATTAATGATATATACAAATGTTTTTTTCTGAACCTTTTTATATTACGCAACTGAATAAATTAAATTGTTTCTATACGAAAGATATCAAGCATCGCATTTTTATAATCTTGATTTTTTTTATTATTAAATTTTACATTAACTTTGTTCATTATTTTATGTTATATATATATATAATAAATAAGAGATACAGTAAGAAACTTTAATATAATTTTAATGAAGCTGAAAAAGATCAAAGTTACTGTATATTATTTGAAAAATAAGTATTACTGTACTACTGTGATATTCTTACAAAAACATTCTACAAGAACTTTCTCAAGTATCTTTTATAAATTAATTATTTCCCTTACTTTTGCATAAGATAACATTTATTATTTCGCGTGTTATATTAAATATTTAACTTTAGATTAAGAAACTTTGCTATATATATATATCTTATCTTTTTCTTTTTAATATATATAAATTACGTGTCACGTTGTTTGTCCGTAATGGATTCCTAAACTACTGTACCGATTTTAATAAAATTGTGCACACTGTGTACAGTTTCATTCAACTTGAAAGATAGGATAGCTTATATCTCAATTTATAATCGCAATATTATTTGTTTATTAACAAAGAGTCATGATTATCTGTGGTAGTTCGATAAGATTCTAACAGATGGCGATATAAGGTAATTCGTTGACTTAAAGACGTATTTATCGAACTGATTGTGAGCCACAGCACGCGTGGCGGGGCACCCCTAGTATACATATATATAATTATAATAATAAATAAAATAATTATTAAAATATTTATACTATAATATTAATATAAAATAAAATTAAAAATATATTATTAATTATATATATATTATCTTCTTCTTCTTATCTTAATATATATAAATTACGTGTCACATTGTTTGTCCGCAATAGACTCTTAAACTACTGAACCGATTTAAATAAAATTTTGCACACTGTGTGCAATTTCATCCAACTTGAAAGATAGAATAGTAATATATATATATAATTTAGTTTGATATGTTTAACTATTGCTAATTATACTTTTGTCACATTTATAATATTAATTATGTTATATTAATAGAAAGATGATGATATAGAGTTACGTATTTATCGTAGAAACTTGGCTGTTACGGAACTGATTATTATTACTATTCTTATTGTTAGATTCATTGGAAGTTGATAAAAACGTAAACGTAAGCTGATTCTGTGTGATTACGATTGGTAATGATTCGATGATGATAATAATCTCGGTTTCGTAAGGCTCACGTTTTGTCGCATAATTCTGCGATGTGTGTTGTATTTATAGTTAGATTGAATCGGATCTATTAGATAGAATTAATTATCTTTAATAAATCCAATACAATCGTGTTAACTATTATTGCTACGTTCGAAAGAATCTATACAGTTTCATTATTATATTGATAACATCTATCTTTCATTTACTATTAATCTTGAATAATTCAAATTAATTTTATGCTTTTGCGTCTTTCGTTAATGTCACTTTATATACCATTTGATTAAATTTTGTTAAATTTCTAATGTACATTCATTTGATTGCAGGTAATAAATAAAGCTGAAAAATATCAGCTATTGGATACTGATTATGAAGATTGTGTTATATTCTTAAGAAATAAAAATATAATAAAACGAATGTTATTGAAATCTCAAAAAACAAGAATGACATTATATTATGTCAATAAAAAAATCTTAAAGATAATTAACGATCGAGTGTATTCTTGATGAGAATAATACAACTCGATGTCAAAGGATAGAAAAAAGGATAATAAAAGCTCGAAATTATATTTTTGAAAATAAAATAGTACATATATATATATATAAATATATATACACATTTTTAAGGGCGATATTTAATTATCGTCATCGTGCGTGTTTTTTTAGGACAAACACCGTCCATGTGTATCAGTAAAAGCTGATAACGTAATCGGAGTTACGTCGTGTTGGCACAAATTCGACGATCAATAATAATCATCTGACTGTTGTTGGTCTATTCGTTGAATCCAGCAGAAAGGAGGAAAAAGGAAAGGAGTCTGTGACGTAAGACCACGTAGAAGGTCGTCCAATTTATAAAAAGAAAATAACTTCGAAAAGGATAAAAGGTAAAAAAAGGCGGAAGGAAAAATGGCATACGACGATGTGATACTCCGAATGGGCGAATTTGGTCGCTACCAACGTCGAGTTTATTTGCTTCTTTGTCTTCCGGCGATATCCTGTGCATTCCATAAATTAGCAGGTGTTTTTCTTGGAGCTAAACATGATGCCAGGTCAGGATTTATCTTTCTTATCTGAATTATTGTATAATATTTTGTGTTTACTTTTGATATTATGCAAATTGTTTGATCAAGTTATTTCATTTGATAAGATAAAAAGAACGTAGATTTGTATATATGTGTGTTTTATTTCAGATGTCTATTGCCGAACGAGAGCATGGAGAATGCTACGTATTATCTACCTCAGGACGTTATGAATTTCAGTTATCCTTGGGATTTCGAAGCCAAAAATTGGTCGCAATGTTTACGACGAGATCCTATATTGGATGGTAATTTTCAAGCTCAGGATAATTGGCCGGTTCAAACGCCAATAGGTTCACATGATTTGGCCAAAGCCGAGGGTGTTAAACCTTGCGAAGGATACGTTTACGATAGGACAAAATATAAAAGTACCACCACTTCTGAGGTATGATTATTCTCTAGAAAATATAAAGCTCGATTAACCTGTCTCGTTTCTTTTTCTAGTGAATCGGTGAATCCGAACCGCTTTTCCTTTTTCAGTGGAACTTGGTCTGCGATAGAGCCTGGCTGAGGGCTACGGGGGACTCATTGTTCATGGTAGGAGTCATGCTTGGCTCGATGATATTTGGTGCTTTGTCCGATAAATATGGACGTAGACCAATTTTCTTCCTGTCTTTAGTCATCCAGCTAGCTGGCGGTATATTGCTTGCAATAGTTCCCGAGTTTATTTCCTACGTAATCTTCAGGTTGATCGTTGGTTCGACCACCAGTGGAGTCTTTTTGGTGGCTTACGTAATAGGTAAAGAATATGTTGCATTAGAAAATGTTAAGTTAATTCATTTTGACTTATTTTTGTTGAATAAGTTGTTAGCATATTATAATAATGTTAAATACTAATATTGTTACTAATGATTCTTCTGTGTGTCTCAACTTATGTAATTATAAATAAATAATTGACCTTTTTATTTTCCATACAGCTCTTGAGATGGTCGGCCCAAAGAAACGTTTGGTGGCTGGTGTAGGTTGTCAATTATTCTTCACTACGGGCTACATTCTTATGGCAGGTTTTGCTTATATGATAAGAGAATGGAGAATGCTGCAGGTCGCCATCACCATTCCGAGTATCGTATTTCTGTTCTATTGGTGGTATGTTTTATGATAATTCTTAGTCAACTGGCCTCAATATGTGCATAATACACATTGTTTGTATAGGTTCATTCCAGAGTCTGCTCGTTGGTTATTGATGAAAGGTCGTGCCGAGGAAGCTAAAGACATACTTCAATGTGCATCGAAGGAAAATGGAATGGAAATTCCACGTGAAGCTTTAGATACTCTTTTAAGCAATAATAATGAAGACAGTATGCCTGATTCAAAGAAGGCTTCTCTCTTTGATCTTTTTCGATATCCAAATTTAAGGCGAAAGAGTATACTATTGTTTTTTAATTGGTAATTTTAAATATCTAATATATGTTTTTCTTACAAAAAAAAAACTGATAACAAATATACGTAGGTTGAAATTTAAATAAACTGAAAAAACAAAAGAGTTACATGTTTGCACCTGTTACTGTCTTCCAAAGTAGTCACCAGCGTTGTGTAGAACCCGTTAGTAGAGCCTGTTCTGTTGATAGTGCGAATGGAGCGATCTATTGTTCATGTCTCATCCAGTGTTACGATACGGCGTAAGAAAGCCTCTCATTCGCGCTCATAGCGCTCCATGAGATATATGAGATAGCGCTCATAGTTTTCCATCAATTCATGCGGAACCCATCGTGGCATTCGCTTAAGAACTGTTCCAGAGATTCGACAGGCAGTAGACCGCTCAATTCGCACCATCAACAGAGGAGACTCTGCTAACGGGTTCTACACAACGCTGGTGACTACTTTAAAGGACAGTAACAGGAGAACACATGTAATTCTTTTGTATCGGTTGTGAATAAATAGTTGCCACTATTTAAGTTCCAACCTACGTAGTACAAAAATAATCATTCTTATTTGTCTGTAGGCTCGTAAATAGTGGTACATATTATGGATTATCTTGGCATGCATCCAATCTTGGTGGAAACGATTACGTGAACTTTTTGATATCTGGCTTGGTAGAAGTGCCTGCTTATACATTTCTTATTTTCACGTTAAATCGATGGGGCCGAAAAATAATTCTCTGTGGTTGTATGTTGCTTTCCGGATTGGCACTACTCGCTGCATTGTTCGTTCCTATTGGTAAGTAAAATAAATATTGTGTTTTAGTCGAGAGTAAACTTAACTTGAAAAGTTGCTGAATTTGATCGCTGTATAGATAAACCATGGCTAGTAGTTTGTCTCGCTATGATTGGGAAACTTGCCATCACATCATCGTATGGTGCAATTTATGTTTTTACGGCCGAACAATTTCCAACTGTTATCCGTAACGTAGGTCTTGGCGCTTGTTCGACTTTTGCTCGTATCGGTGGTGTAATAGCACCATATATAAATCATCTAGTAAGAAAATCATATATATTATTGCTAGATTTATTGACTATGTCGATAAGATATTACCTAATACGAATTTATTGTTAAATCTTTTAGTCGGAAATATGGACACCCTTGCCTTTGGTCATTTTCGGATCGTGTGCTCTCTTTGGTGGTATGATGTCACTGTTACTTCCAGAAACTTTAAACAAAAAACTTCCTGAATCTATCCAAGATGGAGAATTGTTTGGAAAGTACGTTCAATTGTTATCAAATCACATCAATCAGATATTTCAAATAGAATTGAAAAATATTTAATCATTTTATCTTTAATATTATAATCATGTAGGAAAGTTCCTAAAAATAAGAAGAAGAAGAAGCAACAGCATGACCTGGAACAAGGAAACGAAATAGATGTAATAAAGCCACTGAAACCACAAGAAAATGGAGTACATGAAAAGCAAAATGGATGACGTTAGTCTTATTGAGGAATGTCGGTTGTGCTGAAAATATTTATCTGATTCCTCTCCGATTGTAAACTAGGCGTTCTCATACGCGTGATCCACGTGTAGTGTGCACACATTCAAAGCGCACCAAATTGAAAATGGAGCTCTCTTAAAGTAACTCGATTAACGATATTCGGCACAGAGATCAAATTACAAATCTTTTTCCAATTGTAAGTAAACGATAGTATGGAAAACAAATTCAAGGCCTTTGTAAAGAAAAAGAAAAAGAAAAAAAAAAGAAGAAAAAAAAGAGAGAGAGAAAAAGAAAGATAGAAAGTGAGTGTTTATTTTTATACAAGAATCTTAAACAACTTAAAGAACTTTTAAACAATGAAAGATTTCTGGTTTGATCAATTTGCACCAGGCTCACGGTATATTAACCGCTAATTGATCATTATTTGATCATGGCTTAATCTTATTAATCTGAGCCTTGCTTAAATATATTACATCAGTTAAAAGAGAAGGAAGAACGTTCTCAATTCTTGAATACTGAAAGTAAAGATGCAACATAAGATTTCTGCCAATATGCATATCATTTACTATAATTCTGAATGTCATTTATGGTATAAGTGCCCTTTTTTGTAATTTTGTGCAAGAGAAATAGATACCTAATCATACAATTATTATATCTATATATATATATATTATAAGATTTACGAAATTGTTATTTTCTTTTATCGAAGATAATTCGATCAATGTTTGATTATTATTGCGATATTCGATAAATATACACACGTACATTGTCATAATACATTTTAAAAGCTTGTCCGAATTTATAATTAACAAAAGACAAGAATGATTTATAATGATTATGTAGGTTACGACGATTAACGTCATATTTTTTATAAATTATGCTTTTAGATAAGAAACGTCATTTTATGAAATGTCGTTATAATCATAACGATGATACGAATCTTTTTCTTTATTATTAATTTATTAATTAATAACGAATTTTTTGATATGTCGATCTTAATATTTAAATATTATCCTTATGTAATTATATGCGAAGTAATGCCTACGAATTTTATTCTATATTAACATTTTATTATTACTTGCTGCGCATTTTTGTATATGAAAAAGTTAAATGTAGATTTAAAAAAAAAAAAAAGATTAAATAAAAAAAAATTTCTGTGATTTATATATATATATATATATATGTAGATAGTTTTTTTTGTCTAATTTAATTTTCCATAATAATAGAGTCTTAACATTGTAACGTAAATAATGTTCAAATTATACTTTCTAAGATTTTCCAAAATTTTTATTTTGTTTTTTTTTTTTTTTATTTCATCAGAACAGCTTTTTTTTTTTACTCAAACTTAATTGGTACAAAAAATCTAATACATTTTACACAATAAATATTTTTATGAATGCTTTTCTGTAATGATCTGTCAAAGATATACAATGCATTCATTATAATGGTGCAAGGAATTAATATGAAATGTTTATAAATTCTAAGGACGTATATTGTATCTTAAATTTATAAAGAAATAGTATAATACTAATAATAATAATAATAATAATAGAAATAGGCAATGTAATGCTATTAAAAATCCATCTTAAATTAAAACTGAGAACTAACTAAATTATGAATAGTAATTGCATTGCTCTGTTATATATATATATATATGTATACACATATAATTTTAAAATAATTCACAATCAGAAATATAAATATATATCTGTTATTTAAATATTAGTAAAGTTAATGGTATTGAAAATAATCATTAAAAATAGCAATGTGTATTAGAATGATAATTTAAAACATAATACTTTAAAAGATATGTTCTTTCATGAACAATTTCAATGAATAAAGTTCAATAAAATATCCAATATTTTTCAAATGATATCGGTTGTATAAATAACTTAAACTTATAAAGCACTGTTCATTTACATTTTGATATAATTTGTCTTCTTAAAACGATTTCTCATATATAACAGAAATATTACACCCATGAAATATCCAATACGGATGGAATTGTTTCTTAATTGTATTTTAAAGAACATAGACATTACCTTTTTAAAAAATATCATTAAACTTAATATTAATTCGAATAAAAATATGACTTCACATCAAGAGCTTATTTTTGCTCCTAATGGTTGTGGCCTAGCATTACGTTCAAGTCTTTTTTGTTGCTGTTCAAATAAACGTTGCTCACGTTCTCTACGTTTTTGTTCCCTTAACGCTCTAGTAGGATCACCAAATTCTTCGCTGGTTTCTTCTTCCCAACTAACAGTGTTGTCTTCCCATTCTTTGAGTTCATTCTAAATATAAATATGTTTCATTAATATTCAACACATTATATATAATTTCGCATTCATATATACGTAGGTTGGAACTTAAATAGTGGCTACTACTTATTTACAACCGATACAAAAGAGTTACAGCTCCTAACCCGTTAGCAGAGTCTGCTCTGTTGATGGTGCGAATGAAGCGGTCTACTGTCTGTCGAATCTCTGGAACAGTTCTAAAGCGAATGCCACCATGGGTTCCACATGAATTGACGGAAATGCAGAAATGGATGCATTATGATGCTGCTCAGACATCGTATCGTAACACTGGATGAGACATGGGCAGTAGATCGTTCCATTCACACCATCAACAGAACAGGCTCTGCTGACGGTATACTACGCCTTCCACATCGCTGGCAACGGGTTCTATACAACGCTGGTAACTACTTTGAAGTACAGTAACAGGAGTAGTATACAGGAACTGTAACTCTTTTGTATCGGTTGTGAACAAATAGTTGTCATTATTTAAGTTTCAAGCTATGTATTTATATGTAAACTTACCGTTGGTATTGGATCGGTAGCTACTGCAAATTTAGCAAGATGACGAGCATTGTCGTAATTGTTTTCTGCTTTTTTATCTTTGATAAGAATTTTAGTTTGTCTTGTAATTTTTGGTGTCATATCCTAAAATAGACAAATATGTTACATCCTAATTCTTTTCTTATGATATTTAACTTGTAATAGAATTTACCTGAAAGAAGTTAGGTTGTTGTTCCTCTTCTGGAGGTTCTGTAGACTTGGCCACCTGTTGTCTATATTGTTCTATCTTAGATTGGATAATGTTGACAGGTTTATCTGGTACAACAACAACTGGATTTTCCTCCCAATGATCCCATTTGACTAATTCCTTGAATAAACATTCTCATAATTACTATTATAAACTATAGTTGTCAAAGTATTTATAGAGAGAGAGAGATTTGAAAATAGATTTACCACAGATGTAAGAAGTGTAATAAAAACTCACCGTGTTTGCATTGTTTGTTGGATTTGGTATTACGCCAACTGCCGAAAGTGGTATCGAATCACACGAAGATCTTCTACGACGTTTTAAACAACACATAGCACGTCTAAATGCACCGAAGAGAAGTAAAACAAGGGCTTTTACCCGGTTTACTAAGAATTCAACAGCCATTGTTAACCTTAAACGAATCTAACCTCTTTTTCGTTGAGATATTCAAATATTTATTCGACAAAGACAAATTTAATTCGTCCTAATTTCATCTTCTTCTTCTTCTTCTTCTTTTTTTTTTTTTAACAATAATAATAATTGCAATTTTTTTACTTTTGATTTTTGTCTCGATTATTTTTGTTACACAATGTAAAGCATTTTCATCAAAGTATTCCTACGTTACTAGATTCCTAACCTACGAATAAAATAGTGAAACGATATATCGAAATATATCGATGTCGTAAGCCGGTAAAATGCGATTATTTTGTTATTATTTTCAAATTAAGTAATTTCCACTGAATAAAATTGAGATAAAGAAAATTTTATTGTAATTAATCGCTTTGTTTATTGTTATTTTATATTACTTGATCAAAAGACACTGTTATGAAATTATAAATGGACGCACTCGTACAATTGATTTAAATTTATTTTTATTAAGCTTCAATTAATTGAATCATTCTTCTTAACTAATTTGTTGATTTATTTCATTCTACGAATAAATCATACACAGATAAATATTTATTCATTTAAGGGGATATTCTGGTCTAGAAATTTGAATAAAATCGATTTTTTTTTCATATCATCAAAGCTTAACCTTTTAAGAATATGTCCTCAAGAGGATTTTTCAAAATTCAATTTATTTTCGGAAATATGGCTGTTTTAGTGACGCGGCATCCTATATTCTACCCTTATTACGCGAAACTTTCTCGAAACTGTTTTTTTTGTTCACAAATGTCAAAATATCTCAAGTTCTACTAAACCGATTTACTTGAAATTTGGTGGGAATCTTCTCTATGCATTACTCTATCGCGCAAACTAAAATCTTACAAAATTTTCAATTTTTACTATTTTTAAAAAATTCGGAAAAGTAAAAAATGTGGTAAAAAATAATGTATCTTTTTTTCAGACAGCTGTAATTTAGCGAAAAAAAAAATTTTTTTCAATTCTTTTAGTTCGAACGATAGCGGCATTATTCTAAATTAATAATCCGTTTCAATTTTGTATTTTGGATTATCAGGAGAGCTGTAATCTTGACATTTGTCGCGCGCCGTTTTTTTGGGACCCCCTACTTCATCTTTTTCAATTTTAAATTTTTTCACTATTTTTTTTTTGTTCCATGCATTCTTGAAATATTAATGAATATCTTGTAACATTATAGATAGTGAAAATATTATTCGTCTTTTTGTTATTACATATGAAATGGTACCTAAAATTCATGCCTCTAGATCAGAATACCCTCTTAAGTGGACACGTTAACAAAAAAAACGATTTTTTTTTTCGATTTTCTGAAAGAATATTATTTCAAAAATATTTCTTCAAATTTTCGTAAAGATCCGCGCATTATTTACAAAACTGTAGCGCTCCAAGTAAGTTACCAAAACTTTAAAACGGTGGCCCTCGCTGTGTCCAGACAATTTATCCGATCCTTACCAAATTTTGTACAGTAATACTAGATACACGTATCTAGGGAATGAACGAAAGGATTTTTCGAAAAAATGCCAATTTTTTTTTTTCTTCAAAAACTCGGCGATTTTTCTGCAAAAATCTCAATTTTTTTCGCAAAATGTCGACTATTTTGAGAAAAGTTAAAAAATCAAAATTTCCTTTCGTTCATTCCCTGCGCCAACATCTCTACTAAAGGATAACACT
Source organism: Polistes dominula (assembly GCF_049000335.1). NCBI lineage: Eukaryota > Metazoa > Arthropoda > Insecta > Hymenoptera > Vespidae > Polistes > Polistes dominula. The sequence goes on from NW_028301034.1 coordinate 431,685, forward strand.
CAGTTTTTTTGTTTATGATGAACCAATTTTTGCCAGTGAGGGCCACCGAAAATCACCTTTTTTTTGGACTCTTAGAAAAGTGGCCACAGACAACACAATTTACAATATTTTTACACACAAAAAATTGTGAATATAGTTCAGATATATAACTTACATATACCAAAAATTTGTATTGATATTAATAAACCTGGCTGCAAAAAAAATTCACAAACAAACCGCTTTTTTTTTTACACTCGAAGGTGACGTGTCCCCTTAAATTAATAATGTCACGTTCAAATTTTATAGTTTCGTGTAATTGTCAAATTAAGAGACGACATAACAAAACAATTTCACTTTTTAATTTAAAGTTGTTTTTTTTTATAAATATTACATGTGTAATCTTTCATTGATAACTGCCCTAGTGAACACACCAACGTAACAGTGATATCACACCTAGAGAACATGTAACATAACAAATGTAATGTAAATTTTACATTCTTGTGATACAAATGGTGATATATACAAATGGTGATACACACATGTGAGTCACATGTGACACGTATGTTATTTACGGTTTTACGTAACCTAAAGTTTTTAGTTCTGTAAATGTAACGTCTCGGTTACATTGGTGTGTTCACTGGGCTATAAGATTTTTCGTAGCAATTATCAATTGTAACTTATTTTATATCGAAGTAAATATTATAATATTTTTAAAAATTCTTAAAACTTTAATTTAAAAGTTGATATATTTTTTGATTTGGAATTATATCAATCTTTTTTTTTTTATAATTACGAAAAATATTCGAGCAACACAGTAGATTAAGTAATTTATCATAATAGTTGAATAAAAAATATGTTTAAAAATAAGAAATAATATTTATAGAAATTGTTTGTTTTTGTTTTTTTTATCCTCGAACACACTTTTCTCGTTTAGTATTACGATCGAATTGACATTTTTCTTGATTTCTGCATTTTACACCAGCACATATAACGGCACCAGCTAAAACAAATATATACAAATTATTACAATATTAACACATTCACGACTGCTGACGTGAATTTACGTCTTTTCAAGTTTTATTCCTAATTATCACTGACGTGAAATTTACGTCATTTTAAAATTAAAAAATTTAATATAAATTAATTTTTATAATATTTAAATAAATTATATTTTATTATATATATTATATATTTTATAATAATAATAATATATAAATTTAAATAATTTTTAATTTCTGCCAATACACAGTATTAAAGAAGGAAAAAATATGCCGGTCGCGAATGTGTTAATAATAAATATTTAAATAAATAATATTATAGATAATTATTAGAATATTTTTATTAATTTAATATTATATTTATAATCTTTATGTTTTCAAAGAAAATATATACTTACTATTTGATGAGCCTTTGTAACCATTACCAGTATTAACAGCACTCGAGGATACACATGACGTAGAACCACATTTGTTAGGACAACATTTTTGATTACCTGAGCATTGATAATCGCTGACACATCGAGGCATACATTTGTCGATGGTACTTTTTAATGGACAAAATCCAGCTTTACCTAAATATATTATATTACATCAATATATAATTTAATTTTATTTACAATAACGTATTTAAGAAAACTTTGAAGAAATATGTTATTTTTCTTTGTTTGTATAATTTGAAATTAATTATTATACTTATTAATACGAGATCCAGTTGGAAGTTTAGTGTACCTATCGAATTTTTCCTAAAAACCTAATTTTTACGTACATTTATGATTAGGAGAATATATATCTATCAGATTTTCTATCAAAATGTGGCCGCTAGTATTTTTAATTAAATTATTGTTAATTAATTTTTGGGCCGCAAATAAGGTTTGCCGGCTGTTAAAGATGGTAAGAATTAAAGGTAGAGTGAGAGAGAGTTGTCGCGCAACATCACTTGTCAGACGAGGATAGCGATTGCCAGCCGCACGACACTTTAAAGCCACTGCGCATGCGTCGGACGCTAGTGTTCTCAACCACCGGTGCAAACAGTAACTCCAAAACAGCGTGGTTAGAATAATAATGTCGCAGCTATTCAGTTGAGAACATTAGCAATCGACGCATGCGCAGTGGCTTTGAAGTGTCGTGCGGCTGGCAATCGCTGTCCTCGTCTGACAAGTGATCTTGCGCGATAACTCTCTCTCACTCTATCTTTAATTTCTACTATCTTTAACAGCCGGCAAGCCTTATTTGCGGCCAGATTTAATTAAGCTATCGTATATCATAATAAACGGAAAAAATTAGCTTTAATTTGATATATAAATAATAAATGTTCATTATGAATGTATAAATATATCAAAATCATATCTGTTTACACCTGACTGCGAAGAGGTAGGGTCAAGTGCGCAACGGCAATTGTGATTTTTCAAAGTCTTTACATATATTGCCGTAAAGTGGATGATATTTTATTTAAAAACCAAGTGAGTGAATTTTTTCCCCAAAATTAATTAACAATAATTTAATTAAAAATACTAGCGGCAACATTTTGATAGAAAATCTGGTAGATATATATTCTCTTAATCATAAATATACGTAAAAATTAGGTTTTTAACAAAAATTCGATGGGTACACTAAACTTGAAGCCGGATCTCGTATTATATATTTCTTAAATGCAATCAATATTTTCAATCTTTTGCTTGTTTCACGATGTTTACTCGAATGTTCAATTTTAATCAGCATAATCAACGTTTATCTTCGTATTTAATCTTTAATCGGAAACAACGTAACAACGACTTATTCAATTTCTATTATATTTACATGAAAGATAATAAATATTGTATTTCACTGTAGTTGTTACTTTATATTGAATTATTTTTCTTCGAATATTACACCATAATAAGATTTATGGTATGTATCGACGAAAAACCACATCATCCTTGATCGAATGTTTCAATGTATACGAATAATATACGTTTATTTTGAGAAAAGAAAACAGAACAAGTTTAAAATTCTTCAATACAAATATACAGATGACTACGTATCCTATTAAACTGACTTTCACTTTTTAACAAACAAGTTATGTAAAATCTATAAGTTCTACAGTATATACACATGTATATACACATATTGATATTAGCATTTATTTTCATGTTTAAAACAATCTTTTTTTTATCAAATAATATCAATGCATTGTAAATTATTTTGTTTACTTACTGGAAAGTTGTCCTGATGTTACGATCATCATCAAACAAAGGCAGAAAAGAAGAATTAAAGTTTTACCTGATAAATTAAATATATATATTTGATTGTAAATATGAATAACGTGATAAGTAAAATAAATGATTAATATTTCAAAAGATACGTACGATACATTTTTCTTGACGTTATCTCGTTAAAGTGAAGTTGAATAGCTTAATGGTTTCCGTTAGAATGTTCAAACATGAACTACGTGCGAAGAACTATAATAAGATTGTAATAAATACTGCTTTTTAAACAACCACCATGATTTTACCACCACTCTTATTAACTGAACTGTTGTTTTTTTTTGAACCGGAAAAATGAGGTTTTTCCGTTGAAGTAATATTATAACAAGTGAATCACTGATTCTTGCAAGCGTCTAAGAACTTAGTCGAGTGGAAAGGATAAATGCTAAGATGATTTTAAGTGGCCTTTCTTTAACGTGGATCTTGCGTCACTCTTTTTGCGAGTGTCTTTACTAAGCGGATAAGAAATGTGGAACCAACGAGATAGCTTTAATGTAAATTATCCCTGTATGAATCATTAATCATATAAAGAGAGAGATTACGATAATATATTTTAATGTTTGACATGTTCTCTTATATTTTTCCTTTTATTGTTTACATAATAAAATTCTCATATTTAATAATATATAAATTAAATGTATTTAATATACATAAATATTAAATATTAGTATACATAAGAAATGCTCATAATTTATTGCGAATTTATTTTTTCGTATAATTAATAGCGTAATTAATGTTTCTTTTAATTTATACTCACACGCACACAAATACATATATATAAATATATTTATTATATATATTATATATATATTATATATATTATTATATTATATGTATTATTATATTTGTAATTATAATATTATTAATATTAATATTAATTAATATTATTTATAATATATTTATATATAATATTTTTTATATATTTATAATATAGGATAGCTCTGTGGTGCGGTGCTAGAGTCACCGTTTCCGCAACCCATAGGTCGTGGGATCGAATCTCCTTGGAGTCGCGAAAAAAATATAATAATATATTTATAATATATATAATAATATATTGTTATATATATAATAAATATAATATATTATTATATTTGTAATTATAATATTAATAATATTAATATTAATTAATATTATTTATAATATATATAATAATATATTATAAATAATAATATATAATAAATAATATATTGTTATATATATTAAATATATTAATATATTATAATAATATTAATATTACTTATTAAATATATTTTTATATAATATTTTATATGTATTTATAATATATATAAAATAATATATATATAAATATAATAATAATATATATAAATAATATAAATATATATAAAATATATATTATTTATAATATATTGTTATATATATTAATATATTTATATATATTAATATATTATAATAAATATATATTATTTATAATATATTGTTATATATATTAACACGTTGCCGCACACTTTTAATTTGACGATCGTGCTTAGAAATACGAAGATCGGACGGCTATAGCCGTCATTTGCGGCAACGTGTTAATATATTTATATATATTAATATATTATAATAAATATATATTATATATATATGTATATTATACGTAAAAATATATGTAAATATCTATACATTAAGAAAATATGTACACATATATAATTAGATAAAACTGTGTTATAATATTATATTAAATAGTAAAGTTATAGTAAAGAAATGTGAAATACTAATTGTAAAACGAATTAAATAGCATTACAGAGATACGTCAAATATCGGATGATTAATGTTACAAGTGTTCCTTTCAATCACACTTCATAATTCAATGAATTGACATGTCGTCTCATAACATATTTTTTAATTATACTAAATTTGCTTATATGGCACGTACGATAAAACTAATTATAAAATAAGTTTAACGAAATTTTACTTAAACGTTTAATTTTAAATCGTTACGAAGTATCGCCATAAAACACCATAGGTGGTTGTGAATCTTCCAATGCAATTGGATCATATTCAACTTCGGGATTTTGACAAGCTAATGCACCGCATCGATTTTTGCAACATTTTTTGATTCCTCTGCAATCGCCATCCGATCGACAAGTTGATGTACAAATCCATCGTCCAGTTGGTCTAACCGGACAATTACCTCGTTTTACTAAATAAATAAAAATTAATGTATCATTAGAAGGATATTAAAGATCAAAAATATGAGAAGATCATAAAATTACGTAAGTTTAATTTAACTTATCGATGAATTATTAAAACGATGATTCACACAACTTGTATTTTTTTTTGTTTACCATGCAATTATTCGTTAACAAATTATTACGTGAAAAGATATTTCAATATTTAATTAGAATATACATATACTTAAAAAAAAAAAAAAAAAAAAAAAAATAATAATAAATCAATATCTTGTTAAGGCAAGTATTATATGGATTAGTAAGAATTCTTTGAAAATGAGAATTTGTTCTCAAACATTTAAAAAATCATCAACGATTACTTAAGGTAATCCCATAATCGTTTTGATCACTGTGAAGTCTCCAAACTATTAATTATGAAATATGATATTAATTATTGGGAATCACGCAAGATTTATCCTTAATGTGAATATAATAATATAATGAATTTTCCTCTTTACCAATAAGGAAGAACTGTGCTTATGAATTATATCATTTATCGTTTAACTTATTTTTTATGTTATTACAGTTTTCAAAATTGAAATAAGATATTATTTTTTTTTTTTTTATTTAAGAAAATTCAATTGTATAAAATACAGTAGCTTCGAGATTATTTTTATTTCATGTATTATAATTTTATTATTCAATTTTATAAACAAATGTCGAAGTTATTTTATATATTATAATTTAATTTAATTTATATTATATTTTAATCTTATTATATATTTAAATATTTTAATTTATTATTTAATTAAATATTTTATTATTATATTATTAATTATTAATTATTATAAATTAAATATAATAATAATAATAATAATAATAATAATAATAATAATAAAATAATATATAAATAAAAAATTATTATAGATATATAATAAAATTTAAAATATTTAATTAAATAATAAATTAAATTATAATATTATTATAATATTATTATTAAATTAAATATTTTATTTAAATATATAAATATTTTAATTTATTTAATTTAATTAAATATTTTATTAATAAATTAAATTAATAATTTATAATATTAAATATATTTATTATATATCAAATTGTAAACGTCATGCAAAATGTTGATTTCATTTTAACATAAATTAAATGCATATATTTAAAAACTATCAAAAATTCATTGAATATAAACCAGTTGAATGCTTACCAATGTTAATGGTTTCTGTAATGGGCATCACACAAATTCTACCATTGTAACTCGTAAGACAACATTTTTCAGGTCCTCTACAATCCGTATCAGCGTTACAAAGATTTCTACGAATGTTAAATGGTGTTCGTGGTGGACATGCACCAGGTTTAGATTGTTGTCCAAGGGTCATTGTTGATAATATTATCAACAATAGCATTGACGAAATTATAGATGCCATTTTGATATTATTAAAACCTTTGATAAAAATGATATTAATTATTTATCATTATCCAGTCGTTTAAGTGATGATAATAAAAATGATTTTATTAATACGTTGGTTGGAACTTAAATAGTGGCAACTATTTATACAAAAGAGTTACATGTTTGCACCTGTTACTGTACCTCAAAGTAGCTACCAGCGTTATGTAGAACCCGTCAGCTGAGCCTGTTCTGTTGATGGTGCGAATTGAGTGGTCTACTGCCTGTCGAATTTCTGGAACAGTTCTGAAGCGAATGCCACGATGGGTTCCGCATGAATTGACGGAAATGCAGAAATGAATGCATTACGAAGCTGCTCAAACGCACTTGGAGTGCTATGAGCGCAAATGAGAGGCTTTCTTACGCCGTATCGTAACACTGGATGAGACGTGGTAGGGACCCTATAGGAGGGACGTGTCATGTACATTGCTAGGCTGAAAATGTGGGGGGACAGCTTCCGTTGCATCGCGCAGCAATGTTTATCTTTAGTATGTATTAACAGCTGTGGTTAGTTGAATCATTCGCGCGCAATCACGTGACTATACGAGTTCCTGTCCCCCAGCAATGTACATGGCCCGTCCCTCCTATAAGGTCCCTAAGACATGGCAGTAGACTGCTCCTGTAACAGAACAGGCTCTGCTGAAGGTATGCTACGCCTTCCACATGGCTGACAACGGGTTCTACACAACACTGGTGACTACTTTGGAGGACAGTAACAGGTGCAGTATACAGGAGCTGTAACTCTTTTGTATCGGTTGTGAACAAATAGTTGTCATTATTTAAGTTACAACCTACATATAGAAGAAGAAGAAGTTTATTTTTCAGGTATACCTCTTTAGGGTGTTTACCCTGAAGGCCCCCCCCCCTACATGTTCGTTCCCCTTGACAATATACTTAATTCTAATTATGCCCTAATATAATATTAGATATTAATATTAACAATATAAACAATATAAACAACATTAAACAATATACCTCATTTAGTATACAACCTACGTATATTATATTTATATTTTTTAAAATGAGAAAATAAATGTTTAATTAATTAATTCTGTTAATAGTATGTGTTAATGAATGTTCGATAAAATTAATAAATATTTTATATGATTATTTCATTAAAATATTCAAATGTATTCTTATTATGCGTGAAATAGGCTTGCAATGCAAATATTTGAAATGGTTGAAAAAATTTGACAGCATAATTTAAATAATTCATAAATTTTATAAAATATAAAAAATGTCTGTAATATCTCCTTAGTTTCTTAAAATATTTGAATAATTTATTAAAATAAAAATTGATGAAGAGATAAATTTCATACCTGTCAAGTGTGTGCGAATGAAGAACGTCGAATCGAATTGCTCGAACGTCTGGTGACTACTGATCGTTGACACCTCCAAGACTTGAACTTAAAGATCCTAATAATGTACACATACCATGAGTGGAGAGACAAATATATTCACTTTCGCAATGTTAAAGTTACGCGTTAGTCATTCAACACGGTAACATTGAAGGTCGGGGCCGAGTTATGCGAGCTCAATGTTTTCTTTTCACATTTTTTTTTTTTTATTATGAATGTTTTATACGATCCGATAAAAAGTGAATTCTGTCACGATGTAATCGATTCGTAAATTTTCTTTCTTTTTAAATTAACATTATAAATATCAAATTTTCATTTTATATTACAAATACATTTCGTTTATGTAAAAATCGATTATTCGCCATTTTTTACGTTTAAAGTTTCAATTTTGTACTCGTAAAATATCGTTTAAATGTTTATCGTAAATTATTTGCAAGTATTACAATGTTAAATTAAAAGGAAAAAAACCTTTTATTGTTTTTTCAATGTCACTGTAAATTTAATGACGATGAATATTCAAAATGGTAAATCGAAATTGAATTAAAAAGTGAATTCTGTCATGATGTAATCAATTAGTGAACTTTCTTTCTTTTTAAATTAACATAATAAATATCAAATTTTCATTTTATATAACAAATACATTTTGTTTATGCAAAAAACTGATCATTCGCCATTTTTCACGTTTAAAGTTTCCATTTTGTACTCGTAAAATATCGTTTAAATGTTTATCGTAAATTATTTGCAAGTATTACAATGTTAAATTAAAAGGAAAAAAACCTTTTTTTGTTTTTTCAATGCCACTGTAAATTTGATGACGATGAATATTCAAAATGGTAAATCGAAATTGAATTAAAAAGTGAATTCTGTCATCATGTAGTCAATTCATGAAATTTCTTTCTTTTTAAATTAACATAAAAAATATCAAATTTTTATTTTATATAACAAATACATTTCGTTTATGCAAAAAACTGATTATACACCATTTTTTACGTTTAAAGTTTCAATTTTGTACTCGTAAAATATCGTTTAAATGTTTATCGTAAATTATTTGCAAGTATTAAAATGTTAAAATAAAAGGAAAAAAACCTTTTTTTGTTTTTTCAATGTCACTGTAAATTTAATGACGATGAATATTCAAAATGGTAAATCGAAATTGAATTAAAAAGTGAATTCTGTCATGATGTAGTCAATTCGTGAACTTTCTTTCTTTTTAAATTAACATAATAAATATCAAATTTTTATTTTATATAACAAATACATTTCGTTTATGCAAAAAACTGATCATTCGCCATTTTTCACGTTTAAAGTTTCCATTTTGTACTCGTAAAATATCGTTTAAATGTTTATCGTAAAATATTTGCAAGTATTACAATGTTAAAATAAAAGAAAAAAAAACCTTTTTTTGTTTTTTCAATGCCACTGTAAATTTGATGACGATGAATATTCAAAATGCTAAATCGAAATTGAGTTAAAAAGTGAATTCTGTCATGATGTAGTCAATTCATGAACTTTCTTTCTTTTAAAGTAACATAATAAATATCAAATTTTTATTTTATATAACAAATACATTTTGTTTATGCAAAAAACTGATTATACACCATTTTTTACGTTTAAAGTTTCAATTTTGTACTCGTAAAATATCGTTTAAATGTTTATTGTAAATTATTTGCAAGTATTACAATGTTAAATTAAAAGGAAAAAAACCTTTTATTGTTTTTTCAATGTCACTGTAAATTTAATGACGATGAATATTCAAAATGGTAAATCGAAATTGAATTAAAAAGTGAATTCTGTCATGATGTAGTCAATTCATGAACTTTCTTTCTTTTTAAATAACATAATAAATATCAAATTTTCATTTTATATAACAAATACATTTTGTTTATGCAAAAAACTGATTATACACCATTTTTCACGTTTAAAGTTTCAATTTTGTACTCGTAACATATCGTTTAAATGTTTATCGTAAATTATTTGCAAGTATTACAATGTTAAAATAAAACGAAAAAAGCCTTTTTTTGTTTTTTCAATGTCACTGTAAATTTCATGACGATGAATATTCAAAATGGTAAATCGAAATTGAATTAAAAAGTGAATTCTGCCATAATGTAATCAATTAGTGAACTTTCTTTCTTTTTAAATTAACATAATAAATATCAAATTTTTATTTTATATAACAAATACATTTCGTTTATGCAAAAAACTAATTATTAACCATTTTTCACGTTTAAAGTTTCAATTTTGTACTCGTAAAATATTGTTTAAATGTTTATCGTAAATTATTTGCAAGTATTACAATGTTAAATTAAAAGGAAAAAAACCTTTTATTGTTTTTTCAATGTCACTGTAAATTTGATGACGATGAATATTCAAAATGGTAAAAGGAAATTGAATTAAAAAGTGAATTCTGTCATGATGTAGTCAATTAGTGAACTTTCTTTCTTTTTAAATTAACATAAAAAATATCAAATTTTCATTTAATATAACAAATACATTTTGTTTATGCAAAAAACTGATTATACACTATTTTTCACGTTTAAAGTTTTAATTTTATACTCGTAAAATATCGTTTAAATGTTTATCGTAAAATATTTGCAAGTATTACAATGTTAAAATAAAAGAAAAAAAACCTTTTTTTGTTTTTTCAATGTCACTGTAAATTTGATGACGATGAATATTCGAAATGTTAAAACAAGATTGAATATACTCACGTTAATGATCTCGAACGTGTCTTCAGATTTTTTGACAACATCCGATAAAAGTTGATCACTTATATAGGTACAAAGTGGTCTAATAACTCAGACATTTCCTTTTTTCCTTAACGATTCTTATTTCTGGCATTTCCTAAGGAGAGTTTCTATATCACCGTATTGATAATTAGAAAGTGCAAGACCAATTAACAAGAAGTCCGATGCTATTAGCCGGAAGACGGTGGTTTTCGGAGAACAAAATTAAATGAAAACTTTAGTAGGAATCACCGTTTCCAGGATGTTGACCAACTAATGTAAAATGCAACTGTCGTTTCCCTTTTTTTCTTTTCCTTTTAGATAAACTACTCGCTTTATCTGTGATGATTGACCTCGCTTTTGGCAAAAGTGGGTCAACTTCCTCTAACTTATCATGAAGAACACAATAATACTATGGTTTCCATACAACTTTGTATTATTTACCATTTCTTGTTTTATTTCTTTTAAAAAACGATTACATTCATAATATTCCAAATGTAATCATTTGTAATAATCGATAATTAAATTCAATTGATAAACCTGTTCAATATTTATAGGATTTTTTAAAAGTTGCTTTAATACTTTAATAGCCACTCACACGACATGTGTGTGATAGTTGGAACAACCGTTATTGCCCGTTATTTATTTATAAATTTTTATATATTTAAAATTATATAAAATTAAATTTGTCGTTTGTTAAGTTTTTTTTTTCGTGAATTTAATACAGTTTTTTTAAAACTAATTTTTCATGAATATTATATCGACTCTTGGTGACGTTTGACTGCGTAGATGTACAACCATTAACGTGTTAATGAAGAAAATAAAAATAAAACTGAAACATCAATATTGGCTTATTATTAGAGAATTAGAATATTTTTTTACGTTAATTTTTTAAAGATATAAATCATCATAAATCTAAGATGCTGTCACGTTAATAATTACTTGAGGAAAAAGGAATTTCCTAATTTTTGAGATGTTTTGTAATAGAAATAAAAATTTATGCAATAAGTTTAATTTTATTCAAGAATAGTTTAAAATGGAATCGTATTACGAACTAAAACTTAACTAATGATATAAACGTTGTTAAAAGTAATTTATTCGAAAAGTTATGATGATCCATTTAAAAGTTTCTTCGATCATTATCTATATAAGTTAATTAGGTGAATTACTCACCTTGACGATGAATATGTATGAGGTATATATATAAAAAAAAAAAAAGAGAAAAAAAAATTCTAAACATCATAAAATATGTTTCTTGTTCTTAAGAATTTGTTGTAAATATTACAATAAAGGTGGAGTTATTTTCAAATCATAAATTTCTGATCGTTATTATACAGAACGAAACCATTTGCATAGAGTAATAATAACTTAAGATCTGAGGAAGTTGTGCAATTATCTTCGTATTAAGAATCGATTTTCAAGAAGGAGCAGGGTTCGAGGTAAACCAGTCTACTAGTTTCTTGAAAATGACTTTTCTGTATTCGATTCTTACATAAAAAAAAGTTATTTTGTAGAATATTCATTTATCCAGATTAAATTTCGAAATTTTCGGAAATTTGTATATTTTCATAATTAATTCTTTAACCAATTTGAGTGCAGTATACTTTTAATTAAAATGTTTTGTCTTTTTTTTTATTATTAAATAAACTAATAATTAAATATTATTAAAATAAATTAAATTAAATTTTATTATTAAATTTATTATTAAGCAGATTCTAATAATAAATTATATTTAACTAGGGGTTCCCCGCCACGCGTTGCTGTGGCTCACAATCAGTCCGATACACACGTCTTTAAGTCAACGAATTACCTTATATCGCCATCTGCTAGAATCTTATCGAACTAACAGAGATAATCATGACTCTTTGTTAATAAACAAATAATATTCGATTATAAATTGAGATATAAACTATCCTATCTTTCAAGTTGAATGAAACTGCACATAATGTGCAAAATTTTATTAAAATTGGTTTAGTAGTTTAGGAGTCCATTGCGTACAAACAACGTGACACGTAATTTATATATATTAAGATAAGAAGAAGAAGATAAGATATATATATATATCGTCTTTAAGTCAACGAATTACCTTATACCGCCATCTGCTAGAATCTTATCGAACTAACAGAGATAATCATGACTCTTTGATTAATAAACAAATAATTCGCAATAAAATAATATTGCGATTATAAATTGAGATATAAGCTATCCTATCTTTCAAGTTGAATGAAACTGCATACAGTGTGCAAAATTTTATTAAAATTGGTTCAGTAGTTTAGGAGTCCATTGCGGACAAACAACGTGACACGTAATTTATATATATATTAAGAAGATAATTAAAGTTTTTCTCTCTGTGTGTGAATTATTTTAATTAATTAATACAAAAATTACATTATTTTACATTAATATTAACAAACACTTATATGTGTCGATAGACAACTCTGGTAATTTTTACCAAACGCATATATGCGTCCATAGCACTCTCTAAGGGTTATTAATAAGTTATATTTTTTGAGTAGATAAAATAAGCGTAATTAATGTGCAGAGAGAGAGAGAGAGAGAGAGAGAGTGTGTGCAAATTTGTTAAAATTATGAAATTTCATTGAATACAAATTGACCATAATTCTGTTATTGTGTGGGTTTTTTTTTTTATCTTTATGATAAATTATGAGAGAAGAGATGATAAGACGGTTTCGAGAATCCTTATATTGTATTTATTCAATTGTCTTATAAATACGACAATTAGTTATCTAACTATCTATTAGTTATCTGTTTATATCTAACGAGAAAAGAAAAATAAAGAAAAGAAAAGATAAAAATCGTTCCATCGTATATTATATCCTATTACGGTGCGAAAGAACAAAACAAATGATTTCGCTTGAAAGATTTAAAATTATTCTAGATAAATGCATTCTTGGTACTATAACGAAAAATATTTTTATACAATGATAACTTAATAGATTATAATTACTTTTAGTTAAACGCTTTGATAACGATACATTAAAAGAAATATTAAACGTATGTAGATAACAACACTTTTTTTTTCAAAATCATTTTCTTTTTTTTTTTTTTTAATATAATAATAAGAATAAATTTAATAATGATACCTTAATTTATAAACCTTATTTTAACGTAATATATATTTATACATAATACATAATAATAATAATAATATAAAAAAGATATTTCAAATGAAAATTAATTAGTATTTATCTCAATATTAATTAATAATTAACAAAAAAAAAAATCGACTTATAGCAAAAGAAAGAAAGAAAGAAAGGATGAACAGTATTAATATAAATAGTTGTTATTTTTTTTTTACAATATTTTGGTATCTATTACCAAATTAGAAAATTTGATTTGGCGTTTTCTAGATTGTATTTCTTGTTTTTTTTTTTGTTTTCTTATAATCTATAACTTAATTATGAGTAAACGAATCAAAAGATTTGATTACTAATGGCACTAAACCGAGTTTATTTTTATAATACGATTATACTCGTATAAGATTTCTTAAAAGTATAAGGTAAGTCGGAGGAATATGCCACCTTGCTATATCTGCTATAATTATAAGTAGATATCAATAGAAGCAACATTGTGATGTTTATTATGTACAGCTGACCATACTGCGTAAATATTACAGTATGCCGACGTAGTTTTCAGTTGCTTTCTAGACACAGTTGAATTAATTTGCTGAGAATCTACAATTTTCTCTAACTGTAATGTTTATTTTCTATCATATTTATACGTTTTTCTTAAAACGAGTTTTTGTATATTGTGTAGAATTAATAATGTTTCATAACGGCACTGATTTTAAAACATAACAAGTAAGATTTTTTCTTTTTTTTTACTTTAACATTTTTTTTGTGCATTCGGGGCAAAATGCCACAAAATGAGTTGGAGTAATATGCCAGTGGAGACTTTTGTCCTGTGTGCCACATAAGTTTTTATAGTAAGAAAGGACCGAAATGCGATTGGGTGCAATGTGGCAAATGTGAAAAATGGATGCACAAAACTTGTTGTGAAAGTGAAACTTGTCCTTTATGTAAATCATAAAATTTGTCAAATTTATTATTGTTATCTCGTTTTTTTGAAGCTATTTATTATAATTATTAATGTAGTTAATCGAAATTATATTTGTTAAACTGTAAAAGTATTAAATTACGAGTTATTTGTGATATTTATATGAAATGAAGTTCTTTTTTGAGTAAGTGGCATATTACCCCTACATGTGGGGAATATGTCACTTTCAACCAGCGATCCCATTCGTACGATAATTTGAGGTCCTGTACGATCCAAAATCGTGGCGTACGATCCATTTGGAATTTCGAAAGCTTGATGACCTTTTTTTTTTTAGTCAACAAATTTTCCGAAGGTGCACCCCCACCCCAACCCTCACTCCCACCACCACTCCCCCTACCACTCCCACCATCACTATCACCACCACCACGATCTCCCGTCAAATGATCGTTTCATCGTTTTCATAATAGGGTTTGGGAACTTGATGAGTAAAAAAAAAGGTCATCCACTTGAAAAACTTGGAACTTGGCCACTTTTTTCGACTTTTTCAAAATTCTGTCCGAGATTTGTCGGATTTCAAATTTTCCCGGGGCGTACGATAATTTTGCGCCCCTGTGTCCATCAAACGAACTAAAGTCTCTGGGATCACTGCTTTCAACACGCACTAATTTATTCTTATTAATTATTAAATAAATCAATATTTAGACAAATGTTATTGTGCATATAATAAATAGAGGCAATGTTTATTAAATCCACGTATTTAAGTTTCATTGAATTTATTTATGTACTTGTTAAATTGATTCCCCCGACTTACCTAATTAAAAGTATTTATTTAAGATAATCGCATAGTGTAGAAATGTTCCCTTATTCTTGTTCATTATACTTATATATACATACATACCTATACATATACACACTGACGCATTCAAGTATTTGATATTCAAAGTGTTTATTAATTATACGGAGAGAGATCACTTTGAAAGTCAATCAAAATTGTATAATATTATCTTTGCAATGACTACAAATGTCTTACTTATAACTTTGTTTGTAAAAAATAATGAATATTAATTAAGTTTGCCGATTGGCATATGTAACATAATGCCTTTTACGTTTAACATTTGAAGTCTTAACTCTTTACTGTCTTTCATATGTAAATGAATATAAAAAATGTACATATTGAAATAATATATGTTATTTATAATGTATTTCGTAAAATATGAAAGATTATTTAACACGTTCGTCGCCATGTCTCCGTATAGGCACCGTGCGTGATTGCAGCGCCATGGTAGCGCCATGGTATCTATGGAACTAAAAGACGCTGCTGCTGCTGAGGTTTTTAATATGTAAACGTATAGGGCTTTGCGATAACAATTCATTTTTGTTATTAAAAACATTTTTTGTTTGCATGTCAAACCACGTGACAATTAAATTTCAATCTTGTGCAATTATGATGCAACAATTATCGCTAAAATGTAAGTATAATTAATAATTTAAAAACAGTATGAAAGCTGTAGCGTTTACTGTAGTAAATAAGAAGTTAAATTATAGCCACAGTAGATCAAACTTGAAATAATATTGGCAAGCAGATAAAGTACGATGTGACATTGTTATAAAAAAAAAATAAATATATATGTAGGAGAGTTTTAAGTGTCGCAGATGTAAACGAAAATCTAGTATTCAGTTCTTATCTTTATATTTCATTTTCTAAAAAGGAAAACTCTATTATACATTTTTATCAAAATATCATAAAATTAATTGTCACACGTATGTTTTGTGAACACCAAAATAAAAAACACCGTCTTTTATTGTCAAAGTTATCCACTGCGTGCGCTAGTGTCCATTACGGCTTCCCCTACCATGACTTCGCACGGTGCCTATAGAGACGGGCATGTTTCCCCGTGGGCCCCGTCTCTTCTATACGAAGACGCTCTTTTCCCATTTTGAAACATAATTATTTTCGGTAAATAAACGATATTTTGTAGACGACAAAAACTAGTATTCAGAGACTAAAACAAAAGATTAGGAGGACCATAAAACCATAAACAGACCTAATAATTATCGAGATATATTGGTGCGATGAAAACTCTTTTTACAGTGTCGGACCTCTTTGGTGGTCTCGGACATTGTCTCTTATGTAAACACATGCGACACCATAAAAAGAAATAATGTTTCGATATTATAGACAAAGTTTCTTTATACATAGTTTCCACTACCAAAACCATAAATAAAAGATAGTTTTAGATTTAATTATTTTTGGTAAATAAAATATAATAATATATGCATAATACTCGGGTCGTATTGTTAATATTTCGACTTATCGATTCTTTACGTTACGTAGGCGCGCCGGCAGTCGAATTTTGGGCCTGGCGATAAAACTCGACCGAAACGGGCTGGGCGATGAACGTGTTAACGCGTATAACAAAATGTATGATAGGTATGGCTAGTTTCGTGTTATATTTTGCAATTATAATTCGTTTTTTTCTTTTTCTAAGCTTAATGTATATCTGTTAATGATATATATTTTTTTTATCTTAATATATAAATCGCGTGAAAAAATACATAGTAATTATTTGTAATCTTAATTAACGTCGATTAGATTAATAAGATATTAATTTGATGTTTTGTTAAACGATACGTTAGGTCAAAAATGACCAATGTTCACACGCATGTGTTTTTTTTTTTTTTGAAAGTATTTTAAATATAAAATTACGTCGTAAAAAATATATTTACATCCGTTGCTAGTAAAATCGTAGTAGTCTTCTCTATTTTTTGGTCACGGCTGAAAGAAGAGAAAAAAAAAGACAAGTGAAATATAACGTGAAATGTGCAATTTTTTTTTTTTTGATGAATAATCATCACGAGTAGTAGGTATATATAACTTTACGATTCGAGTTGTTTTTTTTTCACTCGTTGAAAAATTACAAAACCAGTTCGAATTTACCAAAAATGGTAACTGGCAACTAGCGCGACGTTTTTCCACGAAGATTAAACAGAGAGAGAGAGAGAAAGAGAGAAAAATATGCAATTCGTTTTCGTAGAAGAACTCGAATCCGTGACGGAGAATAGTAATGAACTTTACGAATCGTTCGTACGTGATTGGAATACACACAGATCGGCATAATTTTCAATCGATTTTTCGCGATAAACTTGGAGAGGAGTTTATCTCGCGAGTCAAGGATAACTTTCTTTGTTAATGGTTCGAAGAACCCTTTTGCCTTGTCAATGTCTTTATTTAACGAATGAATGTAATGAGTAACTCGTGGTCTTTCCAGGAATGCCGTGAATAAGATCGAATGTCCATAAATAACACATGTCGTGTGGTATACATACAAGATAGAAGGAATTTGTGAGATTAGAAAAAAAAGAAAACATGCGTCAGATGTTATTAAGAAATTTTTGAATGAAATAATATGAATGAAGATTGCGTTCAAATATGATACACTTATTCGATGTTGATAGCAATGGAAGTTAAATTATTAGAATGATATTTAGATAAAAAATATTACTAAAAAGAGTAATAATAAATAAACTACTTAGCCCACGTTGAATTACATTTTTTAATGATAAAATTCTATATTGTAAATTGTAATTTTATTATGACAAAATGTTGATAGCAAAGGAAGTTAAGTTATTAGAATGATATTTAGATAAAAAATATTACTAAAAAGAGTAATAATAAATAAACTACTTAGCCCAAATTGAATTACATTTTTTAATGATAAAATCCTATATTCTAAATTGAAATTTTATTATGACAAAATGTTAATAGCAAAGAAAGTTGAGTTATTAGAATGATATTTAGATAAAAAATATTACTAAAAAGAGTAATAATAAATAAACTACTTAGCCCACGTTGAATTACATTTTTTAATGATAAGATTTTATATTGTAAATTGTAATTTTATTATGACAACATGTTGATAGCAAAGGAAGTTAAGTTATTAGAATGATATTTAGATAAAAAATATTACTAAAAAGAGTAATATTAAATAAACTACCTAGCCCACGTTGAATTACATTTTTTAATGATAAGATTTTATATTGTAAATTGTAATTTTATTATGACAACATGTTGATAGCAAAGAAAGTTGAGTTATTAGAATGATATTTAGATAAAAAATATTACTAAAAAGAGTAATAATAAATAAACTACTTAGCCCAAATTGAATTACATTTTTTAATGATAAGATTTTATATTGTAAATTGTAATTTTATTATGACCAAATGTTGATAGCAAAGAAAGTTAAGTTATAAGAATGATATTTAGAAAAACAAATATTACCAAAGAGTATATATTTAATCTTTGCTTACTACCCTTTTCCTGGAGTAACACGCTTACCATACCCGAGAAAAATCGTTATAAAAAAGAAATTATTGCATAGACTTACTTCAACATTTTTTTTGAAACTTCTTTAATACTTACTTAAAAAGACTATATAGGTTTTATAGCTTTAAATTAAATGTAAATATGTTTAAAAAAATTACCAAAGTTGAACAATTGAGAAAAATGACTCAAGTTGCAAAAAAGGTCTGGGTCCTTTGGACCAAGTGTGGTAAGCATGGTTAATTAACTACTTAGCCCAGATTGAATTACATTTTCTAATGATAAAATTCTATAATGTAAATTGTAATGTTATTATGACAAAATAAAGCATTTGTTCAAACTAATTCAATTTACGTTGGGATTCCTAGTTCTATTTAGATCACTAAAATCAAGCAACGTGAGTACGATCAATAACATGAAAAAAAAATATTATCAAAGAGTAATATTAAATAAACTACCTAGCCCACGTTGAATTACATTTTTTAATGATAAAATTCTATATTGTAAATTGTAATTTTAATATAGTAAAATAAAGCATTTGTTTAAACTAATTCAATCCACGTGGGATTCCTAGTTTTCTTTAGATCACTAAAATCAAGCAACGTGAGTACGGTCAAAAACATGGAAAAAAAATATTATCAAAGAGTAATATTAAATAAACTACCTAGCCCACGTTGAATTACATTTTTTAATGATAAAATTCTATATTGTAAATTGTAATGTTATTATGACAAAATAAAGCATTTGTTCAAACTAATTCAATCCACGTGGGATTCCTAGTTTTCTTTAGATCACTAAAATCAAGCAACGTGAGTACGGTCAATAACATGGAAAAAGAATATTATCAAAGAGTAATATTAAATAAACTACCTAGCCCACGTTGAATTACATTTTTTAATGATAAAATTCTATAATGTAAATTGTAATGTTATTATGACAAAATAAAGCATTTGTTCAAACTAATTCAATTCACGTTGGGATTACTAGTTCTATTTAGATCACTAAAATCAAGCAACGTGAGTACGATCAGTAACACGGATAAGTGAATGACCCCAACCAAAAAAGTAAAAGACAAAAACCGTGTACTGTTGATGATTTCAGAGAGAGATGGTAAAAATATACGACCTAATTGGTAGTATTATCTAGTAGTAATGTGTGAAAGTGTTAGTAGAGAATTGATTAGAACCCGTAAAAAGGGATAGTAAAAAGACAAATACTTAAGAAAAAGTAATAGTTCCTAATAATAATTCTTTGTCTGAGTAAGTGGGAACAAAAAAACATGTTAAAGATCCTTACTTCGTGGTGGCACAGGCGGAGCTGGCCACTTCTTTGGAATGGAGCCAACGATTCTTACGATGTCTTGAGAATTCATTCCTAAATTCATATATTCGTGATGAATTTTACCGTTGTCTTCGTTATTAACGTCCGTTTGTACATATTCCTCGTTACTTTCTGAACCAGAATGAAGTTTATTTTGTTCGACGGATACGTTATCGTCATTAGACGATGGTACAGGTTCAATAATAGCTTCGACTTCGATTGAGTTCGAGGAATTTGTTTCTATAGATCGGCCAAGACTATCCAGAAGTGCGTCATGAGACCTTGTGGTTTGGAGACATACCGGCATCGTATTGACATAATTCGAAGGAATACACATTCCAGGAGGAGGTATAGGTGTAACGGACGAAGTCATATTTATCGAAGATGGATCAATATGTGTATTGGATTGTTTCGTGTTTTCTCCATCTAATTTCTTTCCGGTAATGTTTTGATTAAGTTCGAGATATTTAGGATGTTCATTGGGTGAGCCTGGTGTCATGGGTTCTCGCAGTAATCCATCCGATTTAAAAGCTGTGCATAAATTATATATAAATAATTAGTTATTCAATTTAAAATGGATTAAATTAGTACGTTGGAATTTATAGATCGTAATATTTAATGTAAAGTTCTCAAATTTATGAAAGGAAGCTTTAAGCTTTTCATAGTTAGAAATCTCCAAGCGTTGAATAAATAGGTGCTAATAGGATTGAAATTTTGATGTTAGTAAATTAGTTAAGACGAAGTTATGAATCCTCTGTTAATTGTGTTATACTACGTACAGTGTACGGGTAATCCCGACGGTGGAAAGGCAATGTAATACTCGTTGTCTGGGGCTCTTGATGGTGGCTGTGATGGCCTAAGGTCAAGGTCTGTTGCGGTCGAAGAACGAGGTGATGGAGAATACCGCAAAGCTGGTGAATACGTATCACCAAGTGGTTTTGGCGTTGGTGGTATTTCGTAAGACATTACGCCAGCTTTATCTCCTCTGTTTTGAATCTACGATAAAGAATTAGATTTTTTTTTTTAGCTGATTAAATTATAACGCATATATTGATAATTATATAAGAAAAATTGTAATTGATACTTACTCTTTTGTCTTCGGGATCAGAATGGGTTCCACTATCACCTAGGCTTGTACCACTGCAACCACTGACAGTACTCATTCGTCCAGATGACGATGAACCTAAATTTATGTATAATTAAACAACCATTCGACACACAAAGATTTTATTTAAATGTTACTTAGATTTATATATATATTTTTATGATATACTGTATGATTGTTTTTTTTTTGTTCTTTTTTCTGGCTAACAAGATATTATTTATCGTTTCTCATGAATTTTTTTTTTCAGACCAAAAGGATAAAGTAATGTTGAGCTATAAGTAAGGAGATAAACTCTTACTGGAAACACTGCCAAGGCTAAGGCTGCTGACAGGTCGACGATCTGCTAAGGTTCCGTTCACGGTTTCTGGTTTTGTTGTTGGGGAGGAGTCGTCAGTGCCATTAGTGGAATCCTTGGGATCTACAAAAAACGAGACGTAAGTATACGTTTGAAATAAAAATAGAAAGAGAGAAGAAAAGATGAATCTTAGAAAAAATAATAAAAAAAAAAGAAAATAAAAAGATATTAACCTTTCTTCCCTTTTGAAAAGAACTTTCTTATTCTGTCGAAAGGCGTGGGTGCTTTCATCTCCTCTTTCAACTTTTTCTGTATCCTCTCGTATTCTTCCCTCATTGCAGTCAGCTGCCTCTGCTTGTCCTTGAAACTTTGTTGCACGTCATTTCGGTTTCTCCAATTCTCAACAAGTCTCTCGACTTCTGATATTGTGAAGACGTTGTTCTTGAAGTCGTTAATAATCTCGAGAAGCTCATCCTGAGGTCTCGAGTGTTCTTTTGATCTCGTACTGGAATTCGAAGAAGTTCTTCCACAGGAAACTGAACACTGGCTATCTTCACGCCCTCCTGGATAAGAACTTTGGCCATCTAATCGATTTTGCGTTGGTGTGGCCGTTCGAGAAGGTACCTGATAGGTTCCATTTAATGTAGGAGTTTTAGGTCCTGAAATATACAAAATAATATTCGATTTTTACAATAATAACAAAATAAACATTATGTTCGTAATAATATAATTAATTTTCTTTAATAAATTTATGATTTATATTTGTGTCAATAATTTTGAAAATTGATTTTATTTTTAATTAACATTATTTTTACTATATCAAATAAATTTTCTTCAATTTTGTTAACTTAATCCACTTTTATAATTAGTGGCACATATTTAAAGTAAAATAATATTGATAGATATATTAATTGTCAGTACAAGTTGAATAATTTGGTATTATAGTATTTAGGTATCATTACCAGCAGGGTGCATCTTCATATAACCTTGAAGTGGTAGGTCGAGACCATTTGGGATGAATGTTGGAGTCGTAGGTGAGATAATTACTGGTGTGGGTGCTGGAACAATGGAATAATTCGCTTCTAGGGGATTGTTCGAGTTAATGTTAGATGGTGTCATCAATTGTGTGGGTAAAATCAAACTAGTGATTGGTCTTGCAGCTGGTGGTACCGAGTAAGCTTCACTGAGAGGTCGAGGACGACAATAATCTTCTTGATCGTTAATCCTATCGTTGTTCTTCTCATTGTTGTTCTTATTTTCACATTTATTTTCTTTAACATCGTTACCTTCAGTTTCGTTCGTTTTTTCGTTGTTTGTTTCGTTTGTTTTTTCGTTACTTTTGTCATTTGACGATTGATTGTCTATAAAGGGTTAATTATTAATATAGTTTTATTTCAAAAAAAATAAAAAAACATTGTTTATACCAGGTAAGCAATTATTTACCTGTGGCCTGACTCGACGTGTTTTCGCTTATTACTTTCAGGTAGCTATACATGTTGGTGAACTCGTTCATTTGCTGTGTTTCCGTAGTCGAGGATTCAAGGCACAGCCCGAAACATGCAATACAAATGCAGGTTTTTGGTTAGTTTTTTTTTTTTTTTTTAAACTACAATAATTTATAATACCAATAGAATACAGAAAAAAAGTAACCATGTGCCGCGTTAAAGCTTTTTCGAGTTAGAAGCGAATGCTTTTTTTTTTTTATTAGCCAAGTCTCGAATCATTGAAAGTAAAAGATGTATCGCGGTAGTACCGAGTATCGAAAAACCATGACGATGTTTAAAGGTGGTGTTTTTGTACCATGTAGCCACGTAGTTGATGTGCCAATCTTGTATGGCCAGCTTGCTCCGCAAGATCGGCAGGTGTCAATTCGGAAACGTTTCTCAAATCGCAAGCTAAATCTCCTCCAGGACACTCCAATAATTGCCAGGCCAATCTTTCTAATCCAAAACGTGCGGCAAAGTGCAAAAGTGTTGGATTCTCTTCAGGACCTATTTTGTTAGAAACAAATTGTTTTAATTCGTTTATTCTTTCAAATATTATTGTTTTTAATTTATTATTTTTATTATAAGACAAAAAAATGTAAATCAATAGGATATATCTATATAAGAGATATTTCTCACCGACTAATCGTTCTATTCCATCAGCACAAAATAACAATAATTGAAACAAATTAGATATATATATATATTTTTTTTTTTTTTTGATGAAAGTAAACGAGGATAAATGATAATGATTATTTGATTATATTTACTTGTATGATTTTTTGGTGTAGGTAGAATATCGTTTGGAGTAGATAAAAGGTTAAAGTGGGGTGGGACGTTCCTCTGAAATGCGTGCACCATCCAATTGTCCAATTGCTCGCGATCTCCGGGATGGAAACCGAAAGTCTGGAAAATGGAACGAGATTTGTGATAAGGACTTCAATTGCCTTATTGAAATTTCTGAGAATTCTTCGACCGGAAGTTTTTACAGACACGAATTGTTCATTGGACAAAGTTTGTATCATTTGGTATTTAGGGTTCCACTTTATTCCAGAATAAAAAGGAAACCATTTTATTTTTTTTATTTTTAAGTAAGATAAGACGAATTCTTTTCTTAGATAACTTTCTTTTTTTAAAATATAAGAACATAATTATCAAAATGTAAAAAAGACAATTCATTAAAAATTAATGGAATAATTTGAATGATTCAAAATAAACTCACCTGACACATAAACTCAAGAGGATTGTCATGAGCTCTGAGAATTTGATCCAATTCTCTCAGTCTACTCTCACATTTTACCTGCCTAACACCAAGTGGGCAACCATTCCTAGATATTCTAACGCCTACCAGCATAGATACTTCAAGGCATCTCTCAGGAATGGAAAATTGGAGAGTATAGGGATTTCGTCTTTTTACGTGAGGAATATCGATACCCTCTCCACAACGATCAACGATAACTGATACGTTATCATCCGGATGTAATGGATCATTTAACAGAGCTATGATTCGATTTTGACCCTAAAAAGAAAAAACAAACAAAATTGTTGATCATATTCACGTGATTTCAAATTAATTAGATTTTATTGTTAAAGATAAACTTACAATTTTGACTTTTTTCGGATGGACGGAAAAAACAGTCTTATCATTTCTAAGCGTAGAAGGTGGGGCAGTGCCTAAAATGCTAATAGCAGCACCTAGAAACTCGCCAACGAAAGTTTCATCCTGATCCTTAACGAAGAACTTCCGCCATTGATTATACGATACCAGGGCTGACTTATGAGTGTCTGTCACGACGCCATCTTGCACACCCAGCATCATTGCTAGGACTCTTTCGATGATTAAATGTCTCGAGAGATTAGCTGCATGTTCTGGTCGACACGTAACACGTTCTAAAAGGATTGGACAAACTACGACAATCTGCAAACGAGCACTCTTAATCCTTTCTTCTGTTCCTGGAGCAAGTGACTCTTCAACCGCAACATGACGCACTCTAAAATATTAATTAATCATTTTTATTGTAATTCAGCCAGATATCTTAGTTTTTGTCTTATTATCAAAAAAAAACAAAACCAAATCAATCTATTGGATTGTTCAGAAAGTTTTTATTGGTTTATACAAATACGTGGGTTGATGGGGGTGAAAAGTTTTGGGTCTAACATAGAAATAATTTTGGTTGTTGATCAAATTTATTTTTATATTTCAATGTAATCTTTTAGATTATTAGAAAATAATATGATCAAAACTTTGTAACCTATTCTCGTATGTATTCTATATATATATATACAGTGTGTACAGTGTATTCTGTTAATTACTGATACTTACTTAAAAGGTGGCCGACCCTGTTGTCGACTGATTTGCTCAAAGCAAGCTGTAAGATAATTCACCCATAAGCCTGAAGATTCGCTTTCCTTACTGGAAACAAAAACTACGTCATCCTCAGGACTGCTATCGAATTTTGTTAGACCCGTTGCTGAACGAGAACCTAGAAAAACATTTTTAAGTATAATCTTAGAGAGATCCTTACATGCTTTTAAATATGGTCAAAAGTGTAATAAACAATTATCTCTGAAAGTACTTAATTTATACAAAAGCTCTTTTGTGGATTTTTATATGTTACATTAAAGTTTAAGTGTATGGGTGAGCGAGTGTATAAACTTTATCGTTTCAAACACAAAATTATTGTTTTTCTCAATAAAAATAACCCTTTGCACTTTTGGTGAATTTCTCACCACCAACTTAAAATCATTTCACACAATAATGAAAGGATAAAATTTGTATATTTTAATATTTAATGTATCTTTACATCTTTACGAAGATAATTTCTTAAACATTAGCTTTGTAATTTTGATTTGTATGATATTTCATGTAATAACAATTGCCAGGATTTTCGGGACAAGTATCACAATAGTATGTTGCTTAAAATCTTTTGCCGGGGTTATTTCTTTGAGAGTAGACTTTGCAATTCTTCCTAACTCCTGTTAGAATGTTATGCAGCTTTCCATTTAAGCGGATGTTTTCGGAATTGGAGGTTGAAGTCAAAGCTCGAACACGTGTCTGACGAAAATCTCTAGTCAATTGACGAAATAAAGATTTTCACATTCCGCAAGTGATTAAACGGCTGTTCTTTCTGTTGTTTAGTAATTTTATAAATTTCTCCGCGATAAGACTTCCATAATAAGGAAAAATATTACAGATATATCCAATATTTGAGTCTGCCATTGTGTAAACTCTAATACCGCATTTAGTTAGTTTTTTCGGGTTTTAAGTAATAAAGGAAATTCGACCTTTGAATTTGATAGTGGACTCATCCACACAAATTTCTTCTCCCAGTGTAAAATACTTCAAAAGTTTAGAATTTAAATAGTCAAGAATGCAGCTTACTATCTGTACACGTGTTCTTGGACCTGCATCTTTTATTTGGATTGGTTTTAGATGATGCATCCAAAAAATCTGGCTAAATCTGTCTCTGGTAAATTTGTTTGAATAAAAAGGAATGTAATTGATATCATTCCGTGACCAGTACTCTTGTAAATCGCATCGAATTTCCGTACCAAACAAAGTGATGAACGAGAGTCACCTCTGGAGTGCAAAGGGTTAATAACGAAACACTTAGAATTTTGTTATATGCTTATACCTTTCTTCTAAAAACTCGTAACACGAAAAGAAAATCCCATATCTCCTTCAAATATGAACCCTTTGCACTCGAGACCGTTTCACAGCATTTTTGGTGAATTTCTCACCACCAACTTAAAATCATTTCACACAAAAATGAAAGGATAAAATTTGTATATTTTAATATTTAATGTATCTTTACATCTTTACGAAGATAATTTCTTAAACATTAGCTTTGTAATTTTGATTTGTATGATATTTCATGTAATAACAATTGCCAGGATTTTCGGGACAAGTATCACAATAGTATGTTGCTTAAAATCTTTTGCCGGGGTTATTTCTTTGAGAATAGACTTTGCAATTCTTCCTAACTCCTGTTAGAATGTTATGCAGCTTTTTATTTAGGCGGATGTTTTCGGAATTGGAGGTTGAAGTCAAAGCTCGAACACGTGTCTGACGAAAATCTCTAGTCAATTGACGAAATAAAGATTTTCACATACCGCAAGTGATTAAACGGCTGTTCTCTCTGTTTTTTAGTAATTTTATACATTTCTCCGTGATAAGACTTCCATAATAAAGAAAAATATTACAGATATATCCAATATTTGAATCTGTCATTGTGTAAACTCTAATACCTCATTTAGTTGGTTTTTTCGGGTTTTAAGTAATAAAGGAAATTCGACCTTTGAATTTGATAGTGGACTCATCCACACAAATTTCTTCTCTCAGTGTAAAATACTTCAAAAGTTTAGAATTTAAATAGTCAAGAATGCAACTTACTATCTGTAAACGTGTTCTTGGACCTGCATCTTTTATTTGGATTGTTTTTAGATGATGCATCCAAAAAATCTGACTAAATCTGTCTCTGGTAAATTTGTTTGAATAAAAAGGAATGTAACTGATATCATTCCGTGACCAGTACTCTTGTAAATCGCATCGAATTTCCGTACCAAACAAAGTGGTGAACGAGAGTCACTTCTGGAGTTGTAGCGTTGAATGGTTTGGTGAGCGAGACTCACCTCTTGAGTGCAAAGGATTAAAATTGTATTTTTGGTTATAAATTGAGCAGGTATTTGAAAAATCCAAAATTTTGGTAAAAAAAAAATCGTACATGATATGGAAATAATAAAAATAGTAAAAAAGAATATCAAGAAATGAAATACATCGTGTTGTTCATGACAAAGTAAAACTTTTTTTGTTAGGATTAAAATAGTTACATTTATATGAAATGTCATTGTCGTGGTAACAATCAGATTTAAAGAACCGTCATGTGCACACGTGTATTTTTTTCGCTGATAATTTTTTGCATTTCTTTTGCGATATATTTTACTTTCAACGAATCTACCCGCGTTAACGTTTTAATTTAGTACTTCCGTGCGAGTCGTTTGTGCTTTCTATCAATTCATTTACATATGATACACCTCTAACAGGAGTTGGCCATTAACTGCGACACACCCTTGTGTTTCTCCCTAGAGTCTATGTATGCACTTCATTTTCGGCATGGTAACGTGATACACGCGAAGTTTACCTTTTTACAGGGATATTAAGAGTAAAAAAAAAAAAAAACGAGAAAAGAAGAAGAGGAGGAGGAGAATAAAAAAGAAGACAAACGAGCATGACGAAAAGTCGTTAAAAATTGTGAACATATTAGATAATTAATTTTTATTATCGTTGAAACATCGTTAATATTCTTCGTATCTTAATATATATATAAATTATGTGTCACGTTGTTTGTTCGCAATGTACTCCTAAACTACTGAACCGATTTTAATCAAATTTTGTACACTGTGTGCAGTTTCATCTAACTTGAAAGATAGGATAGTTTATATCTTTATTTATAATCGCAATATTAGGTAATTCGTTGACTTAAAGAAGACGTGTGTATCGGACTGATTGTGAGCCATAACAAGGCGTGGCGGGGCACCCCTAGTACTTTTATATTTTATTTTTCATGACTTTGCAAATATTTCAGTCGTAATATTTAATATCGTACATTTCTATCATTCATTCGTTATAAATGATATATAGTGTGTTTAAAATAAAAATAAACATTTAGAAATAAATATATTATTACATCTTAATTATACATTTAATGAATTTAACTTGGAAACTTTATATAAAACAAGTGAATTAAACCAATACGAAAATAATGTATAGAAAATGCCTGTACATTAAAATCTAACACCACGTTGGTATAACTGTAAAAACAAAAATCAAAATTAATTAATACACTTCGAACATTTAAACAATTACAATTTAATATTTTAATTAGAGGAAAGAAAATGTTCAGCTTAAATTTCATAACTGGTGAGAGAACGTTAAAACAAATGTATTTTAGTTTAAACAATTGTAAATATTAGAAGAGTATATTATTAGAGTGTTCGATACACCTTAAATAATTGTTAATTTATCGAAGGAAATGTATATGGTAATATAAACACAGGGTATATAAAATCTACGTACCTTTCTTAACGAAATCCATTGTTAGATTGATGCGTTGTCCTCTGTGTGAAAGTTATTTTATTGAATGTTGTGTTTATACGACTTTCCATAAAAGGAAATTCTATTTATTACGAATATTATTTTCTTTATATGTATATATGTATGTAGCCTTTAGAAAGTCATGTAAACAATAATCAATAAAGAAAACTTTCATAGAGAAACTACGACAAAGTCTAACGAAACATTTGGAAGATAATGGTGAGTTGAATTTATTCTCCGTGTTTTTAGAATATAATATACATTTTTTTTTAAATTAATTAATTAATAATTAATTAAAATACTGTATGTCTAATAACTCTAATGTATTTTACTAATATTTGAAATCATTTAAATTAAAACACATTTGTTCTAACGTTCTTGACCAGTGATAAACTCTGACAATGAGTTGTTACATCAAATTGTTAATATTCGTAGTATATTAAAAACATAATTGTTAAATTTACAGTTATACTGAGATTTTAATGTCAATACATTATTTTCGTTATAAATAATATTTTCAAGTAAAATATATTAAATATGTAATAAAAATATATTAATATACTTATTTATAAAATTAATTACTACATTTCATTTAATTCATCTAAATTTAATTTATTTCATTACAAAAATTAAGTATATTAAAACGGTGTAAAATTTTAAGTGACACACACGCTGTATTTTATTTTTTATTCATTTTATGCACTTTTAATATTTATATATATATATATATATATATTGTAATTGCAATTAACTCGATGAATAATATATTTCAATCATATTTCCAAATCTTAATATATATACATAAATTACGTGTCACGTTGTTTGTCCGCAATGGACTCCTAAACTATTGAACCGATTTTAATCAAATTTTGCACACTGTGTGCAGTTTCATTCAACTTGAAAGATAGGATAGTTTATAATCTCAATTTATATAATATATTAACAATATTATTTGTTTATAAGATAAGATTCTAACAGATGGCGGTATAAGATAATTCGTTGACTTAAAGACGTGTGTATCACAATCGGACTAATTGTGAGCCACAGCAACGCGTGGCGGGGCACCCCTAGTATAAATATAAGAATTTAAGTTTATCTTGAAAAATCATATGAAAAACATTTGTAAGTTTAGATGTTCGATAGTTAAAAAAGTTAGAAACAAACTGTTAATAGGATAAATTGTGTAAACCCTTTCTTGTATTTCTTTTTTGTTTGTTTGTTTGTTTGTTAACTTTCCTTTTCCCTTTTCCTCTTTTTTTTTTTTTTTTTTATTTCCTTCGTCTATTCCCGACGACAGGTTTATTTATCCGTCGTCCTGACGAAACGTTACACGTAGGGTGTGGGTTAGCAGGAAGAAAATCACGGTTTGTTTCGCTCCGGTTATTTTTGGCTTTCACCCGAGCTAGAGAGAGAGTTCGTCAACTTCGTATTTTCAAACGGCTTGCTGGATATCTTGGATATAAAAGCTCGAAAAGATACCACCACCACTCTCTAACTATCAAGATGGAATATCTGGAAAGTGAGCTTTGAGAATAAGAAACCAACGACACTACACTGTCGTGTGGTGCATCTACTTTTCTCTTCCTTTACTCTGACTCTCGTAAATTTTACTAACGACTTTTCATATAAAGTATTTTTTTTTCTTTACAATTATTTTTGCTGTTACGTGTTTCATGCGACACTCTCTCTATCTCTCTCTCGTAAGTATATCCATCCTCTATATCTTATGTCTCGAACAAATAATCTAATGCTGTGGTTCCCAAAGTTTTTTCTCCTACCTTACCCCCTTTCCAGAAAAAATATTACTTACTACTGCGCCCTCTGGAAATTAATTTTGTTTCAATTTTAATACCAATTAAATAGGAAATATATATATGTATTAATGTTTCTATCTTTTTCGTAAAATATAGTAAAAGAAAGGTGTAAATTAGAAACATTGAACTTTGAAATGATGAAACTACCCTAGTAGCACAAAATATTGAAAAATATTGAATACATGTGTATTTAATTATAATAACGAATTACCTTATACCGCCATCTGTTAGAATCTTATCGAACTAACAGACATAATCATGACTCTTTATTAATAAACAAATAATATTGCGATTATAAATTGAGATTATAAACTATCCTATCTTTCAAGTTGGATAAAATTGCACACAGTGTGCAAAATTTGATTAAAATCGGTTCAATAGTTTAGGAGTCCATTGCGAACAAACAACGTGACATGTAATTTATATATATTAAGATATATAAATATAATATATATTATATTAAAATATATAATATTAATTCATAATATTATATATATATATACACTATCATATGTCTTTCACATACTATTTTTTTAAATATTAAATACACATATATTCAATATTTTTCAATATTTTGTGCTACTAGGGTATTTATTGGCACCTGTGGCCATTACAGCCCCCCTGAATTGCTGTAGCACCCACCAGGGGGCAGTGGCGCCACTTTGGGAATCCCTGATCTAATGCAAACACCATTCTTGTTTTTTTTTTTGTTTAATTTTTTTATTCTTCTTTTTTTTTTGTTGTTACTGCGAATACTTCGAGATCCCAAAGAGAGATTTTCTTTTTATCTCGATCTTTTTCTTCTTCTTCTTCTTCGTAATCTTATTTCGTACTTTACTTTGGTCGAAAACGAAGAAACACCCCACCATTACTCGACTTTATCTCCACCATCTTTACTCACTGCAAGAGGAACAGGATATTATTATTCGACGTGAGAGAATTCGTTTCAAACGATTTGTCATTTATTTTTTCCTTGTTTTTTTTTTTTTGTTTTTTTTTCATAATAGTGAATTATTCTTTTTTTTTTCGTTTTCTTTTTCTCAGATGATTAAATGACGAGAAAATAACATTTGTTATATTCGAGTCTTGTTAGAAGAATTTCCAAGTATCGTTGCTAGGAAGATATCAATATCTGTTGTATAAAAGACTCCTTGTCAGAAGTATCCGTGCTTATGGAAAAGTAATGGCGTCGTTTATTATGTTATTATAGATGATTAATAAGAACGACGGGAAACATTAGAGTTTCGTTTAGATAAAAGACTTCGAATTTAACATTATTATTATTTTTTTTTTAACGTGATAAGTTCGATTGAGTTACCTTTTGACCTTTGCTGTTGTTTCAAAATTTCTTCTCTTTTATTTTTTTTTTTGCACTGGAAAAATTTTATCACAAAAACCGAGTTATTTTATAACAAATACAAAATACTTATGAAGATTATTTTCATTTATATTTAAAGTGTATTCTTCATCTTTTTTTACTTATCACTGTAAAAATGTTCATAGAATTGAATTCAAAGTAAAAAGATTAGTAATATAATTAAAATAAAATCTTGCTATTATTATTAAATAATATTATAAATCGAAGAATATAATAAGATGATAAGTATCATAATGGAAATGGTCGATCAACTGTAAATTTATCCCCCACCATAGTCAAACGTGATGCTCGTGTCTTCCGCTTTTGGTATTTCCGGTCTAAACTTGGATTAATAGTCGCGAACGATTAAACGATCGAGCCGTTATGCGATCGTTCGCGTGTCGACAGGAAGTACTACGATAATAGTTTGACGATACAATAGACCAATGACGTACACGGAGTTGTCTTTGACAATGAAATGTAATGCCGAACGTTTCTTCTATTGGTAGAAATTTATTAGCTTTTTTTTCTTTCTTTCTTTCTTTATCTATTATGGATAAGAATGATGTTACTTTGTCTTGAAAAAAAAAAAACGCCAGAACAAAAATTAACGTTCTTTTTTAAACAAATTATACTATATATATATATATTTTTCATATTATTTAATTTCTTAAAAATTATGTATTTTTTGTTTTTAAAAGACTCACGTTTAATACCAGAAAGATCCAAAAAATTAGGTCTGTTCTTTCTTCTAGCACGAGGTGTCTCACAAGTTGCAGCCATGTTAGTTACAAATGTTTTGTCAATTTAAAAAATCCTTTGTTCATAACTTGAGAACTTTTTTTTTTTTTAAATCTCCCTTCCCTCTTCCCCCTTTCCTCTTCCCCTCCCCACTCCTCCACGACACTTCGTTTTTTTTTTTTTTATACAAAACCTTTTTGACGTTATTTTTTATATTCAATGATCAAAGATTACAAATGTTATTTAATATTTAATATTGTTTATAAAAGATAAGAAAAAACTGATTGTATCTATTCATGGAATGAAATTCTTCCATTGTCGAGAGACGACTGTTGGAAACGTTGGTTCGTTGGTTACTACCCATAACCAATCGGTAAAACTCTCCTCTCGTCGTTTAATTCGTGATATAACCCCTACCTTCGGCTAACAGAAAAAGAGAGAGAGGGAGAGAGAGAGACACCATTTTCATGCCATTGTTCCTTCATCGTGTTACGGATTAGGCCATGTCCATAATTATTGAACATGCTACTAAAATATTAAACGGATGACCCGAAAAGCTAATACAACACACGAAATGGCATTGTATTTATTTATGAAATTAATCCGTTTAAATGATGAGAAGATGATGATTTCTAATGCAACAATGTGTACAATAATCATTATTTTAAATAACAATACAAATTTAAACGTGGTTATCATCATAACGTTGATGTGCAAAATTTCAACGTGTGACTAATTGTTTATAAAACAAAATGTTCCCTTTAGTTAAAAACAAAATAAAAGAAAAACCTGGTTTATTTCGGTTAGATATTTGGATGATTTTTTTTTTCTTGTACCATTTGTAATTATATCAAATATACAAGAAGAATGATATTAGTAAAACGTGACTAATTGTTTAGATATATATAAATTTGACTTAAAAACCAAGACACACACACAGAGAGAGAGAGAGAGAGAGAGAGAGAGACCTAAAGTGAGCTATTTGGTTAAGACTTTTGAAAAACGGAAACGTTTGTTAACGATCTGTAACAAATCATGTCTAACCCCTTAGGATTGGTACGTTAAAACGAGAGAAATAAACTTCGTCCGGTCTTTTCAGAAATACGGAAGTCTGGTGGAATAAACCTAATACATAGTGAAACACACTTTAATGGTTAACTGACACGTAGAAAGACTCCCGCTGCTTCTTCTTCTTCTTCTTCTTCTTCTGCTCTTTTTTTCCTATTCATATATTCCAAGATACGTATACTAACAAAAATTTACATTTTCCAGCGTAAAATATACGATAAGAAAAGATAGGTAGAAGAGGTGAAGAAGAAAAAAAATAAAAAAAAAATAAAAATAAAAAAAATATGCTGTGTGGCGCCGCTTATATAACGTAATCTAGTAGCTTAGGTAGGTAAAAGACAAGAGGGATAAGAAAAGATATGTAAATGGTAAAAGGGGTCTGGACTTGTGTCAGAGAAGAAGAAGAAGCAGCAGAAGAAGAAGGAGGAGGGGAATAGAGGACTCCTAAGAGAGGAGGAAAGAGAGAGGAGGAATAGTGCAATGGAGGATAGAATGGATGAAGAAGAGGAGAGTTGAAAGGAGAAGGGAGTAGACGCACAAACACGGTGGCACCTGGATTCCATTTGTATTCCTGCGCATAGTCGGTGAATGTTTGCATCCACTTAGCATACTGCATATCCTGCATTGGGAACATCAGGATAATAAGCTGCCTTCCTCTTCTTCTTCTCCTCCTCCTCCTCCTCCTCCTCTTCATCCCACCCCCTTCCCTCCCCAACCCCTCCTTCCCTTTCTTTCTTTCTTTCTTTATCTTTCCCTCTTTCTCTCATTGCATGCACAGAAATATCTTTCGCATGGAATTCGCGAAGGACGACTCGTTCGAATATATGTATGTATATATAAACAAAATATATACATATATATGTATATATATGTATATATGCTATGGCGCTTGTGCTACTCGTTTGATTGACTTCTACCGATTGCCAATCCCGACATTCTCGTTTGCATTGACGTTAAATAAACGCATTTAGTTATTGCATGTTTTCATACGTACATTTTCTTTCACTTCCGATTGATTATCATTGATACTCACGTAGTAGTATACAATGCTGAGTTTCTCCAATTGATTTTTCTTTTTTCTCTTTTTTTTTTTTTACGAGCTATCTTTGTTTCTCGTATTAATTTAACAAATGTATTTTGTTGTATATATAAAGATATATTATATTCTTATTTTATTTATTTATAATTATATTTTTTGAATATGTATATATGAACAAGAAATATCATCGATATACGTGCCCATAAAATTATGGAAGTGGTCTAAGTCATGTATCTCTCCTCTTGTTTCGAGATATTTAACCTTTTCGCTATGGGCATATTTTCCGCGTTGCTACTTCTATTGTACGGGCTGCTAATACATGCAGCATCATCGAAATTGCAATTTATTTTTAAGTAATTTTGTTGTTGATATTAACGATTTTTAATCAAAAGAAACAAAACACTAAAATTACATGTCCAGTGTGGGATATTTGACGTGTTATAACTGTATATGTTCGTCGTATGTAAAATACGCGATATTTTATGGAGGGCCACTATAGTGGTCCGTAGTAGCGAAAAGATTAAAGATTTCTATTTGAACATTATATGAATTCTATGTAATATTAAAAAAGAAACAAACATTATCTAACTTTTTCAAATTATTAGGTCGAGTCATAAATAACTTCCGTTTTTTTAATGAGACAAAGAATGGCGTTTCTGCGACTGATAAGTGCAAGATACCTTTCATGGAGTTTTCTTTTTGCACTTTTTGCAATTGTTCAACGTATCTAGTGAATTTTGTTCCAATATTACCTTTGAAAGGTTCGTCAAAGTCAGAAATACGTCCTGCATTCGGTTCATCTTTTAAGATCGTATTTACAGAACGGAATTTTACAAACCAATGTCTGACTGCCCTATCAGTTATCAGTCCTGCACTATATACGCTGCATATTGTTTCAGTTGCCACCTTAGTGCTATTATCTTGTTTCAATTTCTAAAGCATTACATGTTGAATATGCACTTTTTGAAGTGAAAACTTCTTTAGAATGGGTGTGATTTGAAAAAATGTAACGGAGTGGTAGGCGGCTATGTAACGGAGCGGTAGGCGGCAATGAAACGGTCGCAACACTAAATAAGAAGAGAATACAATTATCCTACAGCAGATATTTTGTATTCGTTTCATTTTCTCGAAACTTAGTTTTTTCAAGATTTCACTTCTAATACGTATGATCTGCACACATGTTTCTTTGTTTCTTTTTTTTGAAGTGAAAACTTCTTTAGAATGATTTGAAAAAATGTAACGGAGCGGTAGGCGGCTATGTAACGGAGCGGTAGGCGGCAATGAAACGGTCGCGACAATAAATAAGAAGAGAATACAATTATCCTACAGCAGATATTTTGTATTCGTTTCATTTTCTCGAAACTTAGTTTTTTGAAGATTTCATTTCTAATACGTATGATCTGCACACATGTTTCTTTGTTTCCTTTTTTTTGAAGTGAAAACTTCTTTAGAATGGGTGTGATTTGAAAAAATGTAACGGAGTGGTAGGCGGCTATGTAACGGAGCGGTAGGCGGCAATGAAACGGTCGCGAAACTAAATAAGAAGAGAATACAATTATCCTACAACAGATATTTTTATTTTCTATTCGTCTCATTCTCTCGATACTTAGTTTTTTGAAGATTTCACTTCTAATACGTATGATCTGCACACATGTTTCTTTGTTTCTTTTTTTTGAAGTGAAAACTTCTTTAGAATGATTTGAAAAAATGTAACGGAGCGGTAGGCGGCTATGTAACGGAGCGGTGGGAGGCGATGAAACAGCCGCGATACTAAATAAGAAGAGAATACAATTATCCTACAGCAGATATTTTGTATTCGTCTGATTCTCTCGAAACTTAGTTTTTTCAAGATTTCACTTCTAACTCGTGTGATCTTTACTATCCATTTCAGTGGTTAAGAAAAATGGTTAAATGTAACATTGACTGTATAAAAAAAGTTAACTGAAGATTAACTGAATCCTCATCTATAGATTGATTTCGAAAATCCGTTTGTTTCGGTGACTTATAATAGGTAAATACGAAAAATAGATTCTACATAACCGCATCGGAAGTTACTTATGACTCGACCTAATACATTGAATTTATTAAACTCATTTTTTTTTTTTTTAATTTTGACTGTGTTAGACCACTTTCATAATTATGGGCACATATATAAGTAGTTTGATTAATTATTATTAATAAAATATACGACATAGAATTTTCGGATAGTATTAACACTAGATTTACGGATGTTTTGTTCATTATTTTTTAATGACGTAATAACATTGTTTGAATGTAGGGTTGAGTAAAGGAATTGAACTAATATTTACGTATATTTCATTACGTAACTAAAAGCCAATATAAGTTTTAAAAAAATAGTATTTAAATTTTATAAATATAAAAAATAATCAAATGTTCAATGATTCAAATTGGCTCAATTCGTAAATCTAGTGTTAAAGTTATAAATTAGAAATAATGATACGTTAATTAATATGCAGTTGTAAAATAAAAATTTGTATATAAAATTAATAAGTGAATAAAAAAAAATAAAAAAGAAAAAAAGAAAATAAATCAACAAACACTTTACCAAAATATTCGATGCTCCGTTTAACGAATTGATTTTCTTCCTTGATTCTCATCTCGCGATCCTTATCCCAAACTTGATGATCCAAATCGTCGCTTTTCTTTCTTTCACATGTAAACGACGACATTTCTATGCAAAGTCGTATAAAAAAAAAGTTCCTTTTGTTTTATTCGTCACAGATGATGACACACATTCCTTTTTTATTTTCTCCAGAGAGAGAGAGAGAGAGAGAGAGAGAGAAAGAAAGAAAGAAAGAAAGAAAGAGAAGAATAGAGAACAAGAGAATAAAGAGTGAGAGAGAGACAGAGAGAGAGAAAGAGAGAAAGAGGGAGAGAGAAAATAAACTAGCAATAGAAATAAATAATACACGGAAAAACGTTGGGGTTTTTTTTTTTTTAGATAAAAACTTAAAAAAAGATGAGAAAAATCAAGGGTAAAGTCAGCCTCGGGCGTGACGCGCCACGTTACTGAATGTTTCTTATGAGAGGGTGTCCAACAGGACGCGTTCAAAAGAGGGATGGGTAATGCGCATGCGCTTCTCGTGCGCATCTACACTCCATCTCTTTCTTTCTTTCTATATCTCTCGTCTATATCATTCTTATTTTCTCTCTCTCTCTCTCTCTTTCTTTCTTTCTTTCTCTCTTTCTTTCTTTCTCTCTTTCTCTCTTTTTCTTACTTATTGTCTATAGTATTTTGTCGGTAGTAATTTCAAAACCACGTGGGTTCACTGAAATTCCCTATGATATTGTTTAGGAAAATGAAGAAGAAAAAAAAAAACAATAAAAGAAATAGATACCGTTAAGTTTTATACGTTTTATGGTTTAGAGATAAACATATATATATATATATATATTTTTTTTTTTTTTTTCGTAACTATGATATATCTATCTAGATCTTATATTTATTTACATTTTTTTTTTTATCTTATCTTCTTTTTTTTTGTGATTTCTAAAATATTCGAAGCTAGGAAAAGAAATCCTGTCTACCAGAAAAATCGTTCTCTTTGTTGTGAAATAAAAAATGTAACGATGATGCGGGTAGGTAAATATCTATATATATATATATATATATATTACATTTTATTTAGATATTTCTCATATCTATATCGAATATTTGATCGAAATTGATTAAGTTGTTGAACAAGGTTTCAAAGTTTTTTTTTTTTTTTTATATTATTGTTGTATTTTTGAAGGAAAAATATTATTGTTAATATTTATTGATCAAATCAAATTTTTTCTGTAATAACATATATAAAATTCATTATTATTTTTATATTATATAATAATAATAATAAATAAATATCTGAATGTATATAAATTACGTGTCATGTTGTTTGTCCGCAATGGACTCCTAAACTACTGAACCGATTTTAATCAAATTTTGCACACTGTGTGCAGTTTCATTCAACTTGAAAGATAGGATTGTTTATATCTCAATTTATAATCGAAATATTATTTATTTATTAACAAAGAGTCATGATTATCTCTGTTAGTTTGATAAGATTCTAACAGATGGCGGTATAAGGTACGTGTGTATCGGACTGATTGTATAATATAATAATATATATAATATAAATGTGTTACTATATAATATATATCCCCTCCCCCCACACACACAGAGTTAATTTAATTAATAATTTAATAATAATAATAATAATAATAATAATAATAATAATAATTATATATATGTATCCACATTTATATTTAAAATTATGGTTGGAAGATAATGTTTATTGATCCAATTATTCAACCTAGATATGTGGATGAACACATCTGACTTTCTTTCCTTATCTTGAAGATAAGGATGTGTCGAATTATAAGATTCCTGAACAAATGTTCCGACAAGCAATATTTTATTTTGTAATCATCAGAACAAACTATTCTATCTTAACTAAAATGTTATGTTAATACGTAAAACTAAGTTCGAACGTATCAATTACATAAATAAAAAAAGAAATAAAAAATAAGCAAATGATTAGAATCTAATGTTAAAAGTACAGATATTTATTTGTAAATATTCTTTTTTTTTTCGTAATCATCGTAATTTTGTTGTTTTGTGTAAAAGAAAGAAGAGAGGAAACTACTCTGTTCTCTCTCTCTCTCTCACTCTCTCTCTCTTGTCGTCCTTTTATTCAATAAAAAAAACACTTCTTTAGTGACCTTCGAAGATTCCCCATTCAAATGCGCTTATGTAGGCACGAAGGGCCGGCCCATAACGTAGTAGTGACTTTCTCTAAGGAGAAACGTGCAACAGGGAGTCCATTCACGATGGAATCGAAATTCCGAGGAGTCGGTTTTAAAGGGCGCCGCTTATCGCTTCTCCACTTCCGTTGCTACGTTCGAAAAAACGAATTTATTCTTTACCCCGTTACAATGACGATGACAACCTTTTTAAAGATAAGAGTATATTAAACGATTGATACACAGGTTTTGTCTGAAAAAATGAATCAACGAATTTATTCAACTGATATTGCATAAAACAAAACAAAAATCATAGATATTAATTATTTATTATTTTATTTTTTTACATATTAATAATTGTAAGTTATTAATTTAATAATATTTCATATTATTTATTTAGAAATTTGTTACTTACTAATATCTATCAATTTAAAGTTTCTTTTTTATGTAATAAAAAGGATAAATAGAAATATTTGAAATTTTAAGAGATAATAGTTCTTTTCTATCAAAATACTCTTATTAAATGCTGTCCCCTTACCCTCCCCCTTTTTACTAAATACTCCCACCTCGAACATTGACAATACCCTCACCTTTTCAATAATTCTTCCCCAACCGCTACACTGACCAATCCCCATAAGATTCCCCACATTTTTCCCAATGATCCCCAGGAGTTTCCCACAATTTCCGTAGGAGTCTTCGAGAATTCCAAAGTACTATGCACTATTAGTAATACAAACTTGTTTTAGTTCTATACTTTTTTTTATTTTTTAGTAAATTTATTTTATTTTTTTTGAAGTCATCACAAAAACAATTCTGACGCAACCCATCAATATATATGTATAAGGTGAGTCGGGGGAATATGCCATCTTGCTATATCTCCTATAATTATAAATAGACTAGGGGTGCTATGGCTCACAATCAGTCCGATAACACGCATCTTTACATCAACGAATTACCTTATACCGCCATCTGTTAGAATCTTATCAAACTAACAGAAATAATCATGACTCTTTGTTAATAAACAAATAATATTGCGATTATAAATTGAGATTATAAACTATCCTATCTTTTAAGTTGGATAAAACTGCACACAGTGTGCAAAACTTTATTCAAATCGGTACAATAGTTTAAGAATCCATTGCGGACAAACAACGTGACACGTTATTTATATATATTAAGATATCGATAGGAGCAAGATTGAGGTGTTTATTATGTACAGCTGACCATACTGAGTAAATATTACAGTATACTGATGTAGTTTTCAGTTGCTTTCTAGGCACAGTTCGATTAATTTGCTGAGAATCTACAATTTTCTCTAAATTTAATGTTTATTTTCTATCATATTTATACGATTTTCTTAAAACGAGTTTTTGTATATTGTGTAGAATTAATAATATTTCATAACGGCACTGATTTTAAAACATAACAAGTAAGACTTGTTCTTTTTTTTTTACTTTAACATTTGTTTTGTGCATTTGGGGCAAAATGCCACAAAATGAGTTGGGGTAATATATGCCAGTGGAGTCCTGTGTGCCACATAAGTTTTAATAGTAAGAAAGGACCGAAATGCGATTGGGTGCAATGTGGCAAATGTGAAAAATGGATGCACAAAACTTGTTGTGAAAGTGAAACTTGTCCTGTATGTAAATTATAAAATTTGTCAGATTTATTATTGTTATCTCGTTTTTTTGAAGCTATTTATTATAATTATTAATGTAGTTAATCGAAATTATATTTGTTATACTGTAAAAGTATTAAATTACGAGTTATTTGTGATATTTATATGAAATGAAGTTCTTTTTTGAGTAAGTGGCATATTACCCCTACATGTGGGGAAAATGTCACTTTCAACACGCACTAATTGATTCTTATTAATTATTAAATAAATAAATATTTAGACAAATGTTATTGTTCATATAATAAATAGAGGCAATGTTTATTAAATCCACGTATTTAAGTTTCATTAAATTTATTTATGTACTTTTTTAGATTGATTTTTTCCTTAGTTGTGGCATATTCCCCTGACTTACCTTATATATAAAATTTAGGGAAGGATTATCCTATTTATTTAGAAATGAAATTTGGAGGATTAACTCTAAGCTTCCTTAAATTTAATATTTACAATGGAAATACATAAATTGTATTACATACATATTTGACAATCAGAACACAATTGGCTAGTAATCCGCTTAGAAGGGCCCTGTCCGTTGTGACGCGTTTACGACCCTCGTTCTTCATCTAACGCAGAAATTGGGCCTCTCCAATTAGAGAATTAGTGGAGAGTGAGTCAGTCGGTCGAGTAACCGACGACAGAATAATCGTCTTAAGATTCACGAGAAGTTGTTTCTTGATGCTGCTGTTGCTGCTGCTTGTATTCTTATACTCTTAAACATAATACCTGCATAATTCATCCGTTATACAGAATCTACCCTGATCCGAAGTATTTAATTTTATATATTTTCTTCGAAAAATATCTAACTCGTTTAATTGAATTTTATTGATGTTATATTCATTTTGTAAGATATGATTATAACAAATTATAAGTAATGGTTAAATATGTCGCTTGAAATTTTTCCAATTAAAATTCTATTGTACATTCAATTATATCTTCATTTGATTATACGATAAATTATAATTTACAAATATTTCTTTTTTTAATTTTTATCATTTAAAAATTATTTTTT
Source organism: Polistes dominula (assembly GCF_049000335.1). Lineage (NCBI taxonomy): Eukaryota > Metazoa > Arthropoda > Insecta > Hymenoptera > Vespidae > Polistes > Polistes dominula. The sequence continues at coordinate 474,644 of NW_028301034.1, forward strand.
TCTATTTTTTTAAGTTAATACTAAATTGACCATTATCTACATTCAATTATAAAACTATTAAATATAATATAATAAAATATAAAATATTGAAATAAAATATAAAATATATTATAATAAAATATAATATTGAAATAAATAAAAAATATATTATAATAAAATATAAAATATAAAATATTGAAATAAAATATAAAATATATTATAATAAAATATAATATTGAAATAAATAAAAAATATATTATAATAAAATATAAAATATTGAAATAATATAAAATATATTATAATAAAATATAATATTTAAATAATATAAAATATAATATAATAAAATATAAAATATTGAAATAATATAAAATATAATATAATAAAATATAATATTGAAATAAAATATAATATTGAAATAAATAAAAAATATATTATAATAAAATATAAAATATTGAAATAATATAAAATATATTATAATAAAATATAATATTTAAATAATATAAAATATAATATAATAAAATATAAAATATTGAAATAATATAAAATATAATATAATAAAATATAATATTGAAATAATATATATAAAATGTAATATATAATAAAATATAATATTGAAATAATATAAAAATAATATAATAAAATATAATATTGAAATAATATAAAATATAATATAATAAAATATAATATTGAAATAAATAAAAAATACTGATTAGTTTACGTATTCTTTTATTTATTTTTTTAATTTTTTTTTTTTTATAATAGAACACATATCTATTTTGAATGCAATTATTTCGTATGATATTATAACGAATTGAAACGAATAAATTTAGTCTATAAATTTATAGAATATTCCAGGGGGAAAATAAATTTGAAGAACTTGGTGCTTATATGTGTCGCGATACTTTATAAAATGTTAGTTGAAGTTGTAGTTACCAGCAGGAAAGTGTCTTCGCACTCTCGAGTACCACTCTCTCTCTCTCTCTCTTTCCACGAATTTCTGATATAAATCTTTCGACACTTCTAGATATGACTAATTACGACATTTCTAAGTCGCGGATTATTTGAAATGAACGAGAACGTTGTCGTAGTGTTTTCTACCCATTCTCTTCCTATTTTTAAAATTGTTCGTATTATATGCTCGTTGTCGGTGCATATACGAGAGTTAAGAGTTAATTTATGATCTCATAGTGATTAAGCACATTACAAAATAACTTGACGAAGTAACGGCTCTCATATCGAGAATATTTCTCGATTTTAACTAGTAATAAAATGTCGACGATAAAATTCCTCGTAAATCGTGTTTTTACCGATTAAGATCTTGGAACAATGTAATCCCAATTTTCTTTCATTCTTTATTGGAATCAAAGAAGTGTTTTCAAGAAATACTCGGGTTAATAAGTATGAGGAAAATTTCAATCAAAGAACGAGACAGATTCTAAGAAACTTCAATGATTTTCTTCTAATTGAAAGGAAATTATTACTATTGAAAAATTGTACGTACTATTGCAGTTAATCACGTAATTCTATATTAATTTTCATTTGATACAGTATAAATACATTTATTGGGATCTTTAGCACTTGAATACGCTATCTGGTGGCTAAATTTAGAACTAGAGCAGTAAGGGGAATTACTGACAACTGATTTCAACTACACGATATTCATGTGGAAATATTGATATTTTTAATTTTATTACTTGCTTATTTATTATTAAAAGTAGAATTGAAAATAACTAGTATCGTTAAACTAAAAAGTTGTTGCAAAGAATTTTTGTTTGTTTTTTTTGTTATGGAGTTCCCAGCAAAAAGAACAAATACAAGTAAAGTGTATTGCTGTGTATTTGGTTGTACAAGCATAGCTTGTCGTGATGAAAAAATTAGGTCTTTTTTTCAAATTCCACCTAGTAAAAAACAATTTGTTTATTGAATAAACAAATTTGCTGATAAAGAAATAATTGATAGACAACAACAACAATATGTTTACAAATACCACTTAAACCAGCCTTGCATGAACAACACATTCTAATTGTTCGACCATTTTTTAATATTTCACCAGTTATTTTTTCATGTGGATTATCTTTAATATGTGAAGTTTGTAAACAAAAAGCTAAAATTCTTATAATATTACAATCACGACATGGTACTTGTCCACACTTAAGGGTTCATTCTGGTTTATCATTTTGAAAAAATTAATTTTTTTTTTGCATTTTTCGAAAGTAGACATATGTAGAATTATCATACAAAAATTTTAGAACGATCCGAGCAGTCTAAGTATATTATTTTGCGACCCAAACACATAGAGATATTACAGATAGGGGAGACAAACCATCTGCGATTGTGTAAGTGGAAATGTCTCTGCATGAATACAGCAGCAAAAAACAAAAGGTTGATATTGACCTGACAAAAACAGAATTACTTGAAAGATGTTTAGGTGGCCACAAATTTAAAATAATAATGAGTGCTTCAACAAATGCGTTTGGGCTATGGTGCCTAAACATCTATTTAATGGTAAAAAAAATTGTTGAAATAGCTTGTCAATTGGCAGCTTGTATATTCAACGAAGGTTTTGATCCAATACTGAAAATAATGCACGTTTTGGGGATAAAACTTGGCCCTATCGCAGTCAATTACGCTAGTAACCTCGACAAGACGCGTGTGCGCTCAGCCAATCGTTTGACCGGAGAATCTTTGATAGAGGCCAGGACACAACGAAAAAAGACTAGAGTGGAAGAAAATGAGTATTTTGAAGAAGCAGAAGGCATACTATATGGTGCAGGCATCGCAGAATAAGGTAAAGTCAGATTTTTTAAAAATTTGTTAAAAGAAACTTTAAACGCGTTTTTCTCGAAAAACGTTTTTTCGGTTGGCAGGCATGATATCTTCGAAACTACTCAACCGATCCTTCTGAAATTTTAACCACATACTGTAAACATGAATGGCTATCTCGCATGCTATAACCAAGTCAAAATATTAATTTTTACTATTTTTTTTTACAAAAAAGTGCGAAAAAAATCAACGATTTTTTTTCGAAAAATGGCCGTCATTTTGTTTTGTTTTCATAAAAATTGATAGTTTTAGCATACCCGATAGCCATTGTCATACTGAATTTAAAACCGTTTAATTTTTTTGTTTTAGACCAACCGTTCTCAAATTTCGATGCCCGCCAACAGTATACCTACTTTTGAAGGGTTCACTTTTGTCAGCCATTTTGGATGTCAAAAAATGTTAAAAACAATAAAAAAAAATTTTTTTCTTGTACTTCTAGAGTGTATTTATCATACCCAACAACTTTCATATGTATATGTATCCTACAAAGCCTAAAAAAAAATCGTGAAAATAGCCTTTTTTTTCGGCGTATAAACCAGAATGAACCCTAATAACATGTCCAGTATTTAATACACTTTCACCTCCAACAAAATTTTTATTGCTTGCTTTTGTGCAAGCAAATTTAAATTTAAATTTCTTGCAATGTAAGTTTCATTTTATTTATATTTAATTACAAAAAAAAATTATAATAATAATAATATAAATAATAATGTTATACACGTTGTTCTCTATTTAGGTTATACAAGTAATGCACAGCATCATCCAGTCTCTAGTTCATATTTTTGCCGCTAGAGTAAGCCACGCCTCTGCCAGAGATCCCAATACGTTTTAATTAATTACAAATCAAAATGTCATTTTGAGATGTTCTTATCTATCAAATGACATATATAATTGTTTCTTCTTCTTTTATTAATTCAATTAATTTATTCAAGCGTGTATTTAAAATGACATGATTCACGCATTAAAATGCGTACAGGGAAAAATAATCGAATCGATGTTTAATTTGTTTGATGATTTTCAAAGTATATACTGTAACTGATGATACCAATGAAAAATGAATTTCGAGACGGTAAGTGATTTTCTTGCTCACTAAAACGACAAATGGTAGAATGGGGTGGTTTTACGGGTGGATGGGAGGTAGGGAGGGTGAAAAGTGAATAACAGGGAAATCAGAGGAGACAGAACGAAATCGTCGGTCGTTACGTGCGACGATTACGTCGATTACAACGACGGGTTGCTCGCGTAAAGAGGATGGACTAGGCTGACATGTGGTGTTTATAAATTTTATGCGATTTAAAGAGGAATAGAAAGTGAATGAGAAAGACAGACAGACAGACAGACAGACAGACAGAGAGAGAGAGAGAGAGAGAGAGAGAAAGAGAGAGAAACAGAGAGAGAAAGAGAAGATGACGATAGTGCAAGTAACAGCTAGTGTGAGAATGAGAGTTAAAGTAAACGAGAGAAAGAGAGAAAGAGAGAAAGAGTAAGAGAGAGATAGGGTATATGAGAGAAAGAGAGAGAGAGAGAGAGAATTTCCATGATTTCTGAGAAATCTCGTCGGAAGGAATTGTCCGCTAAGCAGACGACGTAGTGCGAGAAATAACTCGCCGATAAATTTTCTCTTCTCTCATCCTAACCGCGAGAATCTCACAAGCTCTCATCCTATTATTTTCCTCTTACACACTACGCGATCATTGTTGCACAATTTATGGCCGTTTAAGTCGCGTCTTGCTTCGTGCAAAATCGCTAGTTTGTCTTGTTACGATCGTTATGATTGTAAATGTAACAACACTCAAATTGCATCGACGTAAACGATGATTTATATATATATATATGTAATAAATTTGATCATTTTATATGTTTATGAACATTTTATTACTTAACTATAAATATTAAATTTTTTTAAATTTATTTTTTTTTTAAATAATGAATTTGTTTGATAGACATTTCATGTATTATATTATTTAATAAATTTCAATATTTATATTGTAGATGAAATAAGAGGATGTGGTAGTAAGAAGACGTTAATAAAGGTGTACTTGTGTATAGGTGTATTTGTAAAAATGTATATTTGTAAAGAGGTATTATATTAAAACGGGTCGACGCACCCCATGTATCCCGAAAGGGAATCATTATTTTAAATAAAAAAAAAAAAAATATTGTAGATGAAATGATAATACTATAATGATATAATTCAAGGATTGAAGATAATACTTTTAGGATTTAGTAAAAGACTTCATTTATTTTCTAATATGTAAATATTAATTTTCTAATTTATGCACGATGATATTATTTAATTAAAAAATATTTAACTATGTATATACATTAAATTTATCTAATTTATTTTCTTTTTAAATAACGAAGTTGTGTGATACACATTTTATGTATTATATTATTGAATAAATTTCATTATATATATATATATATATATATATATATATATATATATATAATAATAATAATATTATAATTAACAATTTGTAAAATAATACTTTTAAATTTAAAATAAAAGACTGAATGGATTTTCTAATATTTAAATATTATTTTTATGCATTATTATATTATTGAATTGTTAATTAATTTTCTAATTTATGCATGATGATATTATTTAATTAAAAAAATATTTAACTATGTATATACATTAAATTTATCTAATTTAATTTCTTTTTAAATAACGAAGTTGTGTGATACACATTTTATGTACTATATTATTGAATAAATTTCATTATATATATATATAATAATAATATTATAATTAACAATTTGTAAAATAATACTTTTAAATTTAAAATAAAAGACTGAATGGATTTTCTAATATTTAAATATTATTTTTATGCATTATTATATTATTGAATTGTTAATTAATTTTCTAATTTATGCATGATGATATTATTTAATTAAAAAAATATTTAACTATGTATATACATTAAATTTATCTAATTTATTTTTTTTTAAATAACGAAGTTGTGTGATACACATTTTATGTATTATATTATTTAATAAATTTCATTATATATATATATTCTAGATATAATTAGGGATCCTATAGGAGGGATGCGCCATGTACATTGCTGAGGGACCGGAACTCGATTTTGCGCGCGAATGATTCAAACATTGAAATAATTATGAAATAATGAATTGCATCAAATACAGAAACAAAAATGAACTAGATTTAATGATAATTAAAAATTTATATTAAAATAGAATAGGTTACACGAAAAAATCCCCCAAAATTTTCAGCCAATGGCACATGAGCTGAATATGAATGGCGCATCCCTCCTACAGGATCCCTAGATATAATTATAATACTATAATAATATTATAATTAACAATTTGTAAAATAAAACATTTGAATTTAAAACAAAAGACTTAATTGATTTTTAATATTTAATGTATAATTAATGTATTATGATGTTGTTTAATTAACAAATAAAACAAAAGATTATATAGAATCTAAAGTAAGACGTTAAACATTGATTGTCACATGACACCTTAACGTAGGCAACCCATAAGCATTGTCGTACGTAATACCCTCATACTTAAAGGGGAAAAGAATAAAACTTCGAAACGAGGTAGGCGTCGAAGATAGTTACGGAAACGCACGAAGAAAGCATCATCAAACGTGGCTGCTAGCTGTGGTTTATTAATATACCGCAACAAGAGAGACTAACATAATTAATTTGGAACATGCTACAAGATAGGCAAAAGTTCAAACGCGATTCGTTTTCAGTATGATCGAGTTGAAGGAACATGTATTATGTTACTACTATTATTATACTAATTTACATTAGTAAGTTGAACTCGTACCGTAAATACTCTTCTGGTCAATGAACTAAAGAAACAGATAATTAATAAACCCGAGGGATGTGTGTATTGTTTTTAATTGCTATTAATAATCAATCGGTCGCGTCTCGCGTATTTCAATTCTAATATCTACATCGTTTTCCATTGAGATTGTCGACGTTTCATTATTTATAACGTTCGTTATAAATTATAAACATAATATATATGTATACTAGGAGTGCCCCGCCACACGTTGCTGTGGCTCACAATCAGTCCAATACACACGTCTTTAAGTCAATTGCGATTATAAATTGAGATATAAACAGTCTTATCTTTCAAGTTGGATGAAACTGCATACAGTGTGCTTTTTTTTTATTAAAATCGGTTCAGTAGTTTAGGAGTTCATTGCGGACAAACAACGTGACACGTCATTTATATATATTAAGATAAGATGTATATGTATCAAGCTTAATCTTTATAATGAAGTATACTAATAATTAGTTAAAATGTTACAAAAACTGAAAGATTATTATTTTTATTATTATTATTAATTGAAAAAAAACTTCAATGTATTTTAGTGATAGTTTATTTATTAATTGAATTTAATTTAATTCCAATTAAATTTAACCCGTTCATCGGGAGGGACGTATAAATACGTTAAACGTATTGCTTTAAAGCTAAAAGTACAAACCTTTGTACATTATGTATAAATAAATGAAAAAATATATATTTCATAGTCTTTTCATTTATTTAAAGCATAAATAAATATATAAAAAATAATACATAAAATAGATGTGTGCAAATCACACACGGTAGAAGTGAAACCTTCAAAGAAAATCAAGTTTCGAAATAATTGAATTGTAATACAGCGCCATCTATTGAAAGAACCTTACAGAACCTAGATAACTTCTAAATAAAAATCTTTAAATTAGTAATAAAAAATAATAAAAGTAAAAATCGCTATAAGAATTGTGCTATGTGCTTAGTTGGAAAAAATCACGTGTGAAATAAAATAAATTTTATTAAGTTAAGTTGAGTAGTTTCCGAATTATTAGTGGACAAACATATTGTGACACTGAATTTTTATATATAGAATTTTATTAATTAATTAATTATTTATTTATTATTTAATTTAATTATTTAAAAATATTTATTTATTAATTAATTTAGCTATATGCTAAATTGGAAAAAATCACGTGTGAAATAAAATAAATTTTATTAAGTTAAGTTGAGTAGTTTCGGAATTATTAGTGGACAAACATATTGTGACACTGAATTTTTATATATAGAATTTTATTAATTAATTAATTATTTATTTATTATTTAATTTAATTATTTAAAAATATTTATTTATTAATTAATTTAGCTATATGCTAAATTGGAAAAAATCACGTGTGAAATAAAATAAATTTTATTAAGTTAAGTTGAGTAGTTTCCGAATTATTAGTGGACAAACATATTGTGACACTGAATTTTTATATATAGAATTTTATTAATTAATTAATTAATGTATGGAATTAAATTATATATTGAATTTAATTAATTAATTAATTATTTTTGTTTCATCGATTTCACGTTCTTCCGTTTCACGTTCTTCCGTTTCACGATTTTCAAATCACCCTGATTCTAAAGTAGTTTTCATTTCAAAAATCAACGTAATTAAAAAAGGAATTCTCTGGTTAACAGGTTAATTAAAATTTAAAAACTACATAAAATACTTAATGTCAAACGAAAATGTGAAAATTGTGTCAGTGTGAGTATGGACGTGTTTGTGTGTGTGTTTAAGTTTCATACAGAAAAAGAAACAGAAAAGGGTTGTTTATAATATGATTAATTAACGTAATTATTGATTAATAATAAAAACTTGTTTGAAAAATTTAATTGTTTGAATTTTGTGGTTAAAAAGCGCCATTACTTTCCGGTCCATCTAATAGAAATAGATAAAAAAAAAAACACAGGCTATTCTAATTCAAAATTTGTACTTCATGTAACATTTGAGTTTTGTAAATAATTAAGCGTTTCGTTCGTTAAAAATGCCTATAAATCCATTTATTTGTTAAAATTATTATTGTTAAATATTTTTTGTTATTTTTTAAGTGTAAATAAAGACTAGAAGACTCAAAAAGCATTTTTTTGTATACACCAATCATTTTGACTAGTGTAGTAGAAATAGGTATACTGAAAATGGTGGTATATTTAATGTTAATTATGAATTATTTAAAATAAAAAATAAAAAAAGAAAAACAGAAAAGAAAGAAGAACGAAACGTAAGATTGATTTTATTTTTATTAGTAAACCTTATTTTATATTTTCTGATTACCTTTTTTATTCGGACATAATTCTCTTCCTTATTTATCGAAGGATAAGAAAAAGAGAAAGAGAAAGAAAAAAAGGAGAGAAACTTAATTGTTCTGCCTTCTTCTCGATTGAGCCACACTGCAAGGACAGACATTGCCAATCAAGGATAAATTCAGTAATTTAATTTTCCGAGTCGGTTAATTCGAAGATTGACGGATCGGAAGGACGCTCCGACGACATCAATCTTAATTCATAAAGGAAGGGTTCTTAAAGTTACTTACTACTGCCAAAATAACGTTTGCTGTCATACGCTCCTCCATTTTATACTTTGATGAGTTGTTTTTTTGTCTTCCATTTTTCAACATATTTTTGTATTCGCAATTTTATAATCAATCATGTATTGAGTAATTTTTTCTGTATTTTGTTTTTTACAAATTTTTCTTAATACTTATGGAAGTTTTCTGAAAATCTTAGTTCAAAAACCATCCAGAATGGCGCTGAGGAAAATAGAGATGTGGTATGAATGTAGCAATTGTAAACGAATTGAAGTATGCCGAGTTATGTAATAATGTAGTAAATATAACCTTAAAGAATTATTATGAAAAAACGTGTAGCTAGAATGATTTTATTTCGTTAACTGTAAATAGCACGTTTATTGATTTTTTATCATTTAATTTGATGAAAAAATATGTGAATAACAAAATAGTCATATGTAAAATTTGTGTTCCTTGTTTATTTCTCAATCCTACTCTAATAATATTTGGCGCTTTCTTTAAAATTGACACTCTGTGACCTGTGGCGCCACCATTTTGCATACATTTCGACGGACACTTTTCATATACAGAGATGTTACTCCTCACCTCTAACCTCCATATTATTACTTTAAAAATCAATATAAGTTTTTTTTTCTTGGTCTTCCATTTTTCTACATATTTCTGTATTCGCGATTTTATAATCAATCATGTATTGAGTAATTTTTTCTGTATTTTGTTTTTTTGTTTTTTACAAATTTTTCTTAATACTTATGGAAGTTTTCTGAAAATCTTAGTTCAAAAACCATCCAGAATGGCGCTGGGGAAAATAGAGATGTGGTATGAATGTAGCAATTGTAAACGAATTGAAGTATGCCGAGTTATGTAATAATATAGTAAATATAACCTTAAAGAATTATTATGAAAAAACGTGTAACTAGAATGATTTTATTTCGTTAACTGTAAATAGCACGTTTATTGATTTTTTATCATTTAATTTGATGAAAAAATATGTGAATAACAAAATAGTCATATGTAAAATTTGTGTTCCTTGTTTATATCTCAATCCTACTCTAATAATATTTGGCGCTTTCTTTAAAATTGACACTCTGTGACCTGTGGCGCCACCATTTTGCATACATTTCGACGGACACTTCATATACAGAGATGTTACTCCTCACCTCTACCCTCCATATTATTACTTTAAAAATCAATATAAGTTTTTTTTCTTGGTCTTCCATTTTTCTACATATTTCTGTATTCGCGATTTTATAATCAATCATGTATTGAGTAATTTTTTCTGTATTTTGTTTTTTTGTTTTTTACAAATTTTTCTTAATACTTATGGAAGTTTTCTGAAAATCTTAGTTCAAAAACCATCCAGAATGGCGCTGGGGAAAATAGAGATGTGGTATGAATGTAGCAATTGTAAACGAATTGAAGTATGCCGAGTTATGTAATAATGTAGTAAATATAACCTTAAAGAATTATTATGAAAAAACGTGTAGCTAGAATGATTTTATTTCGTTAACTGTAAATAGCACGTTTATTGATTTTTTATCATTTAATTTGATGAAAAAATATGTGAATAACAAAATAGTCATATGTAAAATTTGTGTTCCTTGTTTATTTCTCAATCCTACTCTAATAATATTTGGCGCTTCCTTTAAAATTGAAACTTTGTGACCTGTGGCGCCACCATATTGCATACATTTCGACGGACACTTCTCATATACAGAGATGTTACTCCTCACCTCTAACCTCCATATTATTACTTTAAAAATCAATATAAGTTTTTTTTTCTTGGTCTTCCATTTTTCTACATATTTTTGTATTCGCGATTTTATAATCAATCATGTATTGATTTAATTTTTTCTGTATTTTGTCTTTTTACAAATTTTTCTTATTACTTTAAAAATCGATGTGAATCCTATCGTATTAAAATAATATTATTCCGTAATATTCTTTATTACTTTTTTGTCATCATACGTCAACTTTGATGAATGGTAGTTTTAATGAAAAAAAAAAAAAAAAAAAAAAAACTGTATAGATGAGAAGAATAACAAAAGAAAAAAAGAAAAAGATAAGTTACTTTGAAATGTATCCTTGTAAAAAAAAAAAAAAAAAAAAAAGAAATAGAGATACCATATATCGTTTTTAATGTAACGGGGCATAAAAGTTTTCTTTTAGTGATAAATTCAAGAGGAATAGCAAAGATCATCGAATAACTGGTGGTAAACATCTCAAAGGCACGTTTGTCACTAACGTAAGATACGCTCTCTGACTCCACCCTCAAAGTAAATAGAACTTTTTCCTATCGTAGAATAACCCGATATCTTTTTACGTGTTCTTTTTAAAGTCTCGCGTGAAATATAATAGAATAGATGAACTCTTTCAACGCTCTTCAAACTCTTCTAAAAGATTACAAGTATTTTTATAAAAGAAATAATACATAAATATAAAAAATTATCTTATTAAATATAAAACAATTAATATATTTTTCTATAAAAAAAAAAAAACAAAAAAAGAAAACTAAACAGAAATATAATAGAAAGTGTTCGATTTATTTATCTTAATATATATAAATTACGTGTCACGTTGTTTGTCCGCAATGGACTCCTAAACTATTGAACTGATTTTAATCAAATTTTACACACTGTGTGCAATTTCATCCAACTTGAAAGATAGGATAGTTTATATCTCAATTTATAATCGCAATATTATTTGTTTATTAACAAAGAGTCATGATTATCTCTGTTAGTTCGATAAGATTCTAACAGATGGAGGTATAATTTAATTAGTTGACTAAAAGATGTGTGTATTGGACTGAATGTGAGCCACAGCATCGCGGGGCGAGGCACCCCTAGTAAAATATATATGACAAAGTCCTAATTCTTTATATTTATGCCACGTGGAACACACGTACATATACATACACAAAAAAAACAATTTTTTTCTTTGATGGTTCTCTACCAGAAGTCGAAAATATATCGAGATGGTTGAATACATCAAAAGAATAAACACCGCAAAGGGCACTGAAATGCTTGTAGAATTTGTAAATACTTATTCGTGTGAAGTTATGCTCGCAATTTTTCCTATTTTTTCTCTTTGTAAATTTCTATTTTTTTTTCTCCTTCTTTATGTTCGATGTTTTTCTTTTTATTTTTTTTTATTTCGTCTTTTCGTTTATATTTTTTCTTTTAATTTCATACTAACTCCCCCGTAGACGTCATAAAAATAGAAGAAGAGGACTATAGGGGATGGGGGTGGGGGGGTGGGGGAAGGGAGAGTCGATGCACCGTAGAAAATGCATATGAACACGAAAATAAGCGGCCAGCAAGAAGATAAAAATAATAAAGGGGCGGCTGTAAAAACAGAAATAGGCGCGACTTTATACTCACTATGCCGGCTCGTACAACGAGACAGACAGTTCGTGATACTCGTCAAGACGTTGCTCTGGAGATTCACAATGCGAAGTTATTTACCGCTAGTTTGTCAATCAAATCGACGATCATGTTATACCCCGTGCAAAATAACATATAAATATGCTACACTATATACACGATATTAAATATAACGGATCTCATTCTATTTCCAATTTGTTTGTAATTGCATATATATATATATATATATATGTGTGTGTGTGTGTGTGTGTGTGTGTGATTATATTTAAACCTTATTATAAATAGAAAGTGTTAAAATAATTTTTTTTATATTTATTTTCATTCCACACACACACACACACACACACACACACACACACACACACACACACACACACACACACACACACACACACACACACACACACACACACACACACACACACACACACACACACACACACATTTATATATTTAGTATTTTTAAAGACAGGTAACCCTCCTATATAACACGGTAGATAGGTTCCTAAAAAAATGCCGTGTTATGAGATACCGCGTTCTACGAGGGCTACCTGTATATACCATTTTCTCTCTCTTTCGAGAGTGAGAGAGAGATAATACCAACTTATATAAATACTTTATTATTATCGAAGAGTACCGAGAGTGGACTTCCGGTTAACCGAACGAATCGTAGTTGCCGGACATCGCGTATTGACCAATCACGTCTCATTTAGGTACTTGCTGACCGTTTCGACTCTCGAATTCCATACGTAAATAATGCTTAGAATGATGAAGATTAGATATTGTTAGGATTTTCTTTTTTAATACAAAAATTCACGAAATATTGTTTCTTTATTTCGAATGAACGATGTTAAAAAATTGTCCAAGAAAAAAAATAAAAAAAAAAAAATAAGGAAGAACAAGAAGATTGAATTTTCGTTGTTTGGTCGTTGATAATGTTTGTTGAATAATTTTGTCAATTTTTTGTCAAATATAATTCAAAAAGATCTTTTTACAGATACGAATTAGGGGGATGAACATTCGTGACTTCTCATTTTAACCTGTTTTATAAAGGAAATCGGGGAGAGACTCGTTTAAAATTCTACGCATGATCGGATGCTGGCTAAAATCTCTCAGTAAGGGTCGTTTACGTTAAACTTTGAAAGCCATAGACAAACTCCCGGATGTTTGTATCACTCTCGCAGTACCTGCGATGATCTGGATAACAAATCGCAAGATATACTACGTGAGTAGTTGATGTAATTTTTAATAAAAATATAAAAGAAAAACAATAAGCATAAAGATAACAAAAGTATAAACGAAAACAAAAAACATATTTGGAATCAAACATTGTTGCAGATTCGATCTTTCGATTTGTTTAACTTTTCAACAATATTATACGAATTTAAGTATTTTCTTTCATTTTTATATTGTATTGTAGAATTTATTTATTGAAGAATGAGTTTATTATTAATTATTTATTTCTATTAAAACGGATTTTTTGTTATATTTATTTATAACCTGTCTCTGTAAATAATGAATCGTTCAATAAATTTTGATCGATTTATAATCTTAATATATATAAAGAACGTGTCACGTTGTTTGTCCGCAATGGACTCCTAAACTACTGAACCGATTTTAATCAAATTTTACACACTGTATGCAGTTTCATCCAACTTGAAAGATAGGACTGTTTATATCTTAATTTATAATCACAATATTATTTGTTTATAAGATAAGATTCGAACAGATGGCGGTATAAGATAATTCGTTGACTTAAAGACGTGTGTATCACAATCGGACTGATTGTGAGCCACAGCAACGCGTGGCGAGGCACCCCTAGTATAATATTTATATATTATAATAATAATAATAATAATATAATATAATATTATATATATATATTATATGTGTGAAAATTGAGTGGAAAATTATTGTTTTTTTTTTCAAAATAATCACCAATAAAAAAAACTTTAGATTAAAATTCATTCGATTTTCATTCTTTAAATAGAAAAGATGAAAAAATAAAAAGAATGTCAATAAAATAATCGATAAGAACACATTCGCAGGTTTCCATAGGGAATAATAAATCATTCGGGCAGTTATTCAAATGAGATTTTATAGTCCGATTGAAATTTTCATTCGTGCTTGTCTCTCTCGCGATTTGATAGAGTATATACTCGCGAGTATGCGATGAACGAATCGCGATTGGACGAGAGTATCGTTCCTTCAACTTCCGGAAGCGTAGTTGTGTGGACGGGACCGAGAGTGGAGAGTTGCTGCCACCGGAAATCGTGAATCCGTGCTCGTGCGACATCAGGAAGTATAACCGGTAAATATATATGCAGATGGAACAGACATTGCTTATGGAATGCTTAATTTTTCTTCTCAGTTTTGCTCATTTAACACTATACATATATATATATATATATATTATCTATTCCAATCGTGCCTCCAATACAATTTATATTTGTATTCAAATTGTTATTACAATATACATTATATTGTAGTGTAATATATATATATATATTTATTATTTTATGTATTATATATTATAATATATGTTATATAATAAAGTAATAAATTAATTATAATATTTATTTAATTATATACTTATTTATTAATAAATTTATTTATTAATATATTATAATATATAATATAATATAATATATATATATATATATATATATATATATATATTATTAATTAATAATATATATATATATTATTAATTATATAAAATGATAATAATAATAATAATAATTATATAAAATAAATATATATATATATTTATTAATATATATTTCTAATAATAATATATAAAAATATATAATTTAATTTTTTTTTTATAAATAAAAAGAAATATTATTTTGTAATAAATTTTGTTTGTAAATATATAATTAAAAATAATTATTATATATAAATTAAAGTTTGTAATGATTGTTTTATATAATATTTCTATTTATTATTATGATGCAGTAATTTGAAACAAATTATTAAAAAAAGAAAAAAATGTAAAATAATAGGAAGTAACATTTATGTGTTAACAAAATATTGTAAATATTCGATATTTGAAATTGTTTTCATTGTTAGGTATATACGAGTTATCGATACAATGGCAAATCCCATTATCGAAGTTTATGCTTGACTAGGAGACGCGTTAAAACAATGCCGATCGCAATCATTGAAGTGGTTCTATTGGAAGTGTTATTTACATGACTAACTCTATTATGCTTGTAGTTATAATCAACGGTACCCAACATTTGATCTATTTATCTATGCACCAATAGGATCCTATTCCAATATTCATTAACAATAGAAACGTTCTGAAATTCTCTTAAACGATTAAATGATGTATATATATATATTTATATATATGTGCATAGTGTTTGTATGAATAATCTTGTTAATGTTTCATTTTAAACAAATATAATATTACTAGGAGTGCCCCGGCCATGCGTTGCTGTGGCTTTTTTGACGTGAAAACTTCTTTAGAATCAGATTGCTACGTTCATTTAATATAATTTTAAACTGTTCAATAAAGTCTAATTATTATTCACTTAAACTTATTTTAATAAAAGTTGAAAAAGTTGAAACAAAAATTTAATTTATCGTAATGCCATTGAATGTACAATATTTTTGGTTGATCTTTCAGGAGTATACACAAACAAATTCGATGGTTTTCCAACCCTGGAACACGCAACATATAATTGACCGTGAGAAAAGCACGGATTTTCTAAATCTTAACAACAGTGTCAATTGAGTAACTTCTTCAAACACTAATTAGATCTTAATGTAATATTTCAATTAGCACACGATTTTTTGTAACACAATAATAACACGAAGAAAACGATAAGAGAAATATATCGAATATATCGAAAAGTATAATATCAACAAAAAATATCGACTAACTTCAACCTATAAACTTTTAATATCGGTTCAGCCGTCTAGGAGGAGTTCATAACATATAAAGAATTTAATTTTTTACGCACGTGTAAATTTAATAGAAAATTATATAAAATACTCACTTCAATTCTGCACTAAATTTGCAAAATTTAGAATTTTTTATGCACACTTCAAAACTCTTCAAACACTAATTAGATCTGAATGTAATATTTTAATTAGCACACGATTTACAAACTGGAATCGAATAACTTCGATTATCGACTCGAATATCGACTAACTTCCACCTATAAACTTTTCGCATAACAATTTATAAATAAAAAATTAATTAATTAAACAATTTTAACTGGACCAAATTGTAACGCTAAACCATTATCGAATCCACCTGAAGACACACACACAAATTTCATTAAAATCAGTCCAGCTGTTTAGGAGGAGTTTAATTACAAAAACGTGCACAGAAGAAATATATATATATATAAAGATTTCGCATTTTTATAAAATTGTATTTAAATGAATATTAAGATTTCAAATAATTCTTTCACAAGCTATTTATGAAAACTGTTAATATAATACATTTTATCATTAATTCGGATTAATAATTTCGAAATACATTATTGGTATGAAACAATGAATAATTGAGATTCTATAGAATTTCCATAGGGAATGATTTAATATTGTTTTGATCGTATTAAGATATACCACTTTTATAGATATCCCAGATAAAACCAGAAATCAAATCAAAGAAAGAAATGATATAAAACTAGGGGTGCCCCAGCCACGCGTTGCTGTGGCTTTTTTGACGTGAAAACTTCTTTAGAATCAGATTGATACGTTCATTTAATATAATTTTAAACTGTTCAATAAAGTCTAATTATTATTCACTTAAACTTATTTTAATAAAAGTTGAAAAAGTTGAAACAAAAATTTAATTTATCGTAATGCCATTGGATGTACAATATTTTTGGTTGATCTTTCAGGAGTATACACAAACAAATTCGATGGTTTTCCAACCCTGGAACACGCAACATATAATTGACCGTGAGAAAAGCACGGATTTTCTAAATCTTGACAACAGTGTCAATTGAGTAACTTCTTCAAACACTAATTAGATCTTAATGTAATATTTCAATTAGAACACGATTTTTTGTAACACAATAATAACACGAAGAAAACAATAAGAGAAATATATCGAATATATCGGAAAGTATAATATCAACAAAAAGTATCGACTAACTTCAACCTATAAACTTTTAAAAACGGTCCAGCCGTCTAGGAGGAGTTCATAACATATAAAGAATTTAATATTTTACGCACGTGTAAATTTAATAGAAAATTATATAAAATACTCACTTCAATTCTGCACTAAATTTGCAAAATTTAGAGCTTTTTTATGCACACTTCAAAAATCTTCAAACACTAATTAGATCTGAATGTAATATTTTAATTAGCACACGATTTACAAACTGGAATCGAATAACTTCGATTATCGTCTCGAATATCGATTAACTTCAACCTATAAACTTTTCGCATAACAATTTATAAATAAAAAATTAATTAATTAAACAATTTTAACTGGATCGAATTGTCACGCTAAACCATTATAGAATCCACCTGAAGAGACCCAAAAAATTTCATTAAAATCAGTCCAGTCGTTTAGGAGGAGTTCAATTACAAAAACATGCACAGAAAAAATATATATATAAAGAATATGTTCATAGTGTTTGTATGAATGATCTTGTTATTGTTTAATTTCAAACAAATGTAATATTATTAATCGTTATTTAACTCTTTGATGCAAGCAATTAGAAAGAAAATAAAAACCTAAGTTGCACATAGTGATCACATACTTAGTTTTCAAATTAATACGAAACATTGAATAATATATTTGTTATTTTTTTTTTTTATTATAATATAAAACAATTTATTTTTTCAAAAAGATACAACAATTTATTAATGCATTTTGACTTGTTTGAAATTTTACTGTTTCATTTATTTAATCATTTATTATTGGTTCATAGCATCCCACAAATTGAATATGAAAAACTTTTAAATAAAATATTAAATTGTACGATTACGAGTTAAAATATATTCCATCGTCTTTAAAAAAAAGTTGAAGAGAAGTAACACAATTATGAATCCAATAAATTCTAAAAGAAGAATTTATATTCGTTCACAAAGACACAACAATTTATTAATGCATTTTGACTTGTTTGAAATTGTACTATTTCATTTATTTAATTATTTATTATTGGTTCATAGCATCCCACAAATTGAATATGAAAAACTTTTAAATAAAATATTAAATTGTACGATTACGAGTTAAAATATATTCCATCGTCTATAAAAACAAAAGTTGAAGAGAAGTAACACAGTTATGAATCCAATAAATTTTAAAAGAAGAATTACTTAATTGGCATGATATTGTGCGACGAAAGAGTATTATGAAAAAGACAGATTTACGATATGATATGTACAACAGTTAAGAAGAGAGAAAATGTGATGAAATATCGTTCTAGATCGTGTGCGAAATATCATAAGAGTTCTCGTGCGTTTACACAATGTAAATAAATCGAGAAGAGGGACGATTTGTTTGAACGATGTCGCTCGTGAACGACAACTATCCATCTGTCTTTTTTTTCTCTCTCTCTCTCTCTCTCTCTGTCTCTCTTTCTCTCTTTACTAATGTCATCCTCTGGCCCAGATGCACTTCCCTTCCCCTTTTCTACTTCAACTATATAGGTCCTCGGATGTAACAGCAGCAGCTTACCGGATGCACCGATCCTTTCGTCGTTCTTGTACACAATTTATTCCGTTCGTAGGGTTCAAGCACTGCGAACCTAATAAAACAGGGTCGAGAGAAAGAAAGAAAGAAAGAGAGAAAGAAAGAAAAGAGAAAGAGAGTCAGAGGGTACGAGACTTGACAATGTCAACAAATCGACTGGTTGACTTCCGTTCTCTGTTGACACCGTTTTAAAACCCTTTCGACAGGTTCCAAATAAGGTGAGCATGTATAATGTTACATAAATAATTATGGAAGATTTAAAGTATATTTTCTTTTTTTTTTTAATTCTTCATCATAATTTTATAGTTTGAAAGAAAAAAAATATTTTTTTTATAAGTAAAAAGAAATATCATTTCAATAAATTTTGTTTTTAAATATATAATTAAGTGTGTGCGTGTATTAATACATCTTTATATACATATATTTCTTCTGTGCACGTTTTTGTAATTGAACTTCTCCTAAACAGCTGGACTGATTTTAATGAAATTTTTTGGGTGTCTTCAGGTGGATTCGATAATGGTTTAGCGTGACAATTCGATCCAGTTAAAATTGTTTAATTAATTAATTTTTTATTTATAAATTGTTATGCAAAAAGTTTATAGGTTGAAGTTAGTCGATATTCGAGACGATAATCGAAGTTATTCGATTCCAGTTTGTAAATCGTGTGCTAATTAAAATATTACATTAAGATCTAATTAGTGTTTGAAGATTTTTGAAGTGTGCATAAAAAACTCTAAATTTTGCAAATTTAGTGCAGAATTGAAGTGAGTATTTTATATAATTTTCTATTAAATTTACACGTGCGTAAAAAATTAAATTCTTTATATGTCTTGAACTCTTCCTAAACGACTGGACCGATTTTAAAAGTTTATAGGTTGAAGTTAGCCGATATTTTTTGTTGATATTATATTTTTCGATATATTCGATATATTTCTCTTATCGTTTTCTTCGTGTTATTATTGTGTTACAAAAAATCGTGTGCTAATTGAAATATTACATTATGATCTAATTAGTGTTTGAAGAAGTTACTCAATTGACACTGTTGTCAAGATTTAGAAAATCCGTGCTTTTCTCACGGCCAATTATATGTTGCGTGTTCCAGGGTTGAAAAACCATCGAATTTGTTTGTGTATACTCCTGAAGGATCAACCAAAAATATTGTACATCCAATGGCATTACGATAAATTAAATTTTTGTTTCCACTTTGTCAACTTTTATTAAAATAAGTTTAAGTGAATAATAATTAGACTTCATTAAACAGTTTAAAATGATATTAAATGAACGTATCAATCTGATTCTAAAGAAGTTTTCACGTCAAAAAAGCCACAGCAACGCATGGCCGGGGCCCACCCCTAGTAAATATATATAATTATATTTAATTAATATAATATTTAATAAAAATAATAATCATTATGATTATTACAAAAGAAATTAAATATTATTTAAATGAATTCGAACGTATCGTTGTTAATCGTTTATGACGTGTATAATGTTAGACAAATAATTATGGGAGATTAGAAGTGTATTTTTTTCTCTCCTTTTTTTTTTTTTTGTTGAATTTTTCATCATACGAATAATTTTATAATTTGTAAGAAAAAAAATTATTATACGATATTATTTAAATGAATTCGAACGTATCGTTGTTACTAATCGTTTATGTATTAGTATCATTTTGATTTTGATATGACGATAATACTATAAAAAAAAATGATAAATAATTTATCATAATAAGTTTGGAAATATTGAATAAAATATTCATAGTTTAATACATTTTTTACTTATGGCTATATTTAGATAGAATATTTAAAAAAGAGAGAGATGGGACCTTGAGACGTCCCCGGACGTCTTAAAAATTCACGAAGGGGACGAACGTCTCGATTATTTTTAACCAAATACAGTTGACAGGAAGAGAGACAATTTCTATGTTCTTTTTTTTTTTGTTTTAATCTTAAGAAACAAAACAAAAAAATACGTTTTTTAAACTTACGTATTTTTCTTTCCTCATTTTTTGTCCATACGTCTGTGAAAGTCAATGTGTGTCTATCAGAAAAACGAACGAACGAACGAATGAACGAACGAAATTGGAATAAAAATTTTCGAAGGGTATGGTAGGAAAGTTCACGGACCATTTCCGACTTTAATTAAAAACAGAACGATAGAGAAAGAGAGAGAGAGAGAAAGAGAGAGAGAGAGAGAATAAAAAATCGAACGACCTCATTTTGAAAACCGTTATTTGCTGATCCGCTTGAATTTCAATAGAAGGAAAAATAAATTGTGCGTACTTTCTTTTTTACTAATAGTTAATTTTTAACGATAATAATCAATTAATGATAAATGTATTCGTTCGATATTTGTTTAGTTTAAATTTCAACATGTATTAAAACCATGTAATAAATAATTATAATAATAATAATAATAATAATAATAATAATAATAATAATAATAATAATAATCATATAATCAATATTTTATCTATACACAATTGTTTTTTTTTCACTTTATATATTTCTTCTTTTTTATTATTTAATATATATTTAATATTTTACATTTAATATTATAAATTTGTATGAGTAAAATTATGAAAGAAGATTTAGTTAAAAAATTAAGTATATTGGATTTTTCACATTCCAATTATATTTTAATATTATATACATATATTTATATTATATCTAAAATAATAAATTTAATTTAATATTTAATTAATAAATTAATTTATTAATTAATTATTTATTATTATTTTATTATTTTATTTATTATTATATTAATTTAATAATTATATATATATATATTAAAGATATATTATTATTATTATTATTATTATTATTATTAATATTATTATTATTATGTATATATATATATATTTATTATATTATATATATTTATATTTATATATAAATTATATAATATTATATTATATATATATATATATATATATATATATATATATTTATTATATTATTATTATTATATATATATATATATATTTATTATTTTATATATTATATATTATAATTTATGTTATATAATATAGTAATAAATTAATTATAATATTTATTTAATTATATACTTATTTATTAATAAATTTATTTATTAATATATATATATATATATTTATTATTTTATATATTATATATTATAATTTATGTTATATAATATAGTAATAAATTAATTATAATATTTATTTAATTATATACTTATTTATTAATAAATTTATTTATTAATATATATATATATATTAATTATATAAAATGATAATATTATTATTATTATATATATATATAATTGAATTAAAATAATTAAAAATAATAATAATAATTTTTTAATATTAATAACAACAACAACAACAACGATAGGAATAAAATAAATGATTTGAAATTAAAACAAAAATTGTATATATATATATATATATATATATATATATATATATATATATATGTATAATAATGAAATATATGTTGAATGTGAAAATTATTATACAATATCTTGAATAAATTGGTTATTCTACGTGTGTCGTGTTGTTTATACCGATCAAGTGAGTAGTGACGATTAGTATTGGTCCCTCATCGAAACGTGCGGCACGTGCAAGCAAAGCGAAGGGCCATCGGAAGGGCAGGTCAAAAGCTTTTGTACACGTGTGACTGATTTCTTTCAGCGGCCAATCGTTATACAGAACCTATCTAACGTTGTAAATTTTTCGAACACTTCTCTTACATTTTCTTCTTGGTTCTCTGGACAAGTTCGACGTCCCGTCGACGGAAAAAGCTATGACTTTCGACGATCGAATACTAAAGGGAATTTCCGGGGACGTTCTACATCCAAAGTTTTTAATATTTTACCTATACAATTGTTTTTTTTTTTTCTTTTTTTTTTCAATTTATCTAATTTTTGTTCTATTATTTTATATTTAATATTTAATACTATGTTTTATAAATTTTTATGGGGGTAAAATTATGATAAGGGAATTTAGTTTAAAAATTAAGTACATTGATTTTAAGTTTAAATTATATTTCAATATTATTATATATTATATCTAAAATAATAAATTTAATGTGTGTAATATTTAATTAATAAATTAATAATTTCTTTAAAATAATTTAAAATAATTAGATTAATTTTTTAATAATATATATTATATTTAAAAAATAATAAATTTAATGTTATATTAAAATATTAAATTAATAATATTTAATTAAAATAATTTAAAATAATAAATTTAATGTTATATTAAATTAATAAATTAATAATATTTAATTAAAATAATTAAAATTAATAAATTTAATGTTATATTAAATTAATAAATTAATAATATTTAATTAAAATAATTAAAAATAATAAATTTAATGTTATATTAAATTAATAAATTAATAATATTTTATTAAAATACTTAAAAATAATAAATTTAATGTTATATTAAATTAATAAATTAATAATATTTAATTAAAATAATTAAAAATAATAATAATATTAATTTTTTATATATTATATTTTGTATTTAAGCTATAATATTAATAAACAAATTTTGTTAACTGTATCACCACAATTGTTATAATTATTTTTGCAACTATGAAATGAAATAATTCATACTGAAACTATCAAATTTGTATTTCACTGTTAATATTTCTTATATCAATTGGTCTTGTTTAACCTACCATCGTAGATCAAACTTTATAGATATCTGTTTTTTTTATTTATTTAAATATATTATGAAATAAATTTATAAAATATGATTTGATTTCTATGTTACGAATTTGATTAGGTATTTATTTTTTCCTTTTCATCTTTTTAATATATATAAATTACGTGTCACGTTGTTTGTCCGCAATGGACTCCTAAACTACTGAACCAATTTTAATAAAATTTTGCACACTGTATGCAGTTTCGTCCAACTTGAAAGATAGAATAGTTTTTATCTTAATTTACAATCGCAATATTATTTTATTGCAAATTATTTGTTTATTAATCAAAGAGTCATGATTATCTCTGTTAGTTCGATAAGATTCTAGCAGATGGCGGTAAAAGGTAATTCGTTGACTTAAAGACGATATATATATATATATATATCTTATCTTCTTCTTCTTATCTTAATATATATATATAAATTACGTGTCACGTTGTTTGTACGCAATGGACTCCTAAACTGCTGAACCAATTTTAATAAAATTTTGCGCACTGTGTGCAGTTTCATCCAACTTGAAAGATAGGATAGTTTATATCTCAATTTATAATCACAATATTATTTGTTTATTAACAAAGAGTTATGATTATGTCTGTTAGTTCGATAAGATTCTAACAGATGGCGGTATAAGGTAATTCGTTGACTTAAAGACGTGTGTATCGAACTGATTGTGAGCTACAGCTCACACGTGGCGGGGCACCCCTAGTATATATATTATATTAAGATATTCAGAGACAGAAATCAGTACACATGAAAGTTAGATGATGAATATCTTCTGAACGCTTAATTTAATTGCCAAAACATAAGACACCATTTTTATAGAGCACTTAATTTTCTACAAAAATTTGTATTGCGCATTTTATAATAGTCATTTATTGTCGAGTTATAAAATTCATAAACAAAAATGAAATTTGTCTTAAAATAATCAAACTTAAATCTTCAATATCATTCAAATGGTAAGATTTACGGAAAAAATAGAAGATACCTTTTTTGTAGAGCATTAAATTCCCTACAAAATTTGTCTAGAACATTTTTCTGTACAATCAATAAATAATGAGGTATGAATTTTATTCTATTGGACTGAGATAAAAATAAAAAACTGCGATGCGGAGGATCTTCCTATTAAAATTAAGAGCTCATATTTGGTGAGAATTTTTTTAAGATGTCTAGCAACCCATTTTCCCATGGCACTTGTAAGAAAAAAAAATAATTGATTTTTTTGACAAACTCTAATATATATATAAAATAATTTAATTTATATTTGGAACAATGTTGAGTGTTTTTAGAATAAGATTAACTTTCTATATCTGTCTTGTGTTCTCTTCTCATGAGTTCTCTTTTAATCTGTGTAGTTGATCGCAGATCAACCGGATATCCCTTATAGCCGAGAATCTTGATTCGCGTCTCGAAGTCGAATACGCGACGTGAAAGTAGAATTATCGCGTGAACCTTCCTCAGACGTTAGTAAATACGTTTCCAAGTAGTTACTTTGACTAAGCTTTTGAGAGGAAAAGATGATGATAATAAATCTTCTATTTCTGTTAAACCTTTTCAGTAACGTCCCTCAACGACATCGTTTAATCGTGTTCACCTGCTTCCGTGAAACGTAACAGTGATATTTGCAAACGTTCTCTCTTTCGAAATGATTTGTTAGATCAGGATGAACCTTTGCATGATCACTTTATCTTCTCCTTACTGCGATAATCTATGATCCTTGTATGCAATAAATATATCTTACGTAATACTATCAGTTTTGCAAGAAATATATATATATATATATATATATATATATATATATATATATATAGAAATATTACTTTTTTTAAATATTTTTATATTAAAATATTTAATATATAATTTACTATAGAATTTTATAACATATTTATTAAATTATATACAAAATAATTATAATATTATTATTATTAATATTAAAATTATTATTATAATGTATAATTAATTTATAAATTAATTATAAATTATATTATATATAATATAATTATAAGTTCCTTTTTTTAAAAATATTTTTATATTAAAATATTTAATATATTATTTATTATAAAATTTTATAAGATAATTATATTATATTATAATATTATTATTATTATTAAAATTATTATTATTATTAAAATTTAGATAATTAATTTATAAATTAATTATAAAATATATTATATATAATATAATTATAATACTTTTTTAAAAATATTTTAATATTAAAATATTTAATATACAATTTACTATATAAAATTTTATAATATATTTTTTTAAATTATATTTAATTAAATATATAATATATAATACTATTATATTATATATAATATAATTGTAATATTAATTATTAATATTAAAATTATTATTAAAATTTATAATTAATTTATAAATTAATTATAAATTATAATATATATAATATAATTATAAGTTCCTTTTTTTAAAAATATTTTTATATTAAAATATTTAATATATTATTTATTATAAAATTGTATAATATAATTATATTATATTATAATATTATTATTAATATTAAAATTATTACTATTAAAATTTATAATTAATTTATAAATTAATTATAAATTATATTATATATAATATAATTATAAGTTCCTTTTTTAAAAATATTTTTATATTAAAATATTTAATATATTATTTATTATAAAATTTTATAAGATAGTTATATTATATTTTAATATTATATTATAATTATATTATATTATAATATTATTATTATTATTAAAATTATTATTATTATTAAAATTTAGATAATTAATTTATAAATTAATTATAAAATATATTATATATAATATAATTATAATACTTTTTAAAAAATATTTTAATATTAAAATATTTAATATATAATTTACTGTATAAAATTTTATATTTTTTTAAATTATATTTAATTAAATATATAATATATAATACTATTATATTATATATAATATAATTGTAATATTAATTATTAATATTAAAATTATTATTATAATTTATAATTAATTTATAAATTAATTATAAATTATAATATATATAATATAATTATAAGTTCCTTTTTTTAAAAATATTTTTATATTAAAATATTTAATATATTATTTATTATAAAATTGTATAATATAATTATATTATATTATAATATTATATTATAATTATATTATATTATATATAATATAATTATAATATTATTATTAATATTAAAATTATTATTATTAAAATTTAAATAATTAATTTATAAATTAATTATAAATTATATTATATATAATATAATTATAATACTTTTTTAAAAATATTTTAATATTAAAATATTTAATATATAATTTACTACATAAAATTTTATAATATATTTTTTTAAATTATATTTAATTAAATATATAATATATAATACTGTTATATTATATATAATATAATTGTAATATAAATTATTAACATTAAAATAATTATTACAATTTATAATTAACTTATAAATTTGTACTGCAATTAAAAATCGTTCATATAATACTCGTATAATTTAATATTTTTAAATAATACATTATTTATGATTTATTAGAAATTATCGTGTCTCAGCTAGGTACTCCGATTTTGTATAAATATATTTTTCAAAAAAATAAAATATATTTTTACTTTCGAATTCGTTCATTTTCTCTAATCATCGTGCTTATGAATAATACGAAAATAATTCGTTTTCATAAAATCGAGCGTTAACATAACTGAAGAATTGATCGTTTGTCGTATCAGTCTGTACAACTCGTTGACACAATTTGACAATTCTCTCTCTCTCTCTCTCTCTCTCTCTTTCTAATTCTTTACTCGCAAATTATGTAGCGTGTCAATCGCGTAACGAGACTATTGTGATTGCGATCTATGCGGGTAAGCTGTTCACGAAATGCACGCCGTGGGAACACGCGACTTGTCTATTGAATGACCGTATAAAATAATAACAATAATAATAATAATAATAATTATCATTGAACATTAATCAAAATAGAATGCCGGTCTGTCGATCTCTTTCTGTCGTTTTTAAATCGTTCCAAAATAAAGCCACCTATTACAATTCTATTTTGTTCTATTACGTTAGAATACGAATAGTACGAATAAAAAAGATAGATGCTTTGAAATATTTTTTTTTTTAGTAGGCAACATTTTTACGAACAATCACCAATATGATGTAAAAAGAAAAAAAAAATAATAATAATATAACCTACCTTTACTTGATGAACTTCTGTGTCTTCTACGCCTTAATCGACAATCATTCGACCTGTTCCTTCTGTCATCGGCATGAACGATACCATCAACTGCATCCGTTGGTATTGGTGGTGCCATAACGCTAGGTTCTACTAGGACTTCAACTGTTTGAGTAGGTCTTCTTCCGGAACAATGATTTCGATCTTTTCCAAGAAAAGTACCGACAGAGTGTCTTCTTTGACCTGATGCCGCTGATCCCGGTGACGGCAAGGTTGATGACAAATTATAGTACCTGTAACCAATGAAAAATTATACTTGCTTTATAATAGTTGACTTGTTGGTTTCACAAATCACGTAGGTAATCTTAACCCTTTCGCTACTACGAGCGACTATAGTCGCTCTCCATGTGATGCCACTCAGGTACTACGGGCGACTATAGTCGCTTTCCATGTGATGCCGCTCAGGTACTATGGGCGACTATAGTCGCTCCCGCTAAAGATGTCGCGTAATTGTATATATGATAAGCGCCTGCAGTTGCTATGCACAGAGTATCTCACTCTAAACATGCCGCATGAGTCTTTCGTTTTGCATCATTTGTTTTTTACGGGCTTCAATAATAAACCAAATGCCTCGATCATAAGTCTTACGACACCGGCTCGAACGTTGCGTGCACCGTGCACTGTTTCGGTGTAGCGCGCCGTACTGCGGGAGTACCTCGGCGGAGATCCGTCCCGTAGCGAAAGGGTTAATATATATATAAATTACGTGTCACGTTGTTTGTCTGCAATGGACTCCTAAACTACTGAACCGATTTTAATCAAATTTTGCACACTGTGTGCAGTCTCATTCAACTTGAAAGATAGGATAGTTTATATCTCTATTTATAATCGCAATTGACTTAAAGACGTGTGCATCGGACTGATTGTGAGCCACAGCAACGCGAGGTGGGGCACCCTTAGTATATTATATATATATTACCGTGAAATAACAAAATTGGAGAATGTCAAGATACAAATGGTTGAATGTTAATTCATCTCAAATACGTCGATGAAACACGAAATGTTTCAGTACATTCTGATACATTAATATTTCAGACATTATACAGTAACAATCTAGACATTCTTCAATTTCAACCTTTCACGGTAACATATATATATAAAATTATGTAGTAAAACTTTAGAAATTGATTGAAAAAGAAAGCGATATAAACAATAATTCCTTTATATGATATTAATAAAAATAGAGAAAATATTTGACTAACTTTGCATCATCAACACCAAGAAATACTTCTTCCGCGGAATCTTCATCGTCATCGTCTTCTTGGTCGTTGGCATCACCGGAAAGTCCACAGTAAACCATATCGTTTGAAAGAAGTTCACTAGCGGATTTGAGGACTCGTCTATTACGAGCAGGACGACGTCTGTCGTTCTCGGAGTGTGAATGTGATCTGTGATTAGATTTTGATTATTATGTCATTGATATCATAAAATTATAATTACAAGATATGGAATTTGTTTAATAAATAATATAACATATGTGATGTATAATACTATTGAGATTACGAGTGTTTTTATATAACAAATATATAATTATAATTTATAATCATTTTCAATTAATTTGGAAAGAAATACGTATAGGTAATTAGAATTAAATAGATTTTTACCTGTGAGGTAAATAAGTTGGTGCAACATCCGAGGGTCTAGGATCACCTTTGAGAAATTGTTGAGTCCTTTCGTGATCATTTGCACTAACAGATCTAAATAAATTTCTAAAGCTTCTTCTTTGATTAAACGGACCGGATGTGGCACCGTTTCCAACGCTTCTGGACAACATGGGTACCCTTTCTTCAGTTGGCGTTGACGGCGTAGATCCACTGGATCCACTTATTCGATGACTAGATGATTCCTGATGATTTGTTGAAGTACTAGCTGTCGAAGCTGATGTCACACTGGTTGAAGACGTGGCACCCATTTTGCAGGTAGCTCGACGTCGAAATAAACCCGTCAAGCCAGGGTGTCTGTGACGGTGCGTGTGATTCGTCGATGAGGATGGACAAATTGACGATGGTGTCGTCGTCGTCGTGCCCGTCGACGACGTTGACACCGACAACGAGAAATACGAGGGGTTGTCTGTAAACATACGGACAACCAACGTTCCGATGATCTAATTGATAAATCGATAAACAACTATTCGATTTTCTTCGATATCTTGTTGATCGAACACACTGATGTTAATTGTAACTTTAATGTTCCTATATATCTTTTCAATATTAATTATTATTTTAATTTGAATTTGTTAGAAATATTTTTGTAAATATTTCAATGTTTTTCTGCTTTAAATTGACTATTTGTTTAATTACGAAGACAAATTATCATTTTGATCGTTATTATTTATAAAAATATTATTATATTTCGATATTTGTCTTAATTACTTAAGAATCAATAAATAAAAAGTTCGATTATTAGAATATTATGTGTAACACAAGGAACGAAGATGATTCAAGTCTTATCGTTCATCCTAAATGGATAAAGTCAGGTGTGTATACATTTTCTAAATTTCACCTAGATCGTTTAGAAATAATTGAACTAATTTGACGCTTGATTAACTAGCAAATACAAATAAAAGTAATCTTCATTGATTTCTTGATTTTCTTTCAATGCTCCAATGAGATTATCGAATTCCATTGATACGTGATCCGGTTAAATTATTGGAATTTTAAAGAATCCATTAACAAGATTTAATTATAAGACTTCACTGATACCACTTTAGCATTCACGATTTGTCCGATTGAAATTTTATCATTTCATGTTACAAAAAGATTCAACAAAAAATTGTTCATTCTTCAGAATACAAATGACATATATATATATATATATGAGAAAAGAATTATTTTTAATTAATCACACACTGTACTCTCTCTAGATTATGGTGAATACTGTATAGTTCTTTCTTTTAAATATTACAACCGGAATACCATAGAAATAATTCACCGAACATAGAGTGTATTATAGTGACTGCACGAGGGTCCACCTGGGACTGTTCTGATAGCAGTGCATGGTGTCCACTGTCTATGGGACGCTATGGACGAAGTGAAGAAAATGAGTATAGTGGGGAGGGATGGACCGGACGCTGTGTACGTTAAGTCCCCACTCTACCCCACTACCCTGCTTCGTTAGTATCCCTCCAGGAACGTATACTCGGTTGCACCGGAAATGCACCTCCGCCAATACGATCCACGCGCTGTTACTCCTTGAAGATAAATCGACTTTGTAAGGGAAACGATGAGAAGGAGAATGAGCAGAAAAAGGAGTAGGGAAGGGAGAGGAGGAGGGAGAGGGAGAGGGAGGGGGAAGGGTTCAGGAGAAACCCCAAGAATTTTTACCACATCTTCCTACTCTACCCCTTCTTACAGTTTTTTTCTTTTCTTTTTTTTTTTTTTTTGCTTTTTATATATTCACTTAGGAGCTAAATTTACGATGTAATTTTTTTTGCAACTCATTTCTGCCATTACTGTTAGTGTCGTGATTAAGATTTAACATGTACATAATTTTGTTTCCTTGTAAAGATGGTTATCGTAATTAGCACAATTAGTATATAAATAATTTGATAAGAAATAAGATTTGAAAAAAAAATTGATAATTTAAACGTGCTGCTGTTAATGTTTCAACGTAACATGACATTACAATTTTTAAATAAGTATATGTCGTGGATATTTATTCATCTTATTTATTTATTTTTTTTTTTTTTTTTTTAAAGGATTCGAGTCATTTCTTTATTAAGGCCGGTGATACATATAAAATAAAAAAAAAGCGAATTTCTTTTTTTTTCATAAATAGTTAGTTTACCATCTTAACACATTAAAGGCAGGGGGGGGGGTTGATCTTGACGAAAGTATGCTAGGTAACGCGGCGACCGCCCATACATACTAAATACAAATGTAAAGTGGCGCATTAATTGCGCAATGTGGTTGCAAACCGTACTAATACAACTTCCGCCTTTAAGCTACAGTCGAGATAAATCGTAGTACTACGACTCCCGCCTTTAATGTGTTAAAAATATGCGTGTAAATTTTTAGAATGAAATTCGCATTATTTATCGATTAAAAATTCATTTAAGTGCACCGCCTCAACTCGACTTTTTTCAAAGTGTGCTGAAAGATAACTCAAAAAGATTTCAACCGATTCTTATGAAAATTAGCAAACATTTTTCTTATAGTATTAGCTTCTAGTTGAATTTTTAAAATGCCACAAGAATTTTCAATAATTGCCATTTTTGACCCAAAAACTGTTTATAAAAAAGGGTCAAAAATCAGACTTTTTTTGTCTGAGTCGTGCCAATTTACAATTTTTTGACTTTTTAGTTTTTCCTTAGTTCAACTAGAAGATACATGTTTTATGAACATGCTCCGACCCTTTTTTTAATTTTAGATTGCTAAAAATCACCATAATTGATTCTTATATTTTAATATGTAATGAATAAACGTGCTGAGTTTCAAAATGATTCATTTATTTCTTCCACTTTAAATAAGCCTCTGTAAAACGGTCAAAATTTAGGCGTTTAAAAACGTTGTTGTAAAATTATTTTCCTCTCCTATAATATTATATTATTTTTCTCAAGATAATTTATGTATATTTGATTTTGTGAGAAAATATTTCTGAAATAATAATATTGAGAATATTTTTGTTCTTTTACATTAATTCTTTTTATTAAGATAGTGATAAATCAAAATTACGAAAAAAAAAACTCGATAACGATGAAGTCAATGTAATACTCGATAAATATTTTAATGCATTGAATATCCAACGTTTTATTATTATAAACAACGTAGTATAAAAACCCGTGTTATATGTAAATAAAACTATTCGTAATAACTTTTACACGTTGCATAGGTGTCTAATATATTTGTGTGTTACGTAGTACATTTTATAGTTTCAACATTTATTTTAAAAATAAATTTATTGTTGTTATTATTTCAAAATAAACTAACAAAAAATATCATTTTTTTATATATACCAAAATTGATATCATATTTTAATTAATACACATAATTTTGTGTGTAAAACTAACTCAAAAACCCACATAACATAAAAATTTTCTCAAACATTTCTTGAAAAGTTTGAAATCTTTCAAAAAGGGTTTCTAAAAAAATCTTTCTACAAGATGAAAATGTCCGCGTTCAGAAACTGATAAAATAATTGCCATTTTTGACCCAAAAACCGTTAAAAAAAGGGTTAAAAATCAGACTTTTTTATCTGAGTCGCGCCAATTTACGATTTTTTGACTTTTTAGTTTTTCCTTAGTTCAGCTAGAAGATACATGTCTTATGAACACGCTCCGACCCTTTTTTTAATTTTAAATTGCTAAAAATCACCATGATTGATTCTTATATTTTAATATGTAATGAATAAACATGCTGAGTTTCAAAACGATTCATTTATTTTTTCTATTTTAAATAAGCCTCTGAAAAAACGGTCAAAATTTAGGCGTTTACATGTTTCGCCGGCCTTAACACCTTTTCATACTATTCAATCTTTTCAACTATCAAAGAGGTCGCATCTTTTTAAAGTCAACAGCACATGATTTTTGTTTTTTTTTTCTTTTTCTTTTTCAAAAGGGTCACTCAACCATTTTAATGACGTAAAAAAAAACCTAGTAACCCAACACGACTAAACCGTTAACTCGTAGTTAATATGAACGATATTTTTTTAAAAAAAGAAACACACAAAAAAAAAAAAAGAAAATACACAAATGAAATAATCGTCGAATGTTGTTTAATATTAAGCGAATTGATTATTTATCATATGTTAAAATATGTATCCTTTTTGAATCTTACAGTTGAGTTTAAAGATTGCATAGAGTCCCATAAAGAATTTTGTGTAGAAGATTAGAATTACGTGGGGTGACTAGAAATAAAGAAACGAGAACGGTATCGTCGTACGTCTTAGGATTATGAATTGTCATCGAATGGTAGGGATTTTTATAAGAAGAAAAAAAATATATATAAACGTTCACGAGAAAGAGAGAAAGAGAGAGAGAGAGAGAGAGAGAGAGAGAGAGAGAAGCATTGAGTAAAAAGGCAACGTTCGAATAGATCGAATTACTTTCATCATTTTTTAGAATTTTTTTTTTTTTTTTCTTTTCCTTGCCATGAAAAGTACGCGGATTTTTCTATAATCTTCTTTTCACTTTCTTTTATTCTTCATCTTTTTTCTTTTTTTTTTTTTTTTTTATTAGCTCTCCCCCCCTCAATTTCTTTCTTAAGAAGAGTCGCACGTTGAAAATTAGAAATCTCATGGAATAGAAAAAGGGTCGTGTTACTGGTACCTTCAAAAGGGCCGCCTTTTTCATGAGAAGAACGAAGAAGAAACCACGGCTGGCTTTTGATTAGCCTAACGCGTACCCTTTTTCTGCTGCTTGGGTTACTACTACTCTCTTCGTTTTTCTCAGAACTCGACGATATTGATTAAAAATCTGTTGACGTATAAGATAAGTTTCCTCTGATAGTAACGATATTAATCAAAATGAAATAAATGACATTTTTTTTCGATAATTTTGTTGAATATGAAAAGAAAAACGTGTAATATCAAAAATACAATTGTCTATAAACTTATTAAAGATGAACGTTTTCATTAATGCATTGAATTAAATTACAAAGTTTTTTTTTATAATATGTAAGCATGTTTCAAACATTGATGTATTTTTTTTTATTAATCATTGTTCATTTTTTTCTGTATTTATTTAATTTGCAATGTATGTAAGCATGTTTCAAACATTGATGTATTTTTGTTATTAATTATTGTTCATTTTTTTTCTATATTTATTTAATTTGCAACGTATGTAAGCATGCATGGAGACTAGACAAGGAGCACAAACTCCATGTATACAAATGAGATATAAAAATAAGAGGGCGCCTGTGTTCGCCTTGTACTAAAATGGAAGGGGAATAAGGCGGTAGTTTAAACAAAAATTATAATACGAAACAAAGGGTAATCATTTAGATTGTTCAAATATAAATAATTGAAATTAAATAAATAATTATTTAATAATCGTAAAAATATGAGTAAATAGTAATAGTAATAATAATAATAAATTTAGATTAAATCCTAATCATTTAGAAAAAAAAATAGTGTTAAATATAAATTTTATTGATAATAAAAATCAGTTAGATAAAAGTAATGGTTATTGTATTTTTTCAATAATTATTTACAATACAAAGTTAAAGATATAAGTAAAATACTAATACTAATAGTTAATTGCGCACACCCTGCCCATTTTTATATTTATCATTTTTTATTAATCTTATTTTTATTATTTTATTTTTCTTATTATTTTTTGTTTACATACAAGTATTAGGGTTAAGAACTATTTGCTCACTTCACGTATCGGTTTGTTACTATATTCAAAACAGTACAAAGGATTATTATTAGCGACCCTAGTGGTGAAACAAGAAAACTTAAACATACGATTTGCGTGGACATATTTTGGCAATTAATACGTTTGAGTTTGTGCTCCTTGTCAAGTCTCCATGCAAACATGTTTCAAACATTAATATATTTTTGTTATTAATCATTGTTCATTATTTTTATGTATTTATTTAATTTGCAATGTATGTAAGCATGTTTCAAACATTAATATATTTTTGTCATTAATCATTGTTCATTTTTTTCTGTATTTATTTAATTTGCAACGTATGTAAGCATGTTTCAAACATTGATAAATTTTTGGTTTTTATCATTGTTCATTTTTTTCTATATTTATTTAATTTGCAACATATGTAAGCATGCATGGAGACTAAACAAGGAGCACAAACTCCATGTATACAAATGAGATATAAAAATAAGAGGGCGCCTGTGTTCGCCTTGTACCAAAATGGAAGGGGAATAAGGCGGCAGTTTAAACAAAAATTATAATACGAAACAAAGGGTAATCATTTAGATTGTTCAAATATAAATAATTGAAATTAAATAAATAATTATTTAATAATCGTAAAAATATGAGTAAATAGTAATAGTAATAATAATAATAAATTTAGATTAAATCCTAACCATTTAGAAAAAAAAATAGTGTTAAATATAAATTTTATTGATAATAAAAATCAGTTAGATAAAAATAATGGTTATTGTATTTTTTTCAATAATTATTTACAATACAAAGTTAAAGATATAAGTAAAATACTAATACTAATAGTTAATTGCGCACACCCTGCCCATTTTTATATTTATCATTTTTTATTAATCTTATTTTTAATATTTTATTTTTCTTATTATTTTTTGTTTACATACAAGTATTAGGGTTAAGAACTATTTGCTCACTTCACGTATCGGTATGTTACTATATTCAAAACAGTACAAAGGATTATTATTAGCGACCCTAGTGGTGAAACAAGAAAACTTAAAACTTACGATTTGCGTGGATATATTTTGACAATTAATACGTTTGAGTTTGTGCTCCTTGTCAAGTCTCCATGCAAACATGTTTCAAACATTATTATATTTTTGTTATTAATCATTGTTCATTTTTTTCTGTATTTATTTAATTTGTAACGTATGTAAGCATGTTTCAAACATTGATATATTTCTGTTATTAATCATTGTTCATTATTTTTCTGTATTTATTTAATTTGTAACGTATGTAAGCATGTTTCAAACATTGATATACTTTTTTTTTATTAATCATTGTTAATTTTTTTCCTGCATTTATTTGATTTCTAACAAAACATAGACACAACGTTCTATGAAAACTCAAATCAACACAATTACTCTGTAAAAATTAACTGAAAAAAATTAGTATTTGTTTTTGTTTTTTTTTTTTTTTCGTAAGATAAACAACGTGAACAAACAAAAATGTTCAATGAGTCTTACAAAATTTTATTTTGAACAGGCATATGTATCTGTGAATGGATTCTGTTAAAAAGAAAAGGAATTTTTATCTACGTTCATTTAGAAATTTATCTCTTCCTCGAATTTCTCATTTAAATAGAAAGAGATAGAGATATATGTGAGAAACAGTGAAAAAGCTAGTGAGAGAGAGAGAGAGAGGTGTAAAAAAGGGACAGATTGATGGTACGGAATACGCGGTAGTTGCATATGTTGAGAACGTGATTATGCGTAAATTACGTGACTCTAATCTGTAATCTACACAACTGGGGTTTGGTCCAGGTTAGACTGTAAAATGCCATACTCACCGACTGCCATGATGACCTCCTATCCTCTTCGACCAATCCTGGACCACCTTTGTTGAAATCCTGTATCAGCAATGCAATAAAAACATTGAAACACTTTTGGAATTTCTTCGTCGTATGAGAAACTAGGATTAAAGTTAAATTTATGATATTTTGGTATATATTAAATGGATTGGTATATATATAGGTATTGTATCCTATAATAGGTATAGGTATAGGTAATATATATAGGTATAGGTAATATATATAAGTATAGGTATCCTATAATATAGGATTGGTAATATATATTTGGTATATATTAAAAAGATAAATTTGAAATCAATTTACGTAAATATGATAAAAATTGCAAAATATCTTGTATCGATATTTTATTCTAATAATTCAATGTGAAATATATAAAAAATATTTAAATGTTTTAGTTGTTTATCATTGTTCAATGATTTCACGAAAATTAATTCTTTGAAAATGAAAAGGGATGAACATAAATTTACACCCTTTTGTAAAATTATTCAATTACTAACTTAAAACTAATATATATATAATTACAATTCCTTTTTTTTTTAAATTATTTTAAATATTGTTTTGAATAAAAAAGATATAAAGTAAGATTGTTTCATTTTATTTTTCATTTGAATAGAACAAAAGGAAACGGATCGCGAAAGATAATGTTAATGAACGCGATTTAATTTAATGATAAATTGCAACGAAGTAAATTACAATGAAAATGAACGAATTTAAAACTATGTTAATAATGAATTAACGATGGTTAGTTACTTGCATCTCATTATAAAATTCGCTCAGTTCACGATTTGATTGAGTAATAATGTGAATACGTACAATGTAATTAATTAAATTGAATCTAAAACGATTTTCATGACGATTTTAAAGCAACAGACTGGTTGGCTGGCTGGCTGGCTGGCTCGTCAAATTTATATCCAATTAAATTAATAATTTAAACGTAATGAAATGTATTTTACATGTAGAACTTATAACAGTGTTTTCTATGATGTTACTTATGTTGTTCTAAAATTGTATTTATTTATTTTTGCCCTGACATTAATTGATTTTTTTGATCATCTATTCTTCTAAGATTTCTGAAATGTTTGTAAAAGAAAAATAGATTGATGAAGTAATTTAAAATTAGAATTCAATAAATTGTTATTTAAACAATTTGGAAAATTTTATTAATGTTTTTTAGGCTTTTTAGAATATTATTTTATAGTTTAATATAATGAATATTATAATAACGAAATAAGCTATTAAATAATATATAAGGTCACTATGGAATATATGGTCACTATGGAATATATGGTCTAGTTGGTTGTATTAAGGATCACATTAGGTTTTGTCAAGGTTTTTTTTTAAATTTATTTCTTTTTCTAAAAAAACCTTAACGCAACCCTGAAAAAGATTAATGTCTTTCTTCTCAAACAAACTCTTCAAACCTAGTCATATGTATTAAACTGACCAACCTTGGATATTCTATAAAATGCCCAGATTCTTTATATTGACTTTAATATATTATTTAATTATTTTGATAATTATTTTAGTATTTAGACTTTTATTTATTCGTGAAATGTTTTTTATGACAGTTAATTTTTAGCTGTAGATGTTATTAAGATCAACAAAATAAAAAATATTAAAATAAAGTTAGACCACCCGAGAAAATATTTTATGTAAGGTAAGTCGAGGGAATATGCTACAGCTGAGGAAAAAATCAATTTAAAAAGTACATAAATAAATTCAATGAAACTTAAATACATGGATTTAATAAACGTTGCCTCTATTCATTATATGGTCTAAATATTTATTTAAATATTAATTAATAACAATAAATTAGTGCGTGTTGAAAGTTGCATATTCCCCACATGTAGGGGTAATATGCCACTTACTCAAAAAAGAACTTCATTTCATATAAATATCACAAATAACTCGTAATTTAATACTTTTACAGTATAACAAATATAATTTTGATTAACTACATTAATAATTATAATAAATAGCTTCAAAAAAACGAGATAACAATAATAAATTTGACCAATTTTATGATTTACATACAGGACAAGTTTCACTTTCACAACAAGTTTCGTACATCCATTTTTCACATTTGCCACATTGCACCCAATCGCATTTCGGTCCTTTTTTACTATAAAAACTTATGTGGCTCACAGGACAAAAGTCTCCACTGGCATATTATCCCAACTCATTTTGTGGCATTTTGCCCCGAATGCACAAAAAAAATGTTAAAGTAAAAAAATAAGAAAGAGTCTTACTTGTTACGTTTTAAAATCAGTGCCGTTATGAAATATTATTAATTCTACACAATATACAAAAATTCGTTTTAAGAAAATCGTATAAATATGATAGAAAATAAACATTAAAATTAGAGAAAATTGTAGATTCTCAGCAAATTAATTCAACTGTGTCTAGAAAGCAACTGAAAACTACGTCGGTATACTGTAGTATTTACTCAGTATGGTCAGCTTTACATAATAAACATCTCAATTTTGCTCCTATCGATATTTTAATATATATAAATAACGTGTCACGTTGTTTGTCCGCAATGGATTCTTAAACTACTAAACCGATTTTAATAAAATTTTACACACTGTGTGCAGTCTCATCCAACTTGAAAGATAGGATAGTTCATAATCTCAATTTATAATCGCAATATTATTTGTTTATTAACAAAGAGTCATGTTTATCTCTGTTAGTTCGATAAGATTCTAACAGATGGCGGTATAAGGTAATTCGTTGATTTAAAGATGCGTGTTATCGGACTGATTGTGAGCTACAGCACCCCTAGTATACTTATAATTATAGGAGATATAGCAAAGTGGCATATTCCTCCGACTCACCTTATATATGTATATATTTAATATTTTAATTTAAAAGTAAAAATAATTATTGAAACATAAGAAGATTCACGATAACGATTTCAAATAAAAATAAAAAGTGAATGTTTTTTTGAATGAACGAAACATTAATAAAATAAAATAGTTGTATTTTCCAAAGGAATAAATTCGTTTGTAAAATTGACGATAAATTGGATTCATTGAAAAGATAGAAAATAAAATATAAAATATTTCAATCATTGATTGTCTGTCCATCATGTTTTGTGACAAAAGTATTAAAAAGCACAGATTTATTTGATAAAAAAAATAAAAAAAACTAAAAAAACAATTCGTTGGATAACACGTTAACACATTAGTACACACGCTTTGCAAGATTACGAATAAAAGAGAACATTGGTAAATAAAGAATTGCGTCATTGATCTTTAAAAGACGATTGAAGTGATCGAATTAATGTATGTTTACTTTTTTCTTTGAGATTTTAAATACTCGGTTACAATTATAATTACAGTTACAGTTCGGTCGTCCTAGTGTAAACATGTCGAGTACTATTCGTGTCACTTTGAAAGAAATATTTTTTAGAAGGTAAAATATATTTTAAGTATTAATATTTCAACAATTTTTTATTAATTATTAATTATTATTGTTAGTTCACTAAATTCACATCATTTTTTCTCAACTTTTTTTTATATCAAATTGAAAATGAACATTCGTGAAGAAGCAATTTATTTTCTAAATTTTCTGCTTTAAATTTTTATAAATTAATATAATTTAAATAAATATTATATATATATATATTTTTTATATTATCATTATATTAATATAATATATTTTTTTAATTTTAATTATGTTTATAATTAATATAATTATTATTTATTAATAATATAAAAAATAAATAAAATATTAATATATAATTTATGTTAATATAATTAATAT
This sequence comes from Polistes dominula, assembly GCF_049000335.1. NCBI lineage: Eukaryota > Metazoa > Arthropoda > Insecta > Hymenoptera > Vespidae > Polistes > Polistes dominula. The sequence continues at coordinate 515,658 of NW_028301034.1, forward strand.
AAATAATAATAATAAAATATAATATATTAAAATTAATTAATTTTTTTTAATTATAATATAAATTTATATATTTATAATATAATAATTTATTATAATATAATATATAAAATATAATATATTAATATATAATTATTATTAATATATAATATAATAAATAAATATATTAATACATTAATTTAATATAAATAATAATATAATACATATATTTTATTATATTAATGTAATTATATATATATATAATATATATATTTATTATTATAAAAATATATATATTATAAAAATATATTTAATATTTTTATATTATATATATTTTTTATTTTATATTATATATATTTTATATTATATATATTATATATATTATATTATATATATTTAATATGTTTAATATTATAAAAATATATATATAATAATATATATATATGTAAATTATTTATATGATTTTTCATCAATGAATTATTATTTATCACTGAATTCTATTAAAATAATTTTGCTGAATAAAAAACAAACATTATAACACAATAATAATTATTAAATATTCTTATTATAAAATGTCATTGGATTTGACAAAGAAAAATGATGAGATATTTAAACGAATCATGTATTAGTTTGATCAAGAGAAAGTGTACGAATATCGAGGTAGTTTCATTCATCTAGCAGAAAATATACGAGAATATTATATTTAGCTCGCTAGTATGCAGATGGAGATAGATAGATAGAGAGATAGAATGAGATAGAAAGAGAGAGAGAATGAGAGAGAGAGAGAGAGAGAGAGAGAGATAGGACACGAGAGACGCGTGTCGCACGAGAGTATCTCATGGTTACGTGAAAATATGAAAGAGAAAGAGAGAGAGAGAGAGAGAGAGAGAGAAAGAGAGGATGAAAGGGTAAAATCGAGCACGGAGAGTGGTTCATTCATGTTTTATGAACGATATTGGTGTTGCAAATCGTTGTCACGCCACGTTCGTTCGTTCTTTGGTTCGTTGCGATCGCAGCTGCATTTCCTCTTCCGTTGCACTCGTCATTGATCTTTCAGTATTTCGCGCACACTCTACGTCATCGTAATACCTTTAGTCCAGATATCTGGGTTAATTAATGTGATCCTCGTTTCTATGTAATTGAAAAGAAAAGAAAAGAAAAGAAAAAAGAAGACAAAGAATGATAAAAGTAATTACGAACTTTTATATTTTCCAATTTTTTTTGTTTTTTTTTTTTTGTTCATAGTGAAAACTTCTTTAGAATTGAAGTTGATTTTTCATTGAAATTTTTTTTTTTTTTTGAAAAATTGTTAAACTTGTCATTTTTTCTAACATTTAATTTTAATCGTTACAATTTCATGAGTTATGCGATAACGAATGTATTCGCACAGGCTTGTGTGTGTGATATAAATCATTATTTTATTTTTTTTTTTTTTTGGATGACAAGAGGAAAAATTATTTCGTACGTTTGTCATGAAATTTTTCTCGAAAAAAAAAAAAAAGAACTAACTTATTTTTAATCACAAATACCACGAATAGGATCTTAAAGAATATTATTTTTGTCCGATAAAAATATTTGTTTTTATTTTTTGTTTGTTTTCTCACAAGCAATAACGTTCTCTCAAATTTCTTTTTTTTCACAATTTTTCTTTGCATCTTCGAGTAAGTCAAATTTCATCCATGAGAATCCTAAAATTCGTTCGTCCATTAAGAATCACTTAAAACGTTGTAACTTGATGGATCGCGAAAATCTGTCCGGTTTCGTGTGAAATAAGTAAGATATATAACGCGATAAATCACGCGTATATCACTCGTAAATTTTCTCATTTCAAGAATGATATCGTAGGGTTAAAAGATACCTGACTTTTTAAAGATCTATTAAAACCTTGAATAAATTCTCGCTGTTTTTTACAAAATAAAAACTTTATTTAAAATATAAAGAACAAAAACGTTTTATTGAAAGTATTGTCCATCACTAGAGACCACTTTCTCCCATCGATCTGGCAGTATATGAATTCCGCGTTGGAAAAACGACATGTCTTTTGAGGTTATCCAAGAATCGACCCATTTTTTAGCTTCTTCGTAAGAATGAAAACGCTGCTCAGCTAAGCCATGTGCCATTGAACGGAATAGGTGAAAATCGGAAGAAGCTATGTCAGGTGAATACAGCGGGTGGGGTAGAACTTCTCATCGAAACGTTTCCAGGTAGGTTGTCACTGGTTTTGCAACTTGAGGCCGGGCGTTGTCATGTAACAAAATCACTTTGTCGTGTCTCTTCTCGTATTTCGGCCGTTTTTCTTTTAGGGCTCGACTCAAACGCATCAATTGAAGTCGATAGCGATCCCCCGTGATAGTCTCATTCGGTTTGAGCAGCTCATAATAAATTACACCCTGCTGATCCCACCAAATACAGAGAGGAAGCTTCGAACCATGGATATTTGGTTTTGCGGACGATGTTGATGCATGGCCAGGCTTACCCTATGATTTTCTACGCTTTGGATTATCATAGTGTATCCATTTTTCATCGCTAGTCACGATACGGTGCAAAAAAACCTTTTCTTTTCTGCCGTTGAAGCAGTAGTTCACACGTGACAAGACGCCAAAAAGCATGTCTCTTGGCTTCAATTTATATGGCAACCAATGTCCTTGCTTCTGGATCATTCCTAACATTTTTAAACGTTTTGAAACAGTTGACTCATCAACTTGTAATGTTTTTCCAAGTTCTGCTAGCGTCTGAGATCAGTCTTCATCGAGTAACTCCTCCAATTCTCTGTCTTGAAATTTTTTTGGTGCTCCAAAACGTTCTTTATCCTCAAGTTCAAAATCATTATTTTTGAAGCGTCGAAAGCAGTCTCTGTATGTCGTATCCGACAGAGCATTGTCACCATAAGTCTCAACAAAAATTCTATGTGCTTCAGCTGCCGATTTCTTTTGAATAAAGTAGTGCAATAAAATTCCCCGCAAATATACTTTAGTTGGTACAAAAGTAGACATTTTTAAAATTCTTAAAAAATTATTTTGTTTACACTAAAGTGAACTATCATACACTGAAATTTCAGATTAGATACAGTACTTCCTTGCAAGTGCGTTACCATTCGAAATTTCAAGCACGGAGTACTGCTATTGCCATCTTTGATGAAACAGCGAGAACTTATTTAAGGTCCTAATATGTATATTAAACGTGTTCCGATTTTTGTTCGTTAATCGCAAACATTCGAAGAGAGAGAGAAAGAGAGAAGAGAATTTTCAACGCGCGATAAAAACATTGAAATTTTCGATAATAAATGAGCAGTAAAAAATCAAACTCCAATTGAAGGGGGGTATCAGAGAATCCCCCCCCCCCAGATTAGTGAATAATCGAGAACTATACTATATTTTACGAACGACACTTACGTTGCGAATAATAATTTTCGTTAGTGCAGCTGCGCCATGACGTTTCCTGTTGCGTGCGCCCTATCGTGTTGTTAATCTTTGTGCTCGTAACCTATGAGCGTTACAAATCAAAACTCCGCTGTACGGATTTAAACGTCATGTCACTAACTTATCTAGTAGTGATAGGAAGGAAGGAAGAAAGAAAAGAAAAAAAAAAATAGAAAAAGAAAAGGAACAAAAAAATAAAAGGTTCCATTAGCGGACACGGACATTGATTTCTTTTGTTGGTATATATATATATGTATATGTATATATATTTATTATTGTTTCTATTCTTATTTTTTTAATTTTTTTTTTTTTTTACTAAGTAGAATCAAGATGGAATTCATGTTTACGCGAGCGTATAAGATAATTAAGAGAATGAATAATTACTGAATCGTATCTGTAGAATAAAATGAAAAAGGACAGAGGAGGAAAAATTACTGGAGATGTAATTAATAGATCAAGAAAGAAAGAATGAATGAATGAATGAATGAATGAATCGTCATGAGATTTTTATCAGTTTTGATTTTGAGTAAATTAAGATCGTAGATAAACGTTAGTGCGTGCAACTGTTAACGAAAGTTCTTTGAATAATTGCTTAAGTTAAAAAGAAAAATTACTATTGAAATCTGACAAACTCGTTCGGTTCTAACAAGGGGAGTAAGGGGAGGTAAAATGGAATATAATTAGCATCGTACAAAGTTCACTCTTAGTTAGTTCGGTTGAGCAGTCAGTTGAGTTGTTCGATGTTCGTTCATTCGTTACAGTATTCTTCTTTATCGTTTGACTTTCTTTGCTCGAATTATTATAGAAATATTCTCCATAATGTTCTTCTTTGATAAGTATGCTACAATTTGTGACAGTTGCTATCAAATACAATTTCAAATCAGGTCATTTAATTTGTTTCTCAACTATCAATTTTAATGAAATATTTCTTCTATTTTTTTTTCTTTTTTTAAATTGTAACAGTGAGATCTCATACATCGTTTTATTAGATTAACTCTATCATTGATTTTAACATAACGTATTACGAATTACGAATTTCATGAGCAAAACTCAAATATTTTCCATAATGTTCTTCTTTGATACGCATGCTACAACTTGTGACAGTTGTTATCAAATACAATTTCAAATCAGGTCATTTAAGGGACCATCTCAGTGTAAAATTTAAAAAAAAATCGATTTTTTTTGGGTCTTATCTTGAAGTACATATAGTTGTACGTGTTCTGTACAATTTTCAAATTTCAATTCGAATTATTACAGTCGCTACAACCTTTTTTGGAAAAAGAGATTGGAGCGTAAATTGACACGCGCTAAACTTTAAACGCGTTTTTCTCAAAATGCCCTTTTTACAAACGGTGTCACCTCTCAGAGGGAGAGTTTTCAAGCTATCGACTTGAAATTTTTACAGAATTTTTTTTACTTTATTCTTTATGTCCCTATGGAAGCTTTTTTTTTTTAATTCTTCCTATTTTTTCACACGAAAAACTGTTGAAAAACAGGGGCTAAATTTCGTACTTTTTCTTCAAACCGTCGCCATTTTGTCAAATTTCAAAAAAATAACCTCCATAGGGACATAGCGGCTTTCCTACAGATTAATGATCAATTTGATTTTTTTCTTTGAGATGCAAACTGCGATCACAATCGTTGACACCGATTGTCCCCATTTTTGTTACTCACTTTTTCAAATAATTATTAACAATAAGTAAAAATAAATAAAAACGAATGAAAAAAATATTTTTGTATTGTTAACACGTTAAGCGCCACGCCGAATTTGCGTGCCTTTCCGTTCAGGCCACAGTTAGCCGTCAGGCGGGCTCTGCCGGGCCGCTCGCCGATAGGCGAGCCAGAGTATAAACAAATGTCGGGTAACGTAATCCGGCCGGGGCTTGCCTTCGTATGTTTACCTCTCCACTTGTAGATAAGATGCACTCGAGAGCCTGACATTTTCAAATCGCAATAAATACTTTGTATATACTTTGTTTATATCCGTATAGTCCCTTCTCCGTCGTAGTAGAGAAAAACCCGAAAAGCGAGGCCTAATAACGCCCAAACGCGTAAGATATCCTCAGTTGCATAGATATCCTTGAAGCATTGACCAAACTAAAACCGATATCGCATAATTTAAATGTTCAGTCTCACAAGTATGCAAAGACGGACACACGCGCCGCGATAGAAGAACGAAAAGTCTGCCGTCGGTCCCTAGGGACCGACGTGGCCTGAACGGAAAGTCTAGCGTCGGTCCCTAGGGACCGACGTGGCGCTTAACGTGTTAAAGAGTGGTCTTATTCGAGGAAAAAAAACATCCCGATCCCCTCCTGCTATCCATCCGAAAAAAAATCACGAAAATTGACATTTTTTTGGGCCGGTTACACTGAGATGGTCCCTTAATTTGTTTCTCAACTATTAATTTCAATGAAATGTTTTTTCTTTTTTTTTTTTTTAAATTGTAACAGTGTGATCTCATAAATCGTTTTATTAGATTTATTCTCACTGATGTTATCATAACGTATTACGAAATTCATGAGTAAAACTCGTATAAATCGATAATACTGAATCCTTTTATCAAGGGATTCCCCACATTTCACTTAACGATTTTTCATTGGTTGAATTTCGTTTTTCCACGAATCGAATTCGCCATCGAGTCAGCGAGTCATGAGAGTTTGCGTCTTGCAATTCTCGTTGCTGCAACGAGCACGCGTACTATTTTCGTACGCACTCTAAACGAAGAAGAGAGAAAGAGAGAGAGAGAGAGAGAGAGAGAGAGAGAGAGTTAAAGTGATGTACGCGTTTTACGAAGGAAAAAAAGAGAAAGAAAGAAAAAGAAGAGGAAGAAGATGAAGAAGAAGAAGAGAGAAAAGGGTGAGGGGGTGGAGTAGAAGGAGGAGGAGGAGGTGGAGATGGGTGTAGGTTATCGTTCCCATGAAAGCTCCACTCTTTGATTTACTCTCCCTGTCCAAACGAATCAGCTGATGCGATGAATCACGGTGAATAGCTGCGCGAATTAACACGTATATACTATCTGTGTATTAACTCGATTCACCGTCGAGAAATATTTGCACGAGGAATCTCTACGTGTATACGTGTGTGTGGGTGTGGGTGTATATACATGTGTGTTTTTAAAAAAGATCTCTCTCTCTTTCTCTCTCTCTTTATCTCTTGATTTATTTTATTTCTTTTTTTTTTTTTAACTTCTATTTGTTATCATATCTTTTATCGAGATTTTTGAGGTTGCAGAACGAAGACAAAACAACACCAGTTACACTTGGACGTGTCTTGAATTAATTTAGAAAATGAATTTACTCGACTGCGTCCTTGCATCGAGATAACGGATTAGATAGAGAGAGAAAGAGAGAGAGAGAGAGAGAGAGAGAGAGAGAGATGGCAGACTAAATAAAAAATTAATAAAAAAAAAAAACAACTAAATTCTTTCCCATTCGTATGTCGTTGACCTCGTCAACGTAACATGTAAAAAGAGATGAAAATAAAATAAAATCAAAAAAAGAAAATACAAGTACTAGAAGATCGATCAAAGACGTAATACGCCTTTCCCGTGTATTAATTAATCTTAATTATTATGGAAGAAAATCATTAGAGCTATATCTTATGTTTATGATAGGTATTGATTATAGTTGTTTTTTTTTTTTTATTAAAGGAAAGAAAGAAACGTGATACAGCTGGCATAACGATTGGTCACCGATCGTTTGCCCTTTTCTATTAATGGAACTTCCGATCGTAGGTTTCAACTAAGAGAACTAATTCGCGTTGATCTCAACCGCTGCACCTGCAAAACCGAATTTCCGGTGTAGCACGTGCCCTCGTACTCCTAGGCTTGTACTACTGCTAGCATACTTCACGCCCACAATTCCCCCCCCCCCTCACTCTCTCTCTCTCTCTCTCTCCTTCTCTCTCTCTCTCTCTTTCTAGATCGAGATACGTGCCACACGGATCGTTAACTTCTACGTCGGCCGCGTAAATTAAAGTAAATTTCTGATTTATGCACACTGATAACGGATTTAACGTCCATCTGGGTACCTTAAGTACCTATGTATAAGGACAACCATGAAAAAGGGTCTCAAAAGAATAACTGACAAGGTTTTAACTATCGTTGTTCTCTTTTTCTTTTCATTCCTTTCTTTTTTATATTTCTTTCTTTTATTTCTCTTATATTTCTTTTACGTTACCAATGTCAGAAAAAAATGGATTTAATCGAATATTGCTACGTTATTTATTATTTATTAATTTATTAGAAAATCAAAGGTTTATATTTCGATACGTTTTTTTAATATTACATTCGGTATGATATTTGTTTCATATTTTTAATCAATTTTATTGTATGCTTTGTTAAATGTTATTATTTTGTATTCCATCAATATAGTTAATATTATCTAATTTATTTCTGTGATTTGATTTCCGGTTTTATCTGGGATATCTATGAAAGTGTATATCTTAATACGATCAATACAATATTAAATTATTCCCCATGGAAATTCTATAGAATCTCAATTATTCATTGTTTCATACCAATATTGTATTTCGAAATTATTAATAAGAATTAATGATAAAATGTATTAACAGTTTTTATAAATAGCTTGTGAAAGAATTATTTGAAAACTTAATATTCATTTAAATACGATTTTATAAAAATGCGAAATCTTTATATATATATTTCTTCTGTGCACGTTTTTGTAATTAAACTCCTCCTAAACAGCTGGACTGATTTTAATGAAATTTGTGTGTGTGTCTTCAGGTGCATTCGATAATGGTTTAACGTTACAATTTGGTCCCATTTAAATTGTTTATTTAATTAAATTTTTATTTATAAATTAATATGCGAAAAGTTTATGGGTTGAAGTTAGTCGATAATCGAAGTTATTCGATTCCAGTTTGTAAATCATGTGCTAATTAAAATATTACATTAAGATCTAATTAGTGTTTGAAGAGTTTTGAAGTGTGCATAAAAAAGCTCTAAATTTTGCAAATTTAGTGCAGAATTGAAGTGAGTATTTTATATAATTTTCTATTAAATTTACACGTGCGTAAAAAATTAAATTCTTTATATGTCATGAACTCCTCCTAGACGGCTGGACCGATTTTAAAAGTTTATAGGTTGAAGTTAGTCGATATTTTTTGTTGATATTATACTTTTCGATATATTCGATTTATTTCTCTTATCGTTTTCTTCGTGTTATTATTGTGTTACAAAAAATCATGTGCTAATTGAAATATTACATTATGATCTAATTAGTGTTTGAAGAAGTTACTCAATTGGCACTGTTGTCAAGATTTAGAAAATCCGTGCTTTTCTCACGGTCAATTATATGTTGCGTGTTCCAGGGTTGGAAAACCATCGAATTTGTTTGTGTATACTCCTGAAGGATCAACCAAAAATATTGTACATCCAATGGCATTACGATAAATTAAATTTTTGTTTCAACTTTTTCAACTTTTATTAAAATAAGTTTAAGTGAATAATAATTAGACTTCATTGAACAGTTTAAAATTTTATTAAATGAACGTATCAATCTGATTCTAAAGAAGTTTTCATGTCAAAAAAGCCACAGCAACGCGTGGCTGGGGCACCCCTAGTTTTATATCATTTCTTTCTTTGATTTGATTTCTGGTTTTATCTGGGATATCTATAAAAGTGGTATATCTTAATACGATCAAAACAATATTAAATCATGCCCTATGGAAATTCTATAGAATCTCAATTATTCATTGTTTCATTCCAATATTGTATTTCGAAATTATTAATTCGAATGAATAATAAAATGTATTATATTAACAGTTTTCATAAATAGCTTGTGAAAGAATTATTTGAAAATTTTATATTCATTTAAATACGATTTTATAAAAATGCGAAATCTTTATATATATATATATTTCTTCTGTGCACGTTTTTGTAATTAAACTCCTCCTAAACGGCTGGACTGATTTTAATGAAATTTTTGTGTGTGTCTTCAGGTGGATTCGATAATGGTTTAGCGTTACAATTGGGATATCTATGAAAGTGGTATATCTTAATACGATCAAAACAATATTAAATCATTCCCTATGGAAATTCTATATAATCTCAATTATTCATTGTTTCATACCAATAATGTATTTCGAAATTATTAATCCGAATTAATGATAAAATGTATTATATTAACAGTTTTCATAAATAGCTTGTGAAAGAATTATTTGAAAATTTTATATTCATTTATAAAAATATGATTTTATAAAAATGCGAAATAAATAATATAAAATCATTATAATTATTTATTTGTATAATAATATTTTCTATAGAGAAATAAACCTTTTTTTTTCTTCCTCAAAATGACGAATTAACAATAATCAACGTTTAAATGATAAAAATCGGACAAGTATAAAATTGAAATTGAATTTTTCTTCGATCCTGAGCCAAGGATGATTTATTTTTTGCTTAAACATATTCAACACATATTTTTACAAGCATTGTTCGAGTCTTACGTAACAAAAGCATTTGCGCTTATGGCACCGTTTATCGTGGCATGATTTGGATGTCTATATATGCTCGATTAAACGTTCGTCCCGACCTTCTTACGATTTACTTGTCTTACTTTCGTATCCCGTTCGTTTCAATAGTGCGTCGTTGTCGTCGTCACTGACAAATTTATTCAATTAATTTTTCTATTATCGATTAGTTACCTTTTTTTTCTTATATCTTCTTGTTTTAACGAGCTCTTAAGCTCCATGCGACAAACAAACAAAAATAATTGATACCACATGAACGTGACTGATGCTTGATAAGGTAACCAGGAAATAAAATTGCTATGCGCACGTGTCAATCCTTCTTAATATTTTTCAGTTCGAATACCTTTATTCTTTTTTTTTTTTTATTTTTATCTTTATCACTTATTTATTATTCCAAGCATGAAATGCACGAATGATACAATTTATTGGCATAGAAATTCTTTTAACGTTATTTCTTATTTTCAAATGCTATTCTTATTTGTTAGCGAATAAATTATCGATTTACTATTTAATTAATTTAAAAAATAATTTTTTTTTTTTATAGAAGTTTTCTTAGTAGCACAAAATATTGAAAAATATTGATTGATTGAATACATGTGTATTTAATATTTAAAAAGAGATTCAATGTCTTTACACATGTATTCAATATTTTTTTTAATATTTTGACCTTTACTACTTAGGGTTGTTTCGTAATTAAATATATAAAATTAAATAATGTCAATGTTATTTTTCCTATTTCTTTATTTTTATTTTTATCGCAGCTGTTGGATTTTTGTCGATGTTCGGAAGCTCGAATGGCGCCAGTTAGGAATGCAATAGGCGTGAAGAAAAAATAAGAAACGGAAAAGGGGAAAAAAAAAACGTTTGAAGAAAAGTTGACGAACCAAAAGTTAAGGAATAGAATTGGGTTTGGGTTCGAAAGCTATGCGATGTTTGAAGAAGCAGAAGAAGAAGCAGAAGAAGAAGAAGAAGAAGAAGAAGAAGAGTGGAACGATTTCACGTCGTCGTGTCGTATGAAACACGAAAGACGCACAACTCCTCGCGTCTGCTCAGATTCGGCTGTCAGGTTCGATCTATTAATATACGCGGTGAGCTGCCTGCCTAATTCCTAATGGAATATTCGTACAGATTCCTCAACATGGGCAATCCTAAAAATATTCGGCCCTGCTGGAACGCTAAACGTGGAAAGTAAACGTTGTTCTCTCTCTCTCTCTCTTTCTTTTTCTTTTTTATCGTCCCTCCCTTATTTACTTTCTACTTTCTTCTTATTTTTCATCTATTATTACAGATTATTATTATCCAATATTATCTAATTTATTGTAATTATAATTAATTATTCAAATCGTATTATATTTTGTATTTTGTTCAATATACAAATTAACAAATTAGAATTATGCAATATACAATAAATTATTAATGTGTTTTTTATTTTTTGTATTATTGATACTATAAATTCGTCTATTTATTTTATTTAGTGTACCACATAGTAGCATTTGTAATTTTTCACGAAGTCTTCTTCAAAAATATAAAAAAAATTGTATTAAAAAAAAAAATGATCTGTAATACTATTGGTAGAAACGTCTAAAGATGTTAAGAATATTCGTGAAAAATAAAAATCTTGAAATTTGTGTTGAAAAATCAGCAGGAGGGCCGAACTTTGATCCGATTTGTGTTAAAGCACCGTCCTTCGTAGAATTCGTTTATTCCTTGAAAACGTCTAACAAATTATTATTTTAAGCACTGACTAACGATTTGTTTTCACTCGCGCATCTCTTAAGAATCTCACGAGGGAATCGTTCTCGCATCGACAATCATTACGTCGTCGTCGTCGTCGTCGTCGTCGTCGTTTTCCACCTTGAAATCAAAATTCTACGTGTCGCTCAAAAGAATTTCAAGAATTTATTTGATCAACGTGTCATTTTGAAATTCTACCACACTTTTAAAAGGATTACAATTATTTTTCAAAATAATAATTGGTATTATTTTTTCTTTAATCGTTTGTTAATGGAATTATTGTTGAAAAAGATTGTGCATTTGGATGAAAGAAGAAGAACAATCGATATTTACTGTTTAAACGATTAACGATCGTCAAACTCGATTGTAATCTACGACGCATATCTTGCTTACGATTTGTTCTCTAAATATTCAAGATAATAATAACCACCACAAGTTAGCCAGTTATAACATTTAATAGACTACACTTGTATTCTTTACTAAAGTATACGATAATATGATAATATTAATTATTATAATTATTTCAATAAGATCTCTTAATATTTCATGCATCACAATTATCTAACAAAACGATCGATCTATCAATTTTATAATTCGATCGAAAGATTAATTAAAATAACATTTCAAATGAACTTTATTCGAACTAACAACACGTCGTAAGAGAAAAACAGTTCAACTTGTTTCTGGCAGTTGTTCCAAAAATTCAATTCAATTTACAGAATATAATAATCCTTCTCACCTTTTAATGTTCACCTGTCAACGTCTCGATCATTATCTGTGTATCCTTTAATTTTCTAATTGTTTTTGTTTTCTTTCTTAATTTTTTTATTTTTTTTATTTTATTCTCAACACATACACAATTTCCACCTGTGTCTCTTTTCTAACTTTTTATTAATCCCAGTTGAGTTTCAAATCAAAGTTGATTTATCGAGTTGAATGAACAACACAAATGAACGTTTCTTAATACGTTATTATTCGATTAAGTGGTGTTGTTTGTCTTCAGGGTCGTCGTTTTGAAAGTCGACGTTGAAGGAAAAACGGCACTGCACGCAAAAGCACGGCACAACACTTCACGGAATACTGACAGTCGGGCCAGAAGAAGAAGAGGAAGACTCGAACGTGGCCATGTGACCGTCGTCCGTGTTCGTGCTCTCCTTCTCTTATTCTTCTCTCATTTTCTTTCTCTCCTTTTATCCCTCTCTCTCTCTCTCTCTCTCTTTCTCTCTTTTTATTTCTTTTCCTTTCCATCTGTATTTCTCTCCCTTACTCTCTCTCTCTCTCTCATACACAAATATACATACATACATAGAAACACACAGATAGGTACATGTAAATACATACACGTACATATCACTGCCACCACCCACGCATCTGGCAACTTACGAAGAAACGCCCATCTAAGCCACTATACGCACAGCAACGTTATTTCGAGATAAATAAGGACGGAACGAGACCTTACCGAGACCGTTTGGCTCTACGAAAGAGAGAAAGAGAGAGAGATAAAGAGGGGTACGCATCGAGACGTGAAGTTTCGACAAGTAAAGAAGGGGAAGATAAAAAAGGGTAAAAGCTTCTATAAAAGGAAGATTCTCTGATGGTTTATACGATTACGAAATAGATTAAACGTAAGTAGTATGTTCGATAATCAAGGCCATATCTAATATTACGGTTTACTTTTTATTTTTATATCTTTTTAAATGGAATTATTTTCGTTGTTTACTTTCATTTTTTTTTTTTTTTTATCATGTTTCGATGATTATTATTTTTTTGATATATGATATATATATATATCAATATACACATATATATTGTGTGTGTGTATGTGTGTTTAAGGGATAGTATTATTTAATCTTTTTTATTATTCATAGAAACTAAGGGAAATGAAAGTGAGCTTAAAAAATTTAGATATCGAATTATCGATTTTTTTCTTAAATATTGGAAAATTATATGAATTTTACGTTTAAAATTAGGTTGGTAAGCGAAAGGTCATTATACGATACTTTTTAAATAAATTCATAAATATTATTATATAAATTATATGTTTAATATGTATGTAGAATCATCATCTAGTTTATTTATTTAGCATTAAAGAAAGAATTAATTTGTAATCGATTTTGATGTTATTTACTATAGAAATATTTATATTTAAAAAAAAAAACAACTATACTTAAAAATATTAGGTTGGGGAAAAAGTTATCCATTATTTTTACGTTAACTTCCAACCTTTATTTAACATACTTCTGGTTGTCTGATTTTGATCAAATATGCACAGTTTTGTTCGTTAATTTATTAACGTTTTAAAGGTAGCTTCATAATGCCTGTCTCATAAAAGTCTTGGTCTCTATTTGCGAAAAACTCTTGTGATCGATTTTTACAATCTCCTTTTAATGTCAATTTCTTATCAATAAGAAAGTTTTGCAGTGCAATAAAAAGATGATAATCGCTTAGTGTAAGGTCTGGTCTATATGATGGATGCATCCAAATTTCTAAACCAATCTCCTGGAGGTTCTGGGAAGTCACTATAGTCATGTGTTACCTGACGTTGTTCTGATCAAACACAACACCTCTCCTTTTGGCCAATTCTGGGCGTTTCTGGTCAATCGCTTGCTTTAAATGATCCAGTTGTTGACAGTAAAGATCCGAATTTAGTGTTTGGCCATATTTAAGCAACTCATAATAAATGATTCCTTTCCAGTCCCACCAAATGCACAGTAGAACCTTCCTGGCCGTTAGTCCTGGTTTGGCTACCGTTTGAGCTGCTTCATCGCGCTTTGACCACGATCGTTTTCGCACAATATTGTCGTATGTGACCCATTTCTCATCCCCAGTCACCATCCGTTTAAGAAATGGGTCGATTTCATTCCGTTTGGCCAAGGCTTCGCAGATGGAAATTCGATGCATCATGTTTTTTGGTGTTAATTGGTATGACACTCAAACATCGAGCTTCTTTTTGAATCCAGCTTTGCACAAATGGTTTAAAACTGTTTTATGGTCGATCTTTAGCTCCTGGGCGATGCTACAACTACTAAGAAGCTGGTCAACTTCGATTATTTCTGTGATTTTATCGACATTTTCGACGATAGGTCAGCCTGTGCGAGGTGCATCTTTAACATCAAAAATACCTGAACGGAATCGACGAAACCTAAATTGCACGTAATTATCTATTACAGTATTGAGAATGTAAGCACCGTTTACAATTTCACCCGCCTAGCTTGAATTTTCGTCTTTAGAAAAGAAAAAGTGTGAAATGTACGGAATTTTCTCTTTGTTGACTTTCATTTTGAACACCCTGTAAATCACAATTGAATAGACCAAACAAAAAATGGTAAAGGAATTTTTTTAGCTCTAAATGTCACCTTTCTAGCAAGGATAAATTTGAAATTGTTTGATTGATATTTTGCGAGAAATCGATAACTAAAGTTATCTAACGAAAAAATAATGGATTACTTTTTCCCCAACCTAATATATAAATTATATAAAAAAAATATAGGTACTTATGTATTAACGCTATTGGGTTATAGGAGATATTAAAAATACTCTTCCTTATAACACAATTTTCTCTTTATTTTATATGATAAGGTAGAAGCACGTCTTTACTCAATCAGCAGTAGAAAAGGAATAATCAGTGATCCCAGAGACTTTGGCTCGTCTGATCGTACACAGGGCCGTAAAATTATCGTACACACAGAAAAATTATCGTACGCACAGGAAAAATTTGGAATTCTAAATTTGGCACATTGAATTTTTCGGATTTTCCATTTTTTTTTTAGTCTTCAAGTTCAAACAAGCAGTCGTAGGTACGGCAGTGAGGGAGCAGATAGCAGATGGTACAGTAATGATTCTTTTCGAGTCTATGTTTTTCGAGATTCGAAATCTCGAATCAGAATCCCTATATACCGATAAACTTACTTAAAAAAAAAATGGTCATCAAGTTCCATTTTTTCTGAAATTGTGGTGGACTCATCGAACCCCCAAATAAAAATAAAAACAACTTCGAGACATATCGATAAAATTATGTTCAGATCGAATTATCGTAAAATCAAAAATTATCGTACAGGTTGAATTTTAGATCGTACAAGGTTTCAAATTATGTGACGCGTACGATAATTATCGTACGAATGGGATCACTGGGAATAATAATCGAACAATAGAAAAATATTTCGTCGCCAAGGACTTAAGATGCAGCTGCCCTTTGGTAGGGATAAAGAAAACAAAGATTAAGAAGGAACGCCCATCGATAGAACAAAACACTCTGTGTCCCACACTAGATATCGGATATTATTTATATACATAAAAGTATCGATTGCATTTTGTAGATATGGTAATATATAAACGCAGAATAAAGAATATACTGCGTAGAATTCAACAAACGCTACCGCAGAAAAATTTCGCTAATGCACCAATCTACACCTTCAATTGTTGTGCGACAAATCATAGAATAAAAAATTTGATTTAAAATCAAAACACTTTCCAAATTCAAAACATTTTATTTATAAAAAGTAGTCAATTGGATTACGGTGGAAAATGGACCGATATAGAATTTAACATAGATTCAAAACAGTCTCTATTTTCTTTCACCTGATGCTGTCGCCATAACCCTGACAAAACTCTGACAGTTGTTGTGTGCGAATAACAAGATTGCACTTTAATGGCGCATTAGCGAAATTTTTGCTGCGGTGTCATGGCGTTAATACATAAGTACCAAAATATATAAAAATATAATTAATGTATATTATACATTTCTTTTCGACATAAATGTAATATAATATTCTGATATATATATATTTTTTTTTACGGTCAACCTATAGAATGTCTAGAAGGTTTTGGTCGCTCTGGAATATATGGTCTAGTTGGTTGTATTAAGGATCACATTAGGTTTTGTCAAGGTTTTTTTTTTTAAAATTTATTTCTTTTTCTAAAAAAACCTTAACGCAACCCTGAAAAAGATTAATGTCTTTCTTCTCAAAAAAACTCTTCAAACCTAGTCATATGTATTAAACTGACCAACCTTGGATATTCTATAAAATGCCCAGATTCTTTATATTGACTTTAATATATTATTTAATTATTTTGATAATTATTTTAGTATTTAGATTTTTATTTATTCGTGAAATGTTTTTTATGACAGTTAATTTTTAGCTGTAGATGTTATTAAGATCAACAAAATAAAAAATATTAAAATAAAGTTAGATCACCCGAGAAAATATTTCATGTAAGGTAAGTCGGAGGAATATGCCACAGCTAAGGAAAAAATCAATCTAAAATGTATATAAATAAATTTAATGAAACTTAAGTACGTGGATTTAATAAACATTGCCTCTATTTATTATATGGTCTAAATATTTATTTAAATATTAATTAATAACAATAAATTAGTGCGTGTTGAAAGTGGCATATTCCCCACATGTAGGGGTAATATGCCACTTACTCAAAAAAGAATTTCATTTCATATAAATATCACAAATAACTCGTAATTTAATACTTTTACAGTATAACAAATATAATTTTGATTAACTACATTAATAATTATAATAAATAGCTTCAAAAAAAAACGAGATAACAATAATAAATTTGACCAATTTTATGATTTACATACAGGACAAGTTTCACTTTCACAACAAGTTTCGTGCATCCATTTTTCACATTTGCCACATTGCACCCAATCGCATTTCGGTCCTTTTTTACTATAAAAACTTATGTGGCTCACAAGACAAAAGTCTCCACTGGCATATTGCCCCAACTCATTCTGTGGCATTTTGCCCCGAATGCACAAAAAAAATGTTAAAGTAAAAAAATAAGAAAGAATCTTACTTGTTATGTTTTAAAATCAGTGCCGTTATGAAATATTATTAATTCTACACAATATACAAAAACTCGTTTTAAGAAAATCGTATAAATATGATAGAAAATAAACATTAAAGTTAGAAAAAATTTGAGATTCTCAGCAAATTAATTCAACTGTGTCTAGAAAGCAACTGAAAACTACGTCAGTATACTGTAGTATTTACTCAGTATGGTCAGCTTTACATAATAAACATCTCAATCTTGCTCCTATCGATATCTTAATATATATAAATAACGTGTCACGTTGTTTGTCCGCAATGGACTCCTAAACTACTGAACCGATTTTAATAAAATTTTACACACTGTGTGCAGTCTCATCCAATTTGAAAGATGGGATAGTTTATAATCTCAATTTATAATCGCAATATTATTTGTTTATTAACAAAGAGTCATGATTATCTGTGTTAGTTTGATAAGATTCTAACAGATGGCGGTATAAGGTAATTCGTTTATTTAAAGATGCGTGTTATCGGACTGATTGTGAGCCACAGCACCCCTAGTATACTTATAATTATAGGAGATATAGCAAAGTGGCATATTCCCCGCACTGGCATATTCCCCCGACTCACATTATAGATAAAATGTATTTTGAAAAATGTATATATTTCTATCTGGTGTACTTAAAATAAAAGTATTAGAGGAGAAGTATGACACGGTTCATGCAGAAATAAAAAAAAAAGAAAATATTTAATGAACTGGGGTCACTTGCAAAATAAATGAATCATTATTTTATGAATATATAATATGTATTTTGAAAAATGTATATATTTTTATCTGGTGTACTTAAACTAAAAGTATTAGAGGAGAAGTATGACACGGTTCATGCAGAAGTAAAAAAAAAGAAAATATTCAAATGAACTAGAGTCACTTGCAAAATAAATGAATCATTATTTTATGAATATATAATATGTATTTTGAAAAATGTATATATTTCTATCTGGTGTACTTAAACTAAAAGTATTAGAGGAGAAGTATGACACGGTTCATGCAGAAGTAGAAAAAAAGAAAATATTCAAATGAACTAGAGTCACTTGCAAAATAAATGAATCATTATTTTATGAATATATAATATGTATTTTGAACAATGTAAATATTTTTACCTGGTATAGTTATAAAATAAAAGTACTAGAGGAGAAGTATGAGACGGTTCATGTGTAATTGAAAAAGAAAAATATTATAAAATAAACTTAGGTCACCTGCAAAATATATAAACAGTTCATTATTATGTACATATATAAAATGTTGTATTTGAAAAAATGTATATGTTTCTGTCTGGTGTACTTGTAAAAAAATAAAAGTACTAGGAGAAGTGTGACACGATTTATGCGGAAGTTAAGTGAAGAAGTGAAGTTACAATAGTGGCACATAATGTGTGTAGTAGGTAGTATACTTAAATGATCAAAGAAGACAGCATGGCTCGAGAGTTAGTCTATAGAGAATTTCTGTTGAGGTAAGGTTAGTGATGCGCGCGTGCAAGCTTGCGTGTCTGTTACGCATGTGCGTAAGGAAACGAAGCGCGGAGATGTATTTCCTTCGTAAACTAGCACGTTACTTTTTTACTAGAGAAAAAAGGGTTCGACCCTTCTGACTCTATAACCACCACCAGGTTACCTTTTACTAGTTTTAATCGTCAGTTACTTCTGGTCTTTCACCGGTAGCCTTCTTTACGTTCGAATATAATATATTCTAATATTTCGTTTTGTTCAATGATATTTCTCCATACACATTTTATTTTATTTATTTAATAATTAACTTTATAAAAAATATATATTTTTTTTTTAACAGAATCGAATTTTTAGTTTTGAGTATCTCTTTTTTTAAAAACATTTTTTAATCATTCTTTCCGACCGTTCACTGATAATCCTATTTACGTTCGATATCTTTTAGAAAGGAAATACCGAAGAAAATCTGTTTTATTAATGTAAACTTTATAATCATTTTTTTTTTAACAGAATCGAATTTTCAGTTTTGAATATCTCTTTTTTTAAAAACATTTTTTAATCATTCTTTCCGACCGTTCACTGATAATCCTATTTACGTTCGATATCTTTTAGAAAGGAAATACCGAAGAAAATCTGTTTTATTAATGTAAACTTTATAATCATTTTTTTTTTAACAAAATCGAATTTTCAGTTTTGAATATCTCTTTTTTTATTGACACTTTTTTTTAATCATTCCTTCCAGTCTGCCACTGATAGAGTCATATTTACGTTCGATATCTTCGTTTGAAATAAAATTTGTTTTGTTAAGGGGACGTTCTACTCTGCAATTTTTATAAAATTAAATTTTTTTTTTTTACATTTTTCGAATGTATATATACGTAGAAATATTGTGTTAAAATTTCAAAAAGATCTGATGTCTCTAACTACATTTTTTTGCTGCCTGAACGTTACTATCTCGGACCGTTCTCCTGAGCGTTTGGCGCGCACGGTTCTTATATCGGCTACGAAGACTCCAAGACTTTTAAAATGCTGCTTTATTATCATCCATACGGTGAAGATTTCATTGTTAAAAAGTTAAAGTGTATTTTGCATGTGACAAAACATATTTTTAAGCGCGCTAATAAGGCAAGAAAAGCTCTCATACAAAAGAAGAAAATTTAAAAGAAAAACGCCGAACCGCAAAAAAAAAATAAGAACTGTAGCAAAAACAGTAGTGAAGAGAAAAACGACTGTTGTGAAAAAAGTTCCTGAAGTAAAAACTAAAAATTTACAATCAAATTGATGAAAGAACTCTCAGAGATCTACGGTTTAGCAGTCAGAAGAGATTTGAATTCTTCATAGGATATGCGTAACGAGATTTGGGCAGGATACTACCACAAAATTTCGACTGATGCCAAGCCGAAGCATTCTAAGTGTTCCATCGACTGGTGAAAGTACCTCAAATCTAAGGCACATGGCACCTAAACACATGTTTAACGGCAAACAAGTTGTTGAAATTGCGTGCAAAGTTTCGGCATGGATCTTCAACGAAAGATTTCGAACAGTGATGAAGATAATGGAAACGATGGGCATGAAACTTGGGCCAGGAGCGATCGACTTTGCTAAAAGACGCGACGACCAACGTATCGAATCTGCGAACCGTCGAAGCTCTAAGTGCTCAAAAGATGCCAGATCAAAGTGGAAGAAGGCAAGGCTGGAAGAAATTGAAGAATATGAACAAGAAGAAGGTCTATTGTACGGTCCAGGCATCGCAGATTAATTTTAGGTAAGAATTTTTCACGATTTTTAGTAAAAAAAACTTTAAACGCGTTTTTCTCGAAACTACGTTTTGAAATACTAGCTCCATCGTATCTCACGAACCAGTAAACCGATTCTTATAAAATTTAATCCACATATTCTACACATGAGCTGTAACAAAGTGACGGAGAGTTTTTTCTTATATTTTAATTTTTACTATTTATTTTTAGTCAAAAACAATGAAAAAAAAAGGTCAAATTTACGTTTTTTTTGTAATTTGTCCACCATTTTTTTATTTATTGATAAAAATTTCATATATTACTGTCACTTTGTAGCTGAAGTCATACAGAATATAAAACCATTTTACTTTTATGTTTCAGGTAAGCCATTTTCAAGTTCTGATGGAGCTACCAAACCACTAAAGTTTTAAGGTGTTTTTTTAAACTACTGTTTTTGCAATAAAAAATTAATTAAAATGAAAAAACAAAAATTCATTTATATAGTTTAAGACTCAATTTAACAAACCCAACAACTTTTATATCGGTATCTTTTATAGTTTTTTTGGAAAAAATTCGCGAAAATAGCCTTTTTTTTAGGTGCTTCGAGTAGAACGTCCCCTTAATATAAACTTTCTAGTAATTCTATTTAATTAAACAGAATCAAATCTTGAGATTTTAATACAAAACTAACCTAAAAGAACGATTCGATATCACTTTGTTAAATTATTTTTGAAGTTAAGTACGAAGTGACCTTTTGATAATACAATCTCGTAAAGTTATCTTACATTTTTCGTCGAATGATAAATTACTGACAATAATTAAATATAATTTTATCAACGAGGTCAAATTTTCAATTACAAATAAATTTATATCAAATTAATATACGTACAATAAAAATATATTAAATTTAAAGTACTTACAAATTATTTTAACAAGAGTTAAAAGGATTAAGAGCTGTAACAAAAAGTATTTGGGAATTCAAGTAACCTCATTATGAAAGGAACTTCTAGGTTTTTTCTTTTTTTTTTTTTTCATTTTCTATCACGAGTAAAAAGAAAAAGGGTTTATAATTAGGTTGTATCATAAGAAGATGGTTTGGAATTATACAGGGTGAGGACAAAAAATTGTTTTCTAATGAAAAATACGTTTTTGGTAGTTATTACTGGCTGAACGTTACCAAAAAAGGGAGGGAAAGAATTCGACCTAAGTTTAAATGTGTAAAACATGTGTCGACCAGTCGTCAATGTCTTTCTTTTTCTGAGTCCCTTTTCTTTATAATTTGACAAATCGTATCTACCATTGGACGATGATGCCAGTTGACCTGCTGGTCACATTTTACGATGTTCTCCCATCTTCACCAACAACGACACTAGATTTTCGTAGCACGAGCCAAATTTCAAAAATTAAAACTGGTTTCATTGAAGTTCCTTTCCAGGATTTTTCTTACCTTTTTCATCTTTTCATTTGTTTATAAGAATTCTTTATTTTTTCGTAAAATGAAAATAATTCTATTCAATAATATTTCTATGTATATAGGATGAAAGTAAATTACATAAGAATTTAGGAATTAAATAGTTAGGTTACAGGAATGTATTAACATTTCATTTAAAATCTCTCGTTTAAAATTTTCTCCGTAAAAAAAAACAAAATTTGTTAAGGCCGGCGATACATGTAAAATAAAAAAAAGTCGAATTTTTTTTTTTCATAAATAATTAGTTTACCATCTTAAAAATATGCGTGTAAATTTTTAGAATGAAATTCGCATTATTTATCGATTAAAAATTCATTTAAGTGCACCGCCTCAACTCGACTTTTTTCAAAGTGTGCTGAAAGATAACTCAAAAAGATTTCAACTGATTCTTATGAAATTTAGCACACATTTTCCTTATAGTATTAGCTTCTAGTTGAATTTTAAAAATGCCACAAGAATTTTCAAAAATGGCCATTTTTGACCCAAAAACCGTTAAAAAAAGGCTCAAAAATCAGACTTTTTTATCTGAGTCGTGCCAATTTAGAATTTTTTGACTTTTTAGTTTTTCCTTAGTTCAGCTAGAAGATAAATGTTTTATGAACACGCTCCGACCCTTTTTTTAATTTTAGATTGCAAAAAATCACCTTGATTGATTCTTATATTTCAATATGTAATGAATAAACATGCTGAGTTTCAAAATGATTCATTTATTTCTTCCATTTGAAATAAGCCTCTGTAAAACGGTCAAAATTTAGGCGTTTAAAAACGTTGTTGTAAAATAATTTTCCTCTCCTATAATATTATATTATTTTTCTCAAGATAATTTATGTATATTTGATTTTGTGAGAAAATATTACTGAAATAATAATATTGAGAATATTTTTTTTTCTTTTACATTAATTCTTTTTATTAAGATAGTGATAAATCAAAATTACGAAAAAAAAAACTCGATAACGATGAAGTCAATGTAATACTCGATAAATATTTTAATGCATTGAATATCAAACGTTTTATTATTATAAACAACGTAGTATAAAAACCCGTGTTATATGTAAATAAAACTATTCGCAATAACTTTTACACGTTGTATAGGTGTCTAATATATTTGTGTGTTACGTAGTACATTTTATAGTTTCAACATTTATTTTAAAAATAAATTTATTGTTATTATTATTTCAAAATAAACTAACAAAAAATATCATTTTTTTTTATATATACCAAAATTGATATCATATTTTAATTAATACACGTAATTTTGTGTGTAAAACTAACTCAAAAACCCACATAACATAAAAACTTTCTAAAACATTTCTTGAAAAGTTTTAAATCTTTCAAAAAGGGTTTCTAAAAAAATCTTTCTACAAGATGAAAATGTCCGCGTTCAGAAACTGATAAAATAATTGCCATTTTTGACCCAAAGACTGTTTAAAAAAAGGGTCAAAAATCAGACTTTTTTATCTGAGTCGTGCCAATTTACGATTTTTTGACTTTTTAGTTTTTCCTTTGTTCAACTAGAAGATACATGTTTTATGAACACGTTCTGATCCTTTTTTAAATTTTAGATTGCTAAAAATCACCATGATTGATTCTTATATTTTAATATGTAATGAATAAACATGCTGAGTTTCAAAAAACGATTCATTTATTCCTTCCATTTTAAATAAGCCTCTGAAAAATGATCAAAATTTTTACATGTATCGCCGGCCTCTAAACTTTTAACAAATTTGACATTCTATGATCCTATTAAAAAAAGTTGATATTTATGTAGGGATTTAATTTATTTAGGGTGAGAGGTGTGAGGTGAACATACACCCAGTTTAATCCTACTAATAAGATTTATTTAAAACAGGTATTAGAAAAGGTACAATATTAGTTTCACAATCTTACGATTACAATTTAGATGAGCGACTGTATTCTTACAACTGCAAACGACTTATAATACAACTGCAACTGTTACAACTGATGACTAACTACAGCTACGACTGCTACTGTGCTACTTCTACGACTGAGACTGCTCTCTTCTTATTCCTTTCCATGTCTTTTATATCAGAAATCACCTTCACCCCTTTTTGAGAGGGAAGAAGCTTACAAATCTAACTGACCAATAGCATAAGGATCCACCCCATAGTCCACCGACAGGTACAGCCTATGGTTTTCGGTAGTGGGAACTATGCATACAGAAACTTAATCTAGCACATCGGAATGTTACCCCTTTTTATGGCATCGCATATGTTTACACAGGTATCGGAAATTCTTCAAAGGGTCCCTACACTGCACACATGGTTTCTTATTACACCAATATCCTAATAACCCTCAAGGTTCGTTTATGGTTTTATGGCCCACCTAATCTTTTCTTTTAATCTGGATAGATTTCTCTTTTTCAAATAAAATGAGATCTACAGAAAGAACTGAATACTAGCTTTTGTCTACCTCTGCTACACTTAAAACTCTCCTACATTTATGTATTTCCATCAGCTATTTTTTTCATAAATAAAAAAATGCTTATTCGTATTTGTGAAAAAATTTTTAAGTAATTTAAATATTTATAAGTATAAGATATTTTTCTTGAAAAGAATCCCCAAAGAAAAGTTTCGTATTTAATTTTATGTTTGGTTAAATACCTTTACGCGTCTCTTGTGTGTAGATAAATACAATAGAATAATTAAATTCGAATATATTATATAATAACATGAAAATATAATATAATAAGCTTACAATAAGCTTGTACAAACTAAAGTTTAATTTCAAAATCTCTCGTTAAAAAAAAAAAATGTTCTAACTAATTTGTTTTTTCTCTTTTTATTTAACGCGTTTTCCATTACCTAGCTGAATTGAAAAAAATAACGATTTGTTTGTTTTGTTTTGTTTAAAAAAAAAAAAAAAAAAAGAAAAGAAATGATCGTCAAAGCGTGAAAGCGCAGGGTAGCGTGTTTGTTTTCTTCCTCGATGAAAGGTAAGAAGATGTTTCGAAACAATGCCTCGACTTAACAGCTGTAAACGAAGTTGGCGATAATCAACGTCGTCTTTCACGAAGGCAAGCCGAATGCATAATGATCTTATGCATTCAGTCACGTTTTAGAGTCTTCTTCAATGCCCTCTCTCCCTTTACTATTTTTCTTTCCTTATATCTTTCTCTCCATTCTTCTCTCTATTTTATTCATTCCAGTAATACTCAAGAAAATTTTACTTTATAATAACGATCTAACAAACTTCATCATTATCTTCAAATGCACTCAAGTATTTTATCAAAAATATAGATATTGTCTTATAGTATTATTTCAGAAATATATAATATAATAATATATATAATAATATATATATATATTGCTAGACACTTTAAAAAAATTCTCACCAAATATGAACTCTTAATTTTAATAGGAAGATCCTCCGCATCGCAGTTTTTTTTTTTTTCAGTCTAATAGAATAAAATTCATACCTCATTATTTATTGATTGTACAGAAAAATGTTCTAGACGAATTTTGTAGGAAATTTAATGTTCTACAAAAAAGGTATCTTACATTTTTTCCGTAAACCTCACCATTTGGATGATATTGAAGATTTAAGTTTGATTATTTTAAGACAAATTTCATTTTTGTAGGAAATTAAGTGCTCTATAAAAATGGTGTCTTATGTTTTGGCGATTAAATTAAGCGTTCAAAAGATATTCATCATCAAACTTTTTTGTTAAAGAGCATCGAAAAAATTACCCCACTTGCAACAAAAAATTGTTTGAAAATTAATAACTCAGTTGAAAATTGAAATAAAAAGCTTTTTTATAACTAATTGGACATTTTTTTTCTCTAAAACTGAAACATATCATAATATATTTATAATGAAAAGTTTGCTTTTTTTTTTACTAATAAATAATTAACTAAGCGATAAATAATGTACAATTTATTTTTTTTAAATGTAGACAAAGATACTTACACGTAAAATAAAACTTGAAAAATATTTTGAAGTTTCTCAGTTGATAAAAACTAAAATTCGTGTAAATTTTCTCAAAACTTATAAATTCAATTGCAATTTTTCGAATATCTAATCAAAAACTTTTAAAATCAATACACATGAAAGTTTGATGATGAATATCTTTTGAACGCTTAATCTAATCGCCAAAACATAAGACACCATTTTTATAGAGCACTTAATTTCCTACAAAAATTTGTATTGCGCATTTTATAATAGTCATTTATTGTCGAGTTATAAAATTCATAAACAAAAATGAAATTTGTCTTAACCCATTGACTGCCAACTACGAGATATCTCGTAGTGTGTGCTGCAATTTCAGATTAATTACAAATGGTTATTTACGTTAGGAATTATTAAAAAGGTTGAATAAAATATTTATATGGTGTAAAAAACATTAATTATCAATTATTGTAAATACCATTACAATATTATATCAGAAACTTAATATTATTATATTTTTAAAAATTCAAGGCAAGTCGCTGTAAATATGTCTGGCAGTCAATGGGTTAAAATAATCAAACTTGAATCTTCAATATCATTCAAATGGTAAGGTTTTCAGAAAAAATATAAGATACCTTTTTTGTAGAGCATTAAATTTCCTACAAAATTTGTCTTGAACATTTTTCTGTATAATCAATAAATAATGAGGTATGAATTTTAATCTATTAGACTGAAAAAAAAAAATAAAAAACTGCGATGCGGAGGATCTTCCTATTAAAATTAAGAACTCATATTTGGTGAGAATTTTTTTAAGGGGTTTCTAGCAACCCATTTTTTCGTGGCACTTGGAAAAAAAAAATAATTAATTTTTTTGACCCACCCTAATATATATATATATGTTACCGGCAATGTATAAAATGTATTTATATTTCACACATCTTTAAGGCATTTTATATTAAAATAATTATTAATTGATATTATTACCTGAAAACACCAAGTATATGATCAGAGTACCATCAACCTCGAAATTCACTTTTGGACTGGCACGTGGTCCTTTGTAACTTTCTGTAAAAGTTCTTTTATTCCATGCTGTTTATATAACTTTCCGAACATTGCGAATGCGTACAACGTAAATAGTATTCCTAACAAACAGAATTTAAGATTGCAACATTTTATATTCATCATTTTTTTCATTCTAATGTAATAATTTCATTGCCCTTGTGTAGTGATGACTTGGGTGGTCAAATTTTACTGTAATACAGGCAGAGTGAATTAAAATAATTGTTAATTAATTGAAATTATAAATGAAAACATCGAATATACGATCAGAGTACTGTCCTCTTCGAAATTCACTTTAAAACTGGCACGTGGTTCCCTACTACAGTTACTTTATATAGTCTCCCCTTCCACCATTTCTTACTTTCAACCCTACCACGCTCCCATCCTATTATCTACCCTTTCTCAAATTTTTCCTGTCCCCTATCCATTCCAAAAAATGTATACATTTTATACATTGCTGACAACAAGGGGAACCCAAATGGGAATAGAAACAGGTAGACAGGAAGACAGGAAGAGTTATATTATGTTGATAAGAAATTTCGGTTTTAACCAATAGATAGCGTTATGATTGTTTCGTTATTCTTTTGTTAATGATAGAATTTTATTTTGAAGTAAAAACTTCTTTAGAATGGGAGTGATCTGAAAAGTAAATAAACGGAAACGGAACTATGAAACGGCTGCTATACTAAATAATGAGAGAAAAAGAGACAAACATATAGGATTGAGCCAGCGAGAGAATGAGAAGGAAAGTAGCTATACAGTTTTTCCTATTCTCGGTCTCCTCTTTATGCTATGCTTCGTAGTTATAACTCCTGGTTGTATATGTGTGTGTTTGTGTGCGACTGCATACTACAAAACGTGGACACATATAGAATAATTTCCATACTATACCTGTTTGTAGGTAGGAGCTATAGAAGGGTAAAAGAATAAACAGAGATAAGCACGTAGGTATGCGACAAAAGTATAAGGTCCTAACCAACCGAGGTCGAAAAAAAGAAAGAAGGGGCGTGGTCTGTTTTCATTTTACAAACGTGTCATTTATTTTCTATTTAAAAATATTTCGATCTTATTGAAATATTATAAATCAATTATTTATTTCGTAAATATTATAATTACCAATTACAAAATATATAGACTATAATTTTGTAATTTATTGTATGCAATAATTTACAAAAAAAAAAATTATTATCAGATACATCAGAAAAAAGAAATAGACAACATTCCAGAATACTTTTCTCATAAAAATCAAAAGAGATGTTCTTAAATTATAATGTTTTGGTATTTAGGAAATTAATACTAATTTTTCAATAAAATAGAAAAGTTTTTTAATAGAAGAAACTCGTTAACGAGGCTTTTTAACGTACCTTGCTTACGAGACTCTTCTACGAGGCCTAATTAAACACACCCTACGAACTTATCGGAAATATCTTACGGTCTTTTCAGAAAAAACCTCACTACTTTTCGGAAAAAACCTCACTACTTTTCGGAAAAAAACTCACTACTTTTCGGAAAAAACAGAACTACTTTTCGAAAAAAACCTCACTACTTTTTAGAAAAAACCTCACTAATTTTAGTAAAGTTACTCCTAAAGTATTGAATTTCTTTCCGAAAAGTAGTAAGGTTTTTTCCGAAAAGTAGTGAGGTTTTTTCCGAAAAGTAGTGAGGTTTTTTCCGAATAGTCTGTAAGGTATTTCCGATAAGTCCGCAGGGTTTGTTTAATTAGGCCTCGTAGAAGAGTCTCGTAAACAAGCCTCGTTAAAAAGCCTCGTAACTATCCGACGAGACCCTACGGACTTATCGGAAAGACCTTACGGACTTATCTGAAAGACCCTACGGACTTACCGGAAAGACCCTAAGGACTTATCGAAAAGACCCTACGGACTTATCGGAAACACCCTACGGACTTATTCAAAAAGTTTTTCTACTAGTAGACCTCACTACTTTTCGGAAAAACCTCACTACTTTTCGGAAAAAACCTCACTAATTTTCGGAAAAAACCTAACTACTTTTCGGAAAAAACCTCAGGACTTTATTAAATAGCTTCTAATCAATATATATCTCTTTTTATCATTTTGAATCATTTTAGACATACAGAATCCTAATAGATCACTTTTTTAACATTTTTTTTTATTTTTTATTCAGATTATTTGCAATTGGATGTTGTGAATTGTTATTTAAGTTTCTTACGACCGAATATTATCGCCAGTTTTGTGAAAATTTGCAGAAAGAAAATACTAGGGGAATTTTAAATATTTCGAGGGAATGCAGCTTGGATTTCTTGCTGGCAGAGAGGTTTTTAGTTATCAGATTTTTTAGTTACCTGAAGCAACTTTGCTCATTTCTTCGAATTGAGAACTTGCATACTGTCTAATACGTTATGCATTATATGTTAATAAAACATAAAATAATTTGTGAAGGTTGTAACAATATTATAATAATAATAATATTATAACAAATAAACCCTACAATTATCCTACACCTCATATTCTGCATTCGTCTCATTCTCTCGAAACTTAGTTTTTCGAAGGTTCCACTTCTAACACGTGTGATCTGCCCACATGATATTTTTTTTTTTTATTAACAAAGAGTCATGATTATCTCTGTTAGTTCGATAAGATTCTAACAGATGGCGGTATAAGGTAATTCGTTGCTTTGAAGATGCGTGTTATCGGACTGATTGTGAGCCACAGCAGGGGTGCTCTAGGGGTGCCTCTATTTATTATATGCACAATAACATTTGTCTAAATACATATTCCCCACATGTAGGGGTAATATGCCACTTGTACGATCCGAAAGGATCGTACGGTAATTAGCAGTATTCAAAATTCGCGCGCATCCGCCTCCATCGATTAAAGGTCTAGATCGATACTTATTGCGAGCATCGATCAACTACTAGTAACTACCGAAGCGCCCCTCTAGTCACCCCCACCTCTCGCCTCCCCACTTCTCACCCCAGTCCGTACGCCCTGCTGGGACAGTACAAAAGGACATTCTTACAGTCCATTTTAGGAAGCCTGTGAATACATATCGAAATCAAAGGAGTTAAGCTAAGTTAGTTAAGGAACGTAAGCGAAGCGAGCGAGAGGTAAGATCTTTCCATTATATACATTTTATATTGACGGTATTTTCCCGCGTGGTAATACCACGTGGTGGACTCTTATTTTTATAATTAAACATCATCCAGGGTTTTTATGCCGCAAGGCTTTTCCCTGACGAGCCAATAAAAAAGGCATTGTTTCTTTGTTTGGCTCAATCACGTGTTTTATTTTACACCTTAACCTAATCCTTTATTCTCCACTTCATAGCATACAATTAATGATCAGAGGAATTTTCATTGAAGAATCTTTTGGTCATAACACCACTTACTCAAAAAAGAACTTCATTTCATATAAATATCACAAATAACTCGTAATTTAATACTTTTACAGTATAACAAATATAATTTTGATTAACTACATTAATAATTATAATAAATAGCTTCAAAAAAAACGAGATAACAATAATAAATTTGACAAATTTTATGATTTACATACAGGACATGTTTCACTTTCACAACAAGTTTCGTGCATCCATTTTTCACATTTGCCACATTGCACCCAATCGCATTTCGGTCCTTTTTTACTATAAAAACTTTTGTGGCTCACAGGACAAAAGTCTCCACTGGCATATTGCCCCAACTTATTTTGTGGCATTTTGCCCCGAATGCACAAAACAAATGTTAAAGTAAAAAAATAAGAAAGAATCTTACTTGTTATGTTTTAAAATCAGTGCCGTTATGAAATATTATTAATTCTACACAATATACAAAAATTCGTTTTAAGAAAATCGTATAAATATGATAGAAAATAAACATTAAATTTAGAGAAAATTGTAGATTCTCAGCAAATTAATCGAACTGTGTCTAGAAAGCCACTGAAAACTACGTCGGTATACTGTAATATTTACTCAGTATGGTCAGCTTTACATAATAAACACCTCAATCTTGCTCCTATCGATATCTTAATATATATAAATAACGTGTCACGTTGTTTGTCCGCAATGGACTCCTAAACTACTGAACCGATTTTAATAAAATGTTGCACACTGTGTGCAGTTTCATCCAACTTGAAAGATAGGATAGTTCATAATCTCAATTTATAATCGCAATATTATTTGTTTATTAACAAAGAGTCATGATTATCTCTGTTAGTTCGATAAGATTCTAACAGATGGCGGTATAAGGTAATTCGTTGGTTTAAAGATGCGTGTTATCGGACTGATTGTGAGCCACAGCACCCCTAGTATACTTATAATTATAGGAGATATAGCAAAGTGGCATATTCGCCGCACTGGCATATTCCCCAAACTCACCTTATTCTTTTTTATTAGCTTATTTTTATGTTTAAGATAATAAAATTATATTATCGGATATATTCTTTATGTTTAATTAATTTAATTTGCGGTATTTTTTGTTTTAGTATTATTTAGCAGAAATTTAATATATCGTTGAAAATAAATAAAATGATGTTTATATTAGGTTGGGGAAAAAGTTATCCATTATTTTTACGTTAACTTTAAACCTTTATTTAACATACTTCTGGTTGTCTGATTTTGATCAAATATGCACAGTTTTGTTCGTTAATTTATTAACGTTTTAAAGGTAGCTTCACAATGGCTGTCTCATAAAAGTCTTGGTCCCTATTTGCGAAAAACTCTTGTGATCGATTTTTACAATCTTCTTTTAATGTCAATTTCTTATCAATAAGAAAATTTTGCAATGCAACAAAAATATGATAATCGCTTAGTGTAAGGTCTGGTCTATATGATGGATGCATCAAAATTTCCAAACCAATCTCCTGGAGGTTCTGGGAAGTCACTATAGTCATGTGTGACCTGGCGTTGTTCTGATCAAACACAACACCTCTCCTTTTGGCCAATTCTGGCCGTTTCTGGTCAATCGCTTGCTTTAAATGATCCAGTTGAAGACAGTAATGATCTGAATTTAGTGTTTGGCCATATTTAAGCAACTCATAATAAATGATTCCTTTCCAGTCCCACCAAATGCACAGTAGAACCTTCCTGGCCGTTAGTCCTGGTTTAGCTACCATTTGAGCTGCTTCATCGCGCTTTGACCACGATTGTTTTCTCACAATATTGTCGTATGTGACCCATTTCTCATTCCCAGTCACCATCCGTTTAAGAAATGGGTCGATTTCATTCCGTTTGGCCAAGGCTTCGCAGATGGAAATTCGATGCATCATGTTTTTTGGTGTTAATTGGTGTGACACCCAAACATCGAGCTTCTTTTTGAATCCAGCTTTGCGCAAATGGTTTAAAACTGTTTTATGGTCGATCTTTAGCTCCTGGGCGATGCTACAACTACTAAGAAGCTGATCAACTTCGATTATTTCTGTGATTTTATCGACATTTTCGACGATAGGCTAGCCTGTGCGAGGTGCATCTTTAACATCAAAAATACCTGAACGAAATCGACGAAACCAAAATTGCACGTAATTATCTGTTACAGTATTGAGAGTGTAAGCACCATTAACAATTTCACCCGCCTAGCTTGAATTTTCGTCTTTAGAAAAGAAAAAGTGTGAAATGTACGGAATTTTCTCTTTGTTGACTTTCATTTTGAACACCCTGTAAATCACAATTGAATAGACCAAACAAAAAATAGTAAAGGAATTTTTTTTAGCTCTAAATGTCACCTTTCTAGCAAGGATAAATTTAAAATTGTTTGATTGATATTTTGCGAGAAATCGATAACTAAAGTAATCTAACGAAAAAATAATGGATTACTTTTTCCCCAACCTAATATATGAAGAACAGACATGTTACTAAAACATTTTACTTTTATTCATATTCGCATAATTATATCGATAATGAAAACGTATGTTTGACGTTTTTCTTATTTCTTTGAAATTTTTTCAATGTTAAACATAATTAATGTCAATACAGAATATTGGAAATATTATGGAATAATGTAAAAGAGTGAGATAGAAGTATTCGATGATATCGATTAATGTTTTATATTAATATGTTATGACATTTACTGTTTATTCAAATAAATCGTACAATAATTAGAATCTTTTGATTAAAAGCAAAAAAATAATTTAAAAAATAAAACTTTATGGGGTAGAAAAGAGAGAGAAGAGAATAATTCACCGACCTAAAATTCAAATGTATCTGCGAGAAAGAAAGAAGAAAAAAAAAAAAAAGAAGTTTTACAAAAATATTATAGCAATTTACCGTTTTATGGTTTCGTTTCTCTTGGATAATCTATATAAAAAAAAAAGTAGGCAACATATTTCTCTTTTTCACCCAGTTTCTGTTGAAGTAAGGATACTTGAAACCAGATACCAAGGTTCCCATGCTTATAGATCATTTCAACTTTTCTCGTTTGACTTTAAAACCAACTCAAAAACAGAAGTCTACTTTGTGTTTCTTTCTGGGTTATATAAGAAATAAGATTAAGTCTAACCAACGATGGTAGAAAAAAAAAAACTCGTATTTTGTTTTAATTTAAATAAAGTAAAAATTCATTTCAGATATTTTACTGAATTATTATACTTATCAAATGACGAGTAACAACGTATTTTTACAATTAACATCTTATTATTAATTATGTAATATTAAATAATAATAATAATAATGATAATATCACATACTGGAAGAATATAATATAAATGTGAAACTTATACAAAAATAATTATCGTCTATAGACAAATTTATTTGATAATTATGATATGATTATTATTAAATCATTATTACGTTTATACTGAAACAAAATGATTTGTCGTTTCTTTGTTCAATTAAGAATAGTTTGTTTAATGTAAACAAATAACGTATAATAATCATGTTTTATTATCGTAGTCAACTTTTAACCCAGTGACTGCCAACTACGAGATATCTCGTAGTGTGTGTTGCAATGTTTAGATTAATTACAAATGGTTTTATTTATAATACGTTAAGAATTATGAAAAAGGTTAAATATAATATTTATATGCTGTCAAAAATATTAATTATCAATTATTGTTAATACCATTACACCATATTATATCAGTAACTTAATATTATTATATTTTTCAACATTTAAGGCAAGACGAGCTCTAAATATGTCTGGCAATCAATGAATTAACTATAATAATCTTACATAATCTAATATTCCTATTATCTTGTATATTAACTTTTAATATTATTAACAAGTATCTTCAAACTAAAGAGATATTTAACAAAATTAACTCTAATTTAACATGATGCAAAATTATACGAGATGTTTGCCTTGTAACTGCAAATGTCTTATAAGTTGGGAGTAGATCTTCGTGTTTCCAAAGACTCGATTTAAACTTAATTAAACAACTATAGAGTATCTCTCTCTCTCTCTCTCTCTCTCTCTCGTGTGAGAGAATGAGAAAGAGAGAGAGAGAGAGAGAGAGCGCCGTGTAGGCGACTACAACAAAGTGAACGAAGCTATAATGTTAACCGGGTCGTATATTTTCAGGCTCTCTCTTTTTTATCTTTCAACGTTCAAAAATGTCTTTTTTTTTTTTTTGTTTTTTATTTTTACACACCATCACCGAGTTCTTTCATTTACTTTTTCTACAGAGCATCGATTTTCTCCCATTTTTTTTTCTTTTTTTTACAGTCCTAGCAATTTTAACTTTTCAAACCTAAATGACTCGGTATTGGAGTTCAATAACGATTTTCACGAGAAATCCGAAAAAAAACCTGTACATTCTCCGACGTTTTTTGTATGGGGAATCTTTTTGTTTTATTTATTTATTTATTTCGAAAAGTAAAAAAAAAGAAAAAAAAAAAATCCTTCGCAGAATCCCATTGACCATGACCACTCACTCTTTCATTTCATTCGGGAATTGGATTTTTGTTGGAAATAAAATGCATATTGACGTAGATCGTAGTAGCTTTTTGTATTGTCTTTGTAATTGTACCGTTAAAAAACATTGAAAATTGTATTTCGAGATTGTATACAGTTAAAATTTTTAACGTTTAAATTTAAACACACACACAAAAAGTCTTGTATAAAACATCGTTTCAAAAGTTGACTCGATCAAATTGACAAATAGAATATTTCTTTAGTTTTCTTTTTTTTTTTATTCATACTATTTTAAAACGATATTATACTTAGTTATGAATTATTTATTATTAATGATAATTCGTATATACCTAATGAAAAATAAACATAGAGATAATTACAGTTAGAGGAAACAAACCAGAGGCGGTTGTGTAAGTGGAAATGTCTCTGCATGAATATAGCAACAAAAAACGAAAGAGTGATGTTGTCTCTCTCTAACTCATGCGGTACACATATGAGCCG
This sequence comes from Polistes dominula, assembly GCF_049000335.1. Lineage (NCBI taxonomy): Eukaryota > Metazoa > Arthropoda > Insecta > Hymenoptera > Vespidae > Polistes > Polistes dominula. The sequence goes on from NW_028301034.1 coordinate 551,057, forward strand.
TTTATTTTGAAAGTGGCCTAAGTCCATTCATCTTAAAATCGTGATATTTAAGGGGACCTTCTACTCTGAGCACCTAAAAAAAAGGCTATTTTCGCGAATTTTTTCCAAGAAAACTATAAAAGATATCGATCTAAAAGTTGTTGGGTTTGTTAAATTGAGTCTTAAACTATATAAATGAATTTTTATTTTTTCATTATAATTAATTTTTTATTGCAAAAACAGTAGTATAAAAAAACACCTTAAAACTTTAGTGCTTTGGTAGCTCCATCAGAACTTGAGAATGGCTTACCTGAAACATAAAAGTAAAATGGTTTTATATTCTGTATGACTTCAGCTACAAAGTGACAGTTTTATATAAAAATTTTATTAATAAATAAAAAAATGGTGGACAAATTACAAAAAAAAACGTAAATTTGACCTTTTTTTTATTGTTTTTGACTAAAAATAAATAGTAAAAATTAAAATATAAGAAAAAACTCTCCGTCACTTTGTTACAGCTCATGTGTAGAATATGTGGATTAAATTTTATAAGAATCGGTTTACTGGTTCGTGAGATACGATGGAGCTAGTATTTCAAAACATAGTTTCGAGATAAACGCGTTTAAAGTTTTTTTTTTCTACTCAAAATCGTTAAAAATTCTTACCTAAACTTAATCTGCGATGCCTGGACCGTACAATAGACCTTCTTCTTGTTCATATTCTTCAATTTCTTCCAGTCTTGCCTTCTTCCACTTTGATCTGGTATCTTTTGAGCACTCAGAGCTTCGACGGTTCGCAGATTCGATACGTCGGTCGTCGCGTCTTTTAGCAAAGTCGATCGCTCCTGGCCCAAGTTTCATGCCCATCGTTTCCATTATCTTCATCACTGTTTGAAATCCTTCGTTAAAGATACATGCTGAAACTTTGCACGCAATTTCAACAACTTTTTTGCCGTTAAACAGGTGTTTAGGTGCCATGTTCCATACGCAGTTATTAAAGCTTTCATTATTATTCTGCGTATGTCTACCTAAACATCTTTCCAGCAGTTCTGTCTTAGTCAGATCCTCATAAATAGGCTTTAGCACTTTCTGTACATCTTTAGAAAGTGCCGGAGGATGCTTGTATTTTTGCTTCAGTGCCTTAGTTTTGAGGTACTTACACCAGTCGATGGAACACGTATGGTAATTATTATTATCTTTTTTTTTTTTTTATGAATCGTGAGATATTATGATCCCTTTCTATTTGTAAGGAAAGATATAGTCTCCGTCGAAAGTGTACAAACAAGTTGAAATGAAAATAAATTAAAATGCAAACAAACTTTGAAAAGGGTTGAGAACATGGGAATCTGTTATTTTATAAAATTCAACTTCAATGATCAATTAAACATTTCTCATTTCTTTTTCTTTTTATGAAATAAAAATGTTTCCTTGTCGAAGATATTAGAATGAGAATTGAAATGAAAATAATAAGGGAAGTGTAAACACAACGCGGAAAAGAAAGAGGAAGAAGAAGAATATGAAGAAGAAGTTGGGGTAAGGGTTGGTAAAGGTGAAAAGTTGGGGTGGAGTTATTCTTTTATTTATTTATTTTTTTTTTTCAAGTCGAGTGATATTAATAATTCCCCATACAAAGTTTGAAAACAGGCCCTTGGATGGCCAATCGCCGGGCAAAGGATGACAACTAACGGCCTATCATTGACGTTTTCTAATAGCCCATAGAGGGCTCAATATCCAAATGATAACCCCGGCCCATTAATGGTAATTGATCATTGGCCGATTAATAATAGTTGATCATCGGCCCATTACCGGCATTTATTATCGGCCCATTACCGGCATTTATTATCGGCCCATTACCGGCATTTATTACTGGCCCATTACCGACATTTATTACTGGCCCATTACCGGCATTTATTACTGGCCCATTACCGGCATTTATTATCGGCCCATTACCGGCATTTATTATCGGCCCATTACCGGCATTTATTACTGGCCCATTACCGACATTTATTACTGGCCCATTACCGGCATTTATTATCGACCCATTACCGGCATTTATTATCGGCCCATTACCGGCATTTATTACTGGCCCATTACTGGCATTTATTATCGGCCCATTACCGGCATTTATTATCGGCCCATTACCGGCAGTTATTATCGGCCCATTAATGGTAGTTGATCATTGGCCGATTAATGGGCCCAGCAATGGGTCACGTTTTATTCAAATTATTAGCCCATTAACATCATCATAATTTAATAATCTATATATCATCATCTTCAGACAGTTATATATTTCTCTATGTCTGATCCCCCGAAAAATATACCTGACAATACGAAGGATTATACAGATTACAATAAAAAAAACTGCTTGAATAAACAATGAAAGAGAAAGGGATTGAACAAGATAAGAGTCGTCCGTGCGCGCCGAACGCTCAGGAAAGCGGTCCGAGGTAGTTACGTTCAGGCACCAAAAATGTAGTTAGAGACATCGGATCTTTTTGAAATTTTAACACAATATTTCTACATATATATACATTCGAAAAATGTAAAAAGAAAAAAAAAATTTTTTTTAAATTGCAGAGTAGAAGGTCCCCTTAAGGGCGGTTTGCGTTTCAATGAATTTAAAAATATACGTACAAGATACTAACGAGTTATACTGCTTAAGTATATCTAAAGGCTTCAAATTTATATTTCCTATTAAAATAGTGGCAATTATTAAGTAATTAATATGCGTTTTCTAACCACGAATAGAGATAGGCTACTTTCAAAATTAACAACCAAATTCATTATAAAATTTAAAGGTGCCCAAGTCCATTTAACATAATTTAAGATGCTTCAAAACAATACTGAATTTATTTTACATATCCTTAAAACACTTCAGGAACATAATTTATGCGATTCAATGAACTACATAACGTGCAAAATTACAAACATAAATTTATTACAAAACAATTTACAACTCATCTACATTTTGTGCGTGTGAAAGGGATTTGAAGTAATCATGATGTTCCTGGTGGTATATATCGTAATAGGTTCATTATGTCCTTGAATTTTGCTGTTGTAATTTGTCTGATATTTTTATACAGTGGTGTCAATAAATTGTGGTAATAAATTCAGGACTTTCAAATTTTCATTCTTATTCATTGATGTCTTATAGAAAATTTGATACGGTTCATTTCTGACAAAACGCATCCAACATATTTTTAGCCAGTTTATTGATTCTCCATTTTCTAGAATTTTTTACTCTTTTAAAAATTGCATCTTCTAATAATTTTGTTCATACAAAATCTTCTTGTCTCATTTCATTTACAATAAAAATTATTACCTTTCCGACACTTTTTCATAATCTTGTAATAATCTTGAGGAACGAACAGTAAATTATTTTTTTTTTTTAATGACATTTCTATCACGCCAAAATCTCTATCATTTGGTAAAAACGAATGTCCTGATATTACAAATTTGTGATCTATGATTTCTACATTATTTTCCAAAGATTGGACAATTTTTAATCACATTAAAGCTATTTTAATGTTTCTATTTTGCCCGGTGCACATGTCACTGTAAGCTATAATGTGTCCAGTGATCCCAGAGACTTTAGTCAGTGCTGTCAGATCGTGGGTAAATCTTACCCTCTCCCTGTGCCACTGGGATTGCACACAATGAAAGTTTTCCATGTCCGTGTGTTTGGGATGTCGAAAGAAGTCGAGTGTAACCGAAGTTGGCGGGCACGCCGGAGTGGCACACTAGAAAGCGACTCGTGTCTATGTGTTCGGACGACACTTCGTGGCCAACCGCCAACTTCAGTTACACTCGGCTTTCCTCGACATCCCAAACACACGGACATGGAAAACTTTCATTGTGTGCAATCCCAGTGGCACAGGGAGAGGGTAAGATTTACCCACGATCTGACAGCACTGACTTTAGTTCGTTTGATCGACACAGGGGCGCAAAATTATCGTACGCGGCAGAAGTTGATGACCATTTTTTTTTTTTTTTACTCATCAAGTTCCCAACCCCTATCATGAAAACGATGAAAACAATCGTTCGACGGGAGATCGTGGTGGTGGTAGTGATGGTGGGAGTGATGGTGGGAGTGATGGTAGGAGTGGTAGTGGGAGTGGTGGTGGGAGTGAGGGTTGGGGTGGGGGTGCACAAAAAAAAAGGACATCAAGTTTTCGAAATTCCAAATGGATCGTACGCCACGATTTTGGATCGTACAGGACCTCAAATTATCGTACGCGTACGATAATTATCGTACGAATGGGATCGCTGAATGTGTCTTTCACTTTTTATACTGATTTTTTTACTGATAAATAACGTAAAGTTGTACACGTAACCATGACAACCGGAAAAAAACCTGAAAAACGGACTTAGGCCACTTTGAAAATAAATTTTTCATCATTCCGTTGATCGTCAAATTTTCTTGCAACAAAATCTTCATGATTTTAATTATTTTTGTAACAAATTGCTTCAGAATCAAAAGATCATGTAAAAATGTAACTATTACGGTAACTAACTGGATTTTTTTGGAAAATGGACTTAGGCCACTTTCAAAATAAACGGCTCATATATATAACGCAAAAAAGAACAAAAGACTCGCAAGTTAAAGAGAGACAACATCAACCTCCCATGTTCTATCTCTTTTTATTTTGCCGACAGGTTTTATGCTGGCTTGTTTGCTCTAGAGACCCTGTAGGAGGGACCCGCCATACATATTGCTGGGGTTGCTATTGGCTGCAAATTTTGGGGGACAGCTTCCGATGCAACGCGCTGCCATGTTTATCTTTAGTATGTATAAATAACGGCTGTGGTTAGTTATGAAAATATAATATCCAGGAATCCTAGCTGATTTATTAATATTGGAAATTAAAAACAAATTGTACGAATGATTAAAATAATTGTAAATATAATATATATAGTAGATAATTGTATTTTTATCAAAATTGTATAAATTTCTACAAGTTGTTTTGAAATTTCTAAATACTGTAATGCCTTTTATCAAATCAAACTTAATTGAAATCTTTTAATTATCATTAAATATGGTTCATTTTTTTGTCTGTATTTGATGCAATTCATTATTTCATAATTTTTCCAAACCAATTCACCACTCTAGCCCTTACACTATTCACTATTACTATATACAACTTTGATACTATTTAAAATGTTTGATTCATTCGCGCGCAATCACGTGACTACATAAGTTCCTGTCCCCCAAAATTCTTTGGCGCGTCCCTCCTACAGAGTCCCTAGTTTGCTCTATGTGTAGTATCTCTATGAAAATACAAATTTTTCTTCGAGATATCGAAATATGCACGTTCTTCTGGTTTTCAGTCGATAAAGAAGATCACGATCTTTGATTATGAAAGAGTAGGTTCAAGGTTGACCGAGCGTCAAGTGAAAGCCACAAGTATTCCGAATCTCGTACGTGGAAGACGTAATATGCGCAGTATACTTAGTATTAGATATTCCTCGATCTTTAATACAGTTTAACTTCTATTGAAAAACGTTATTTATCAAAAATATCATTTCTTATCTCTCGATTGAATTTTGTAAATTCTGTTTAATTCGAAAAAGTGACAATATGGTGTAATAGATCAAGACGAGTTTGAGATCACATTTTATCAATTGATTTCAAGGTACTTTCTTTTTCAACAAAATATTTTTTCTTTTTTTTTTTCATTTTACACGTTTTGGATTTGAACCATTCTCACATAACACGAAAGGTTTTGAAATTTTTCCGAGAAAGTTTTCGTAAAATATTTTCAACCAATCTTTCAAAAACCTTGCAGACATTATTCTAAAATATTTTGAAAAAGATTCATAAAAGATTTTACAAAAATATTTTACTGATAGAGTAATCTTTTGCAAGTTTCTGAACGCGGACATTTTCATCTAGTAGAAAGATTTTTTTAGAAACCCTTTTTGAAAGATTTAAAACTTTTCAAGAAATGTTTTAGAAAGTTTTTATGTTATGTGGGTTTTTGAGTTAGTTTTACACACAAAATTATGTGTATTAATTAAAATATGATATCAATTTTGGTATATATAAAAAAATGATATTTTTTGTTAGTTTATTTTGAAATAATAACAACAATAAATTTATTTTTAAAATAAATGTTGAAACTATAAAATGTACTACGTAACACACAAATATATTAGACACCTATACAACGTGTAAAAGTTATTGCGAATAGTTTTATTTACATATAACACGAGTTTTTATACAACGTTGTTTATCATAATAAAACGTTGGATATTCAATGCATTAAAATATTTATCGAATATTACATTGACTTTATCGTTATCGAGTTTTTTTTTTCGTAATTTTGATTTATGACTATCTTAATAAAAAGAATTAATGTAAAAGAACAAAAATATTCTCAATATTATTATTTCAGAAATATTTTCTCACAAAATCAAATATACATAAATTATCTTGAGAAAAATAATATAATATTATAGGAGAGGAAAATTATTTTACAACAACGTTTTTAAACGCCTAAATTTTGACCGTTTTACAGAGGCTTATTTCAAATGGAAGAAATAAATGAATCATTTTGAAACTCAGCATGTTTATTCATTACATATTGAAATATAAGAATTAATCATGATGATTTTTAGCAATCTAAAATTAAAAAAAGGGTCGGAGCGTGTTCATAAAACATGTATCTTCTAGCTGAACAAAGGAAAAACTAAAAAGTCAAAAAATCGTAAATTGGCGCGACTCAGACAAAAAAAGTCTGATTTTTAACCCTTTTTTTAACGGTTTTTGGGTCAAAAATGGCAATTTTTGAAAATTCTTGTGGCATTTTTAAAATTCAACTAGAAGCTAATACTATAAGGAAAATGTGTCCTAAATTTCATAAGAATCGGTTGAAATCTTTTTGAGTTATCTTTCAGCACAGTTTGAAAAAAGTCGTTTGGAGAAAAACGCGTTTAAAGTTTAGCGTTGGCGTCTAGCGCCGAGTTGAGGCGGTGCACTTAAATGAATTTTTAATCGATAAATAATGTGAATTTCATTCTAAATATTTACAGGCATATTTTTAAGATGGTTAACTAACTATTAATGAAAAAAAAAAAATTCGATTTTATTTTTATTTTACATGTATCGTCGACATTAATGGCGTAACACGATAGTCTATTGTAACTTTATCGATATCAATAATTACACACATACACAATTGATGTTTTTTTTGTCTCAACATTATATATCATTAAAAAAAAATATCATTTTACTAAACGAAGTTCAAAGTATATATATATATATATATAGAAAATGGTAAACGCCCGTTACAAAACGTTTTAATTTAATGTCTCACATATATATCGTTTGAACAATGTATGTCTGTGTAAGTGTTGAAATTGTAAAGCGAAATGTCAAGGACCAAAGATATCTCTTCGTGTTTTTAAAATGTCTTTTGGTGTTATCTTTCATTTGTCTTTTTTAAATGATGTTTACTATTGATTTTATTGTCAAATCTATTTCTTCAAAATTGTTTTTATCTTTGGTTGTGTTCTTACGTGTTACATAATAAAAATGTTAATGAGTATTTGTAAATGGGACAAAGTTTTTTTTATCTCATAATCGTCAGACTTTTCCTTGTTACTGTGCTATTAACTTACGTAGAGTATTCCATCTTGATATTGAAAAGTAACTTTATGTAATGGATTCAAGGCTGAAACCTGGGAGCTTATGATTCATCGTGTATCGAATACGTTCTACAATTGTTTCATTTCCAACGATTAAAATGATGTTTTACAATGTAATTAGGTCCTTACACGATATTTCAAGTTATCCATTAGTCCCTTACACGATATCTCAAGTTACACCATTAGTGAAAGAAATCAAACGAGGAAACACGTATTTTAATTGATTCGTTTCTTTTGTAATATTTCGAATTTATTTGAAACGAAATCTGTGTACACTAACAGACAAAAGTTTGTTCAATCATTTGTTGATTTCTCTCGTGTTAAACGATCAGTTTAAAGTACTGTTTGTAATGAATTTTTTCTTTACTTTCATATATTTGACATTTTTTTTTTTTTTTAAGTGAAAACTTCTTTAGAATCAGGTTGATTTGAAAATTGTGAAACGGAAGAACGTGAAATCGATGAAACAAAAATAATTAATTAATTAATTAAATTCAATATATATAAATTACGTGTCACGTTGTTTGTCCGCAATGGACTCCTAAACTATTGAACCGATTTTAAGAAAATTTAGTACACTGTGTGCAGTTTTATCCAACTTGAAAGATAGGATAGATTATATCGCAATTTATAATCGCAATTGACTTAAAGATGTGTCTATCGGACTGATTGTGAGCCACAGCAACGCGTGGCGGGGCACCCCTAGTTCAATATAGAATTTAATTCTATATATTAATTAATTAATTAATTAATAAAATTTTATATATAAAAATTCAGTGTTACAATATGTTTGTCTACTAATAATTCCGAAACTACTTAACTTATCTTAATGAAATGTATTTTATTTCACGTGATTTTTTCCAATTTAGCACATAGCACAATTTTTATCGCGATTTTTTTTTACTAATTTAAAGATTTTTATTTAGAGGTTATCTAGGTTCAGTAAGGTTCTTTCAATAGATGGCACTGTATTACAATTCAATTATTTCGAAGCTTGATTTTCTTTGAAGGTTTCACTTCTACCGTGTGTGATCTGCACACATCTGTTTTTTTTTTTTTTATATGAGAGTTTATTTGCAATCTATTACAAGGTAAGAATAAGCAAATTTATTGGTCAAAATAGAATAGTACAAGAATAACATGCAGGTATTTCGCTCAATAGCTTATACCTTCTTAATATTAATATCACATGTATGATATATATCTTGATGTAACAGAATAGAGTATTACATATTTAACCTTATTTCAGACTACTTGAGATATACTTAAAATCTAGTTATATTATCTATTGGTTTGAATCTTTTTAAGCGGCGCAAATCGTGTACTTCGTTAAGCAGTTCATTAGCTAAGGTATTAGGGTGGAATTGGAGTTTTTCAGAGTACTTAGTAGTAGAGTTTTTAACAACTGACTTGACAGAGGGTATTTTAAAATCATTAGAAATATTTTTGTTAGTGATATACCATGGAAAGTTTATTATAATGCGAAGTGTCATTGATTGGAATCTTTTAAGGGGTTATATACAGTTAGAATTTTCAAAAAATCGGTTTTTTTTTAAATTTTATTTTCTTAATGTACATATATTTAAGAATACACACAGAAAATTTCATATCGTTCCGGTGAATATTTTCAAAGTTACAAGTTAATTTGAAAAGGCGTTTTTTATCCCATGTAAAGTGCATTCCAAACTTTAAGCGCGTTTTTCTCAAAATGGTGTTATCAAAGTCGGTGACCAACATTACTCGAAAACGGCTAAACCGATTAGTCTCAAATTTTAACACGACCTTCTTAAATATATTTTTTAGTAATTAATCGAAGATTTTTTCTCTCCGATAGATATTTTTTTTTTTTTATAAACAATTTAAGGCCGAAATTTCGGTGAAGAATCGATTTTTTTTTTTGAGAAACCGCCATTTTGTCAAAAAATTTTATTTTGCTTATTCCTTCGATTAATTACTAGATTTAACATTATTTTAACGAAATCTGTTTGGCTTTTTAATTTCAAATGATCCAATTCCGATATATAGTGGTCACCGCAAAACGTCTTTTTTGAGAGGAGCTCCTGGAGATCAGCTGTAGCTCTTTTTCAAATAAATATTTTTACTAGTACTAAGTCTTAAAATACAGTTAAAAGATACCATAATATGTGTATAAATTTTTGGATCAATAAATTTAAAAGATTTCTCAGAAAAAATTCTGGAAAATTCACTTTTTTTCGGCCGTCTAACTGTATATAACCCCTTAAGGATTTCAACATTAGAGTTGACAGACGACGAGTCCCAGAGTTGGATACCATTGGTCCTTCATATATTTGACATTTTTTTTTATAAGAAGCATAGACAAATATTCGATAAGAAATTAAATGTTAGGATGTCTAAAATATTTCAGATTGTTATTAAAAAAAAGAAAAGAAATGATTACTAACTAAAGGATGATTTGAAGAAAAATATTCATTCATGGATATAAACAAAGTAATAGAAAATGTAAAATGTTCTATTTTTAATAAATAAATTTACCATGGTTATTATGAAGGTATTAAATTTTTTTTTTTTTTTTTTTTTTAATAAATATCCCTGATTTTTTTTCTTTGAATTTGTTAATAAAGTAATGGCAAACTTTTCATCGGCAATGTACACCTTCTCTTTTTCACTCTCGTTTATTATTATTTTCTAGTATTATTCGTATAAATAATACTATCGTATTATTATTTTCAATCAAGTCAAGGAAAAAAGGTTTTACAAATTTTTTATTTTCATGTATTTATTTCGATTCACACCGATGCACATGGATGCACATGTATGTATTTCAACGAACGTAATTGATTTTCAATCAACAGACGTTAATCGACTTATCCTGTCAATATTTAAGTTTTTCCTTTAACAAAAATCACCCGAATTCTGATACGAAAAATTGAATTTTCAAAAATATATTCCTAAAATAAATAGAAATAAATACGAATTACGAATTTCATGAGCAAAACTCAAATATTTTCCATAATGTTCTTCTTTGATACGCATGCTACAACTTGTGACAGTTGTTATCAAATACAATTTCAAATCAGGTCATTTAAGGGACCATCTCAGTGTAAGATTTAAAAAAAATCGATTTTTTTTTTGGGTCTTATCTTGAAGTACATATAGTTGTGCGTGTTCTGTAAAATTTTCAAATTTAAATTCGAATTATTACAGTCGCTACAACCTTTTTGGAAAAAGAGATTGGAGCGTAAATTGACACGCGCTAAACTTTTTTCGTTTTTTTCTCAAAATGCCCTTTTCACAAACGGTGTCATCTCTCAGAGGAAGAGTTTTCGAGCTATCGACTTGAAATTTTTACGGAATTTTTTTTACTTTATTCTTTATGACCTTATGGAAGCTTTCTTTTTTAATTCTTCCAATTTTTTCACAAGAAAAAATGTTGAAAAACAGGGGCTAAATTTCGTACTTTTTCTTCAAACCGTCGCCATTTTGTCAAATTTCAACAAAAAAAAAAAACCTCCATAGGAACATAGCGGCTTCCCTATAGATTAATAATCAATTTAATTTTTTTCTTTGAGATGCAAACTGCGATCACAATCGTTGACACCGATTGCCCCCATTTTTGTTACTCACTTTTTCAAATTAATTATTAACAATAAGTAAAAATAAATAAAAACAAATGAAAAAAATATTTTTGTATTGTTAAAGAGTGGTCTTATTCGGGGAAAAAAAATCATCCCGATCCCCTCCTCCTATCCATCCGAAAAAAAATCACGAAAATTGACAATTTTTTGGGCCGCTTACACTGAGATGGTCGCTTAAAAATTTATTCCTATAATGTAAAGAAAAAACAAATGAAAAAAAAAAAAAACAAGAATTCTAAACCTGATTACAAGAAAAAAAAATAATAGTTTTCTTTTTCTTCCACCCCTTTCGATAATAACAAATTTCTCAAGAAGATTTCCTATTTGGTCGCGTTAAAGAATAAAATTCATTCGCGTTTTTTTCTCGCTAAGATTAATCCTTCGAATCATCAAAGTTTCCTTGTCGAGTATTCAAGGCGATAGATCCGACGATGAATGTTGTCAAAAGAAGAATAAGAAGAAGAAGAAGTAGGTAGAAGTAGGTGATGGTGGGTGGTTGGGGGGTGGTAGAAAGAAGAAGAAGGAGAAGAATAATAAGAGCAACCACTGAGTGCAGTAGACTGCGCACTCGCGAATAGTGGAAGGGCGGAGGACAATAAAGAGAAAGAGAAAGAGAGAGAGAGAGATATAGGTATATATATACATATATACACATACACATAAACATATATACACATATATATTTATATGTATCAGAGGTATATAGGACAAAAAGAGAAATGTATAATATATATGTGTATGTGTATGTGTATGTGTATGTGTATGTGTATGTGTATGTGTATGTGTATGTGTATGTGTGTGTGTGTGTGTGTATGTGTATTTGTGTGTGTGTGTGTGTGTGTGTGTGTGTGTGTGTGTGTGTGTGTGTGTGTGTGTGTGTGTGTGTGTGTGTGTGTGTGATATAAAGTAGAGAGAGAGAGATAAATATATATGTATATAGAAAGTAGGAAAAGAGAAAGAGAGTGGAGTAGGATCGTTGGTGTTAGAGAGCGCATGCGCATAAAATTTCCCGGGAATCGGGTCTTTCCGGGTCTCCGACACGGATTTCCCACTTTCGTTCGTCACTTGAGCGTCCGAGTCTACGACGTGCGAGACAAGGCAACAGGTGACAAATATTCGCGCCGAAAAGAGAAGATTTATTATCAAAAGAGAAAGAAAGAGAGATAGAGAGAGATAGAGAGAGAGAGAGAGAGAGAGAAAGTTACTTGTCTCGATATAATCGATTTTTCTTATTGAAAAGAATTTTCAAGAATAGTTGTATTTCATTTCCCATCCGTCGGGATTTGACACATACGTTCTTCTCGTTTTCATTTTGTTCCCCCGACACGTTTATTCTCTTCTCTGATTTATTTCTGTCTTCGAAGGTATCCGAGAGGAATCCAACGAACAAAAAATATAATAAGGAAAAGTTTAGTTTCATTATAATATTTATCAAATCTATCGATCTATTGCAAAATGAGTGTCGACGACGTGATCAACTATAAACCCGACGAGGACGAGGATCTTTACGCACTTTTATCCTGCGACGAATCTTCCACGGTAAGAATAGTTTTTTTTTAAGAACTTTTTTTTATTCACACCACCCTATCCCTTTCACCCCGTTTCGTCTAATTGTCAATGATTGTTTTTATAAGAGATTATGTTGTCATTTCTTTTTCATTTTTTTTTTTTTTGATATTTATATCTGCTAATTATTTGACACATTTTATTTGATTAAAGTATTTTTTATTATTATTATTATATAATTTATAATTTAGTTGTTTAATCGTTTTTCATAAAAAAAAATTTCTTTAAAGCACGATAATTGAAATGTGGATAAAATTATTCTTTTATTTGAATTATATGAAAATATGAAAGCACATTTATAAAAGCATTTTAATGAAAAGTTGAGAAAACTTCGTTGATTATTATGTTAATGAAATTAAACGTGATAATGTGTAATTGAAATATTTATATTACCGCGTGTATCTCTCTGTATATTGATATTATTAATAAAAATATTAAAGATTATATGTTTAATTATATGTGTGTTATATGATAAAAAAAAAAAAAAGTTGTAAATATACGACTTAAAGCTGACGATTAAAGTTCTGACAATTCATCTACCGACCTTAACATGCTTTTATGTCTACTATTTTCCACGCGACTTTTTTCCTTTTTTTTTTTTTTTTTTTTTATTTGAAGTACCCTTTAATACAGCTTTTAACGTAAAACGTGTACACGATCGAGCCTCTCTCTCTCTCTCTCTCTCTCTCTCTATTTTAAAGAGCGACGAAGTTTTCTACTCGTATTGATATTTCACGATCCCTGTCATTTCGAATTTTTTCATTTTTCTTTTTTCTTTTTATCATCATTGACGATTTACTTTGTTCTTTTCTTTTTTTTCTTTCTTTCTTTCTTTCTTGGATTACACTAAAGTATAACATATATTTTATTATTATTATTAAATAATAATCTTCAATGAAAATTGAACAACAACCGATTTTTCGTTTAAGGGGACGCATCATTTTCGAGTGTAAAAAACAAACGGTATTTTTGTGAATTTTTTTGCAGCCAGTTTTATTAATATCAATACAAATTTTTGGTATATGTTAGTTATATATCTGAACTATATTCACAATTTTTTGCGTGTAAAAATATTGTCAATTGTGTTGTCTGTGGCCACTTTTCTAAGAGTCCAAAAAAAAAAGGTGATTTTCGGTTGCCCTCACTGGCAAAAATTGGTTCATCAGAAACAAAAAAAACCGAGTGTTGTCCTTTAGTAGAGATGTTGGCGCAGGGAATGAACGAAAGGAAATTTTGATTTTTTAATTTTTCTCAAAATAGTCGACTTTTTGCGAAAAAAGTTGACATTTTTGCAGAAAAATCGCCGAGTTTTTGAAGAAAAAAAAAGAATTGGCATTTTTTCGAAAAATCCTTTCGTTCATTTCCTAGATACGTGTATCTAGTATTACTGTACAAAATTTGGTAAGGATCGGATAAAAGGTCTGGACACAGCGAGGGCAACCGTTTTAAAAACGCGAATAGGAGAAATGAACGTTTAAAGTTTTGGTAACTTACTTGGAGCGCTACGGCGCACTCTGTTTAAACTACTACAGTTTCGTAAATAATGCGTGGATCTTTACCAAAATTTGAAGAAATATTTATGAAATAATATTCTTTCAAAAAATCGAAAAAAAAATCGATTTTTTTGTTGACGTGTCCCCTTAAGGCCGGCGATACATGTAAATGCCTAAATTTTGACCATTTTTCAGAAGCTTATTTAAAATGGAAGGAATAAATGAATCGTTTTGAAACTCAGCATATTTTTTCATTACATATTAAAATATAAGAACCTGTTTTTTTTTTCTTTTTTTAAAATGACCACCGTAGTAACCAATCTCCTGAGGCCCTCGCGACAAAACGCATCAATCATTGTGATTTTTAGCTTTAGTTACAGCAATCTAAAATTTAAAAAAAGGGTCGAAGTGTGTTCATAATACATGTATCTTCTAGTTGAACTAAGGAAAAAGTAAAAAGTCAAAAAATCCTACCTTGGCACGACTCAGACAAAAGAAGTCTGATTTTTGACCCTTTTTTAAACAGTTTTTGGGTAAAAATGGCAATTATTTTATCAGTTTCTGAACGCGGACATTTTTATCTTGTAGAAAGATTTTTTTAGAAACCCTTTTTGAAAGATTTAAAACTTTTCAAGAAATGTTTTAGAAAGTTTTTATGTTATGTGGGTTTTTGAGTTAGTTTTACATACAGAATTACGTGTATTAATTAATATATGATATCAATTTTGGTATATATAAAAAAATGATATTTTTTGTTAGTTTATTTTGAAATAATAACAACAATAAATTTATTTTTAAAATTAATGTTGAAACTATAAAATGTACTACGTAATACACAAATATATTAGACACCTATACAACGTGTAAAAGTTATTGCGAATAGTTTATTTACATATAACACGGGTATTTATACTACGTTGTTTATCATAATAAAACGTTGGATATTCAATGCATCAAAATATTTATCGAGTATTACATTGAATTCATCGTTATCGAGTTTTTTTTTCGTAATTTTGATTTATCACTATCTTAATAAAAAGAATTAATGTAAAAGAACAAAAATATTCTTAATATTATTATTTCAGAAATATTTTCTCACAAAATCAAATATACATAAATTATCTTGAGAAAAATAATATAATATTATAGGAGAGGAAAATTATTTTACAACAACGTTTTTAAACGCCTAAATTTTGACCGTTTTACAGAGGCTTATTTAAAATGGAAGAAATAAATGAATCATTTTGAAACTCAGCATGTTTATTCATTACATATTAAAATATAAGAATCAATCATGGTGATTTTTAGCAATCTAAAATTAAAAAAAGGGTCGGAGCGTGTTCATAAGACATGTATCTTCTAGTTGAATAAAGAAAAAACTGAAAAGTCAAAAAATCCTAAATTGGCATGACTCATACAAAAAAAGTCTGATTTTTGACCCTTTTTTTTAACTGTTTTTTGGTTAAAGATGGCAATTTTTGAAAATTCTTGTGGCATTTTTAACATTCAACTAGAAGCTAATACTATGAGGAAAATGTGTGCTAAATTTCATAAGAATCGGTTGAAACCTTTTTGAGTTATCTTTCAGCACACTTTGAAAAAAGTCGTTTTGAGAAAAACGCGTTCAAAGTTTAGCGTTGGCGTCTAGCGCCGAGTTGAGGCGGTGCACTTAAATGAATTTTTAATCGATAAATAATACGAATTTAATTCTAAAAATTTACAGGCATATTTTTCAGATGGTAAACTAACTATTTATGAAAAAAAAAAAATTCGATTTTATTTTTATTTTACATGTATCGCCGGCCTTAACAAAATCTAGAATACAATATGTCGTTAGAAAATTTTCATTAATTTTAATCCTGTTAAATATTTGTATGGTTTGTTTGATAACGTAACAATTATATTGGTTATATAAATACGATTACATAATACACGATTACGTACTTAACGATTTTTAATAATTATTATCATTACGTAAAGTAATTATAAAATTGAAATTGATTAAATTGATGAAATGTCATTTTACGCGTGCAATTAATATCTTTCTTATGTTTGTGTTTGAATTAATTTGTATTATTTCAAAAAAAAAAAACAAAAAAAAAGATCATAAATACGTGTTAACGTATAATAAATATTTCATTTAAAGATCGATCTTGTTTAACTGTAAATAGGTCAACAAATAATTATTGGGTGTCTAATTTTATAAGAAACCAATGTTCGTTCTTTGCTCTTTTCTCGTACTTATGAATTTTAAACGTTCATGAAAAAACAAAGGATCTTCGCTTATTTAAAACGCGCTATTTGCAACATTATCAAAGAGAGGAGCATCCTCATTCCCTTTTCTTTTACAAATAACGTAGTCTTTCGTGAAATGTGCCGTAGTCCATTGAAATCGTAAAAAGTTTTGAACAAAAGGGCGTCCCGTTAACTTCAACGAAGCATTGCATGAACGCTATCAAACGGAATTCATCCAATTGGAAAAACAAAAAAGGTATGAAGTAAGAATACCTTTTTGACTCAAAATTTCATTCTAATTGATAACTCTCACGGCAAAATATTTCCAATTTGTTGTCTACAATTTGTCATTTTGAAAGTTTGTTGAAAGTAACCTTTTTGATATTTTAAGATCTGTTTATTTTTATTTTTTATTTTTAATAATATCACTGATCGAATGTTTTTTTTTTTTTATGAAAAGATTTTAATAAAAAAATAAAATAAATTATAATAATAATAATAATAATAATAATAAAAGTTTTGTCTATTGAAATGATGTAATTTGTAAGTAAATACATATATGACTTTTAATTTCTTTTGTTTTTTTTTTTATACAAATTCGATTATCGTTAAACATCGTTTGTAATGTATTTTTTTGAAATACAAATTTTATCGATTAAATTGAAATTTAAAATGATCCGAAAGTTGTGTACAATTCGAATAATAATTATAATATAAATCATAGTACGATAATTGCAATTACAGGTTAAATGTTCAAATGTTTTTTTTTTTTTTTTTAATTATTCTATCTTACCGATAATATAATTTAATAATGATTATCAATAGTTCAAACTTAAAATGATCGCGATGAGATTGATTTATTAATTTGTTTATTTATAGTAGTATGAAATATATTGCAAATCATTATATTTTTTTTTTTTTTATAGAGATAGTAATGCAATCACATTTTGATAAGATTTAAGAATATTTATTAGTTCACAGTTGAATGAATTGACGTAATCGTATTATCATTCATAAATGTTATTGACCTTAGTTGATAAATTATTTTTTCCAATTTATTTTTTTTATTTATATAACTATATCCTATACATAGAAAATTATTTAAGGGGTGTAACACGACTATAGAATTTTCGAAAAATCGATTTTTGTTTTTTTAACTTGAAGTGTACTTTAGACATCTAAAAACATTATGCACTTGGTCCCGAAGTAAACAAAATATTTTTAACATGGCGAAATTTGTTTTTTAGAAAGCGCCTCAAAGCGCCTCGAATAGTAATAACAAAACTTTAAACGCGTTTTTCTCGAAACTACATTTTTCAAATCGAGCGGACTCAGAACTCGAGCATCATTTAATCGATTGACCTGAAATTTTGAAAATAGTTTGATAGTTGCATTATCTACAGAAGTACCTATCCGATTTTTGATTGAATAAAAACTTTTTTTTTATAAACAATTTTCTACAAATTTTATTTCGTCGAAAAGTCGATTTTTTTAATTCAAAGTTGCGCCATTTTCACAGAATTTGATTTAAGGAAAAATCCTTATGTACTTCTCAAGATAATAGTACATAGATTAAGAATTTCTTACGACGCCATTTTCGATCTAAAATCAATAAAAATATTTGTATACATAATTCTATATATGATTAACCAACCCTCAAAAAAAGAAATTCTATTCCTCATTTAGTTTTCGCAAAAAAAATTCTCCAAAAAAGGCTTTTTTCAGGCTCTATAGTGGTGTTACCCCTTAAATGTTTTTTAATCAAATAACTGTACTTTGGACATCTAAAAACTCTATGCACTTGGTCCCAAAGCAAAAAAAAATATTTTTAACATGGCGAAATTTTCTTTTTTAGGAAGCGCCTCAAAGCGCCTCGAATAGTAATAACAAAACTTTAAACGCGTTTTTCTCGAAACTACATTTTTCAAACTGGACGGACTCAGAACTCGAGCATCATTTAATCGATTGACCTGAAATTTTGAAAATAGTTTGATAGTTATATTATCTACAGAAGTACATATCCGATTTTTGATTGAATGAAAACTTTTTTTTTATAAACAATTTTCTACAAATTCTATTTCGTCGAAAAGTCGATTTTTTTTTATTCAAAGTTGCGCCATTTTCACAGAATTTGACTTAAGGAAAAATCCTTATGTACTTCTCAAGATAATAATACATAGATTAAGAATTTCTTACGACGCCATTTTCGATCTAAAATCAATAAAAATATTTGTGTACATAGTTCTATCTATGATTAACCAACCCTCAAGAAAGAAATTCTATTTCTCATTTAGTTTTCGCAAAAAAAATTCTCCAAAAAAAGGCTTTTTTCAGGCTCTATAGTGGTGTTACCCATTAAATGTTTTTTAATCAAATAACACGTTTGTATGAGTATTATCATATACCATTCTTTTCAAGAATATATTTCTTTAATTTCTTTGAAAAAGAAGCTTTGATTTTTTTGTTTTGTTTAATCGTATGCCATAGGTCGAGCAAATTATAGCAGAATACAAGGCACTGGCCTTGCAATATCATCCTGACAAAAATGCTGGTGACAAAGAAGCCGAGGCAAAGTTTCAAAAGCTTAAGGTTAGTATTTTAAATATAAAATGAAGAGAAAGTGATGATAATGATGATGATGATGATGATGATGATGATGATGATGATGATGATGATGTTAGAAAATTTATATCGATTCGATTATTCTATATTTGACCTTATTTTAGAATGCCAAAGAGATTCTCTGCGATCCAGAAAAGAGGAGCAACTATGACAAGTGGAGGAACAGTGGTATTTCCATTAGCTACAAGCAATGGGTTGGAATGAAGGAACACGTTCATCAAGTAAGTCAAAAGGAATACATATACAGTATATTCGTAGTATTACAAATTTAACACCTTGACGAAATTTATGCAAAAATTAACAATCGACGATCAACTTGTTTAAAATGATTTCTAAAAATTTGATTAATTAAATCTTACCACAAGACTTCTCCCACGTTTGAAATATTTGTACAATTTTAACCTTTGCTTACCACACCTCCTTGGAGTAACACACTTACCACATCCGGGTCCTTTGGACCTGGGCGAGAAAAATTGTTATAAAAAATTAACTATTGCATAGATTTACTTCAACATTTTTTTGAAACTTCTTTAATACTTACTTAAAATGACTCAAGTTGCAAAAAAGGTCTGGGTCCTTTGGACCAAGTGTAGTAAGCAAAGATTAAATGTCAACTAGATAATAATAAAATCTTCTTCTATTTAGTATTATATTATATTTGTATTATTTTGTTTTTATGAAAAAATAAAAAAAAAATAAAATAAAATGTTACGTTTGTGCAAAGAAAAATTCCGTGAAAATTGTTGAACGCGTGGAAACTGTTCGGAGTTGTGTAAACATTTGGAAAAATAAAGGTTTATATTTTCTTACGTTCGTTCCGAGAGACTTTATCAACGCAATAGCATGTTTCGAAATAAACGTATGTTCAAACGGGTCTCCGCAAACAAAAGCTTTATAAACTTGCGTTTTATTCAAACTTTGACGCGTGTACATACACATATGTATATATAGATACGAGAGAGTTTCGCTTCGAGGATAAATCTCGAGCTTCTATATCCTTTGACACGATTTACCTTCTATTTATATGTGGAACGCGAACATTGTTTTTTTTAATAATAATACGTTATGATATGATAGATGTACGTATTGAAAGCAAATATTATTTTCGAACATTTAACATAGATGTTAAAATATTTAAAAGTATTTGAAGTAATCTTTAAATATTTACATAGTAGAAGTCTTGGTTGAGAAGTGAACAGTTGGATAAATGCATTTTGATAAATGATCGTTCATCGTTACCATTTTCTAAGATCAAATTTATTTTCACGTAATTTTTCTTTCCTACGTTTAATATTTCAAATCATAAAGTAATTAAACATATCAAATTTACGAGTAACAACAAAATATTTAATATAATCAGTCTCTTAATTTTGAATTATAAAAGTGAGAGCAATTATAAAAATGAAAAGCAAAATCAATTTTTGATAAAAAATAATATTTCTAAGTTATTCAACATTTTTCAATATTTGCTGACAATTTTTTTTTTGTTTGTTTTTGAGAACAAAAAAAATGTAATTACAATTTATACGATTCATTTGCAAACAAATTGCAAACAATCCTATTTGTTGAAGTATTTACAAATTGATGATTATAATTAAAAAAAATTGAGAAGAAGGTGAAAAAGAAAAAAACTAAATAAATTCGCAGTCGATGCATTGGAGTACGCCAAAAACGAAGGACCGGATGTTACCGGATGGAAGTACCACCGTTGGTAGTGGTGGAGGAGATGCAGAGGGTTCACCTGGTACTATGAAAGTGCAAGCACCGAATACTCTCAGAAGGGCCAGCGAAGGTGGGGCAAACATTTACTACGGTGCACGACGTGATGTCGATTGGGACTCACAGGCCTCGAGCGAGGTCGTCAATAAATTTCGTAACTATGAAATATAAAATTTGAAGTATAATAAGAGAAAAGCAACGATCGTTGTTGATAAAGGATATTTCCTTGTTCGTATTGTGCAGGACCAAGCTCGATCGTTACGTTTCTCTAATTATCTCAATTGCTATCTGTTTGACGATGAAGTTAATCCCTTAAAACAACAACAACAACAGCAACAACAAAAACACATGTATACTCATATAGGGTGTCCTATTTGAATCGATTCGTATTACAATCATTGTATATGTAATAATCTTTAATGGTGTTGTTAATAAACATGATGTCAGTTTAATTTGATTAATATTCTGACTAATAATAATGATTAACATTAATTTTACACAAATCGAATTGACTTCGATCCTAATGTGTTATTTAGTTGGAAAGAATCGATTGAAATGGGACACCCGTGATATACGTGAAGGTGTGCGTCAATACATATACACGATATACACGTAAACGTATACATACCTCTTTGTGCATTTATCGTTCGTCACTGTCCAACCAATAGGAACAGGAAAATGATACAGAAAATGATCCTAAAGGGAAGTTTTAGTTTTTCTTTTTTTTAGCTCTTATGATTTGTATTTATTTCATTTTGAAAATTATCAGATAATATATATATATAGATGTATATTATAGCTTAGGAATTTGAATAAAACATGTTTCTTGTTGCTTTAATAATAATTATTTATTTCTTTTGAAAAGAAATTTACTATTTGAGATAAAAAGGATATTATAACCCTTTGCACTCCAGAGGTGACTCTCGTTCACCAAAGAGTACTGGTCACGGAATGATATCAGTTACATTCCTTTTTATTCAAACAAATTTACCAGAGACAGATTTAGCCAGATTTTTTGGATGCATCATCTAAAAACAATCCAAATAAAAGATGCAAGTCCAAGAACACGTTTACAGATAGTAAGCTGCTTTCTTGACTATTTAAATTCTAAACTTTTGAAGTATTTTACACTGGGAGAAGAAATTTGTGTGGATGAGTCCACAATCAAATTCAAAGGTCGAATTTCCTTTATTACTTAAAACCCGAAAAAACCAAATAAATGAGGTATTAGAGTTTACACAATGGCAGACTCAAATATTGGATATATCTGTAATATTTTTCCTTATTATGGAAGTCTTATCACGGAGAAATGTATAAAATTACTAAACAACAGAGAGAACAGCCGTTTAATCACTTGCGGTATGTGAAAATCTTTATTTCGTCAATTGACTAGAGATTTTCGTCAGACACGTGTTCGAGCTTCGACTTCAACCTCCAATTCCGAAAACGTCCGCCTAAATGGAAAGCTGCATAACATTCTAACAGTAGTCAGGAAGAATTGCAAAGTCTACTCTCAAAGAAATAACCCCGGCAAAAGATTTTAAACAACATACTATTGTGATACTTGTCCCGAAAAGTCTGGCAATTGTTATTACATGAAATATCATACAAATCAAAATTACAAAGCTAATGTTTAAGAAATTATCTTCGTAAAGATGTAAAGATACATTAAATATTAAAATATACAAATTTTATCCTTTCATTATTGTGTGAAATGATTTTAAGTTGGTGGTGAGAAATTCACCAAAAATGCTGTTGAAACGGTTTCGAGTGCAAAGGGTTAATATTTGAAGAAGATATAGGATTTTCTTTTCGTGTTACGAGTTTTTAAAAGAAAGGTATAAGCATATAACAAAATTCTAAGTGTTTCGTTATTAACCCTTTGCACCTCAGAGGTGACTGTCGTTCACCACTTTGTTTGGTACGGAAATTCGATGCGATTTACAAGAGTACTGGTCACGGAATGATATCAGTTACATGCCTTTTTATTCAAACAAATTTACCAGAGACAGATTTAGCCAGATTTTTTGGATGCATCATCTAAAAACAATCCAAATAAAAGATGCAAGTCCAAGAACACGTTTACAGATAGTAAGCTGCTTTCTTGACTATTTAAATTCTAAACTTTTAATGTATTTTACACTGGGAGAAGAAATTTGTGTGGATGAGTCCACAATCAAATTCAAAGGTCGAATTTCCTTTATTACTTAAAACCCGAAAAAACCAACTAAATGAGGTATTAGAGTTTACACAATGGCAGACTCAAATATTGGACGTATCTGTAATATTTTTCTTTATTATGGAAGTCTTATCACGGAGAAATGTATAAAATTACTAAACAACAGAGAGAACAGCCGTTTAATCACGTGCGGTATGTGAAAATCTTTATTTCGTCAATTGACTAGAGATTTTCGTCAGACACGTGTTCGAGCTTCGACTTCAACCTCCAATTCCGAAAACATCCGCCTAAATGGAAAGCTTCATAACATTCTAACAGGAGTTAGGAAGAATTGCAAAGTCTACTCTCAAAGAAATAACCCCGGCAAAAGATTTTAAACAACATACTATTGTGATACTTGTCCCGAAAAGTCTGGCAATTGTTATTACATGAAATATCATACAAATCAAAATTACAAAGCTAATGTTTAAGAAATTATCTTCGTAAAGATGTAAAGATACATTAAATATTAAAATATACAAATTTTATCCTTTCGTTATTGTGTGAAATGATTTTAAGTTGATGGTGAGAAATTCACCAAAAATGCTGTTGAAACGGTTTCGAGTGCAAAGGGTTAATATTTGAAGGAGATATAGGATTTTCTTTTCGTGTTACGAGTTTTTAGAAGAAAGGTATAAGCATATAACAAAATTCTAAGTGTTTCGTTATTAATTTTCTTTTGCTTTTGCTATTTGACGAAGGACGAGCGAAAAAAATAAGTATTCTCGAAACGATAAATTGAGGACAAATTAGAGATAAGGAAATATAAAAGATACCAATATCTAGAATCTTATCTAAAGTTTAATCTCTCGCGACTAAATAAATGAATTTTATTCGAGAATAAGAGAGAGAGAGAGAGAGAGAGAGAGAAATGAAAAAAGAAAAAAAAAGTAACTCGTAAAATGATTAGTGGTAGAAATAAAATTGCGTTTCAGAAATGGAAGTAACGAATGATAAGAGTCGATCGGTTGGACAGTGCTTTTGATGTTCGTGTCGAGAAGAAATAATAATAAAAATAATATTAATGATAATAATAATCATAATAATAATAATAATAATGATAATAATAATAATAATAATAATAATAACAAAAAGAAAAAAAAGAGAATTAAAATTAAAAAAAAAAAAACGAAAAAAAAGAAAGAACAAAAAAAAAACAAAAAGAAAATTTTAAGAAAGAAACGTTAAGAAGAAGAAGAAGAAGAAAAAAAATACAAAGAGATGAATAAATGAATAAATTTCAAATTCACGAAAATCTCGAAAATATAATGAAATTCGTTGTTTCTACGGTAAGGCTTTAACTTCCCAATGGAATACTTAAAGAGTTTTGTCTTCCAAATAGGAGAGAAAGAAAAATAGAAAAATAAACAATTAATCAAGACAAATATTTAATAAAGGATAGACAAAAAAAAACGAATAGACGTGAAAAAAAAAAAACAGAGAGAATACGAGAATACGAATCTCGATGTTCGATATGCGTTTGTTCAATCGTGTACACAAATTAAAAAATAATACACGATAAGAATAAATGCACGTACAATATTGTCATCATTTATATTCGAAAATTAATAATAATATTTACAATGAACGAGAACGAATTGAATTCGAGAAACGTATCTCTTAGTCAGTGGTGGTGGATCAAGTCGAGAATGGGGGGCGGGGTGGGTCCTTTCAAAATCAAATTAGAAGAAAAATATTTCGATGAAACATTTACCATTATAAAATTACAAAATTCAAGAAGAAAAGTAATTTAATATTTCGTAAACATAAATACTGTGTAATTAAATTTATTTAAAAAAAAAAAAAACTAAAAGAAAGTAATTTTCCTCGTAATGAAAAAAACAAAGCAAAAAATAGACGAAATTGAAAGACTTTCAGGACCCATTTGATATTTCGATTTGTTTCGTTTATCGCTTAATCCGCCACTGATATTTCTAATTTCTTTTTCTTGATTACGTACTAACGAGGAAGGCGACATTTTTTAAGTATATATCTATCCATTGTGAAATAAAGCAAAGAAGCGCACTTGTACCTGTATGTAATGTCAAATGCAAACAAAGTACTACATCGTTCCTCCTCGACGCTTCCCATTATCAAAAAAAAAAAAAAAAAACAAATTTATTCGGTGCTTAAATCACTATTTTTTCTACATTACAATTTATCCATTGTCGTTTGATTTGATTCACGAATAATGACATTTTTAACTTCATCGATTATTTTCGTATTATTACATTGGTATATTTATTTTATTGTATTCTACGTCACACATTTCATAACACGTAAACAACATTTTGAAATCTTTGTCATCAAGCGATGAGATTTTCGAGTTATCTCGAAAGAAAATTTTCTAATTTCGTTTAATATATATATATAATATAATAGTATAATACACACACATACATACAAAATTCAAAATTCTCAACGACACGATTGTTTCTTTTTTTCCTTGAGGTTTGTTCACCCGGGCGCTCAGTCTCTGGACCATTGTGCCCGGGCCCCTTACGGGGAAAAACCTATGACCGTAGCGGTCCCGCGGGCAGCCCTGACTCCCTTACAAAGCGCAGCAGTCTGGCCGCCCCTGAGCCCACTATGTCGAAGTTGTTGCGGTGGTCCCAAGGATATTATTTCTGATGTCCGCGAGCCCAACGCATTGAGTTATGAGATGGAGGGGGTATCCTCCCCTTTGCCGCACCTGCCGCAGACCGAGTCTTGTGCAAGGCCCAGTCGCGTAAGGTGCTTTCTAAGGTGCCAGTGCCCGGTGACCAATCCTACAACCAGCCTCAATTGGACTCGGTCCAGGTTGATCAACTCGGTATCTAGCTTCTCCGAGGGCCCTGAAAACAGAGCCTTCGTGTGCCTCATGCCAGGGCCTTGCACCCAGAGATCCCTGAAGCGGTCCGTGGCCCACTTCTTAGACCTCCTCCGCATGAGCCCCTCTGACACGCTGATGTGGCATTGGTTTGCCAGATCGTGCCGTGAAGCTCCAAGTCTGGCAAGCTCGTGCGTCCTTTCGTTGCCCTGAACGCCAATATGACTCAGGCGCTCAGTCTCTGGACCATTGTGCCCGGGCCCCTTACGGGGAAAAACCTATAACCGTAGCGGTCCCGCGGGCAACCCTGACTCCCTTGCAAAGCGCAGCAGTCTGGCCGCCCCTGAGCCCACTATGTCGAAGTTGTTGCGGTGGTCCCAAGGATATTATTTCTGACGTCCGCGAGCCCAACGCATTGAGTTATGAGATGAAGGGGGGTATCCTCCCCTTCGCCGCAACCGAGTCTTGTGCAAGGCCCAGTCGCGTAAGGTGCTTTCTAAGGTGCCAGTGCCCGGTGACCAATCCTACAACCAGCCTCAATTGGACTCGGTCCAGGTTGATCAACTCGGTATCTAGCTTCTCCGAGGGCCCTGAAAACAGAGCCTTCGTGTGCCTCATACCAGGGCCTTGCACCCAGAGATCCCTGAAACAGTCCGTGGCCCACTTCTTAGACCTCCTCCGCATGAGCCCCTCTGACACGCTGATGTGGCATAACACGATTGTTAATGATTAAACAAAATTTACACCATCTTTCTCTCTCTCTCTCTCTCTGTCTCTCTCTCTTTTTTCCTTCTTAATCTATGGACGTTCATTTGCGTGTTACGTTTGTCATAATAACAAATTAAAAGATGCCTATTTATAGCTGGTTGAAATAACAATTAAATGGTCTAGTGGTCAATTAACATGCATACATATATATATATATATATGTATCGATGTATATATCCTTTAGCCATTGTTCCAAAAACTTCTCTTTACGATCACTATCTCTCACTCGTGTAAAATTTTATTTATTTGACATATTTCATTTTTTCTTTTTCTTTTCTTTTTTTTAATTTATTTTTTTCGAAATTAGCTCTCCCATATGCTAACTGAAATATGTCATTGATTATTAATGTATGATGTCATAAAAACAAATAAGTTATTCGATGAGTTATCTGAATAAATAGTACGATAACGATAATAGTTATATTAAATAATAATAATAATAATATAAAATAATAATAATATTAATAATAGCGATAACCAATATCGTCATTGTCATCATTCTCATAACGATCACAAAGTTGCGAAATGAATTATTATCCGTTCCAATGAAATATTTCATTTATCAACGATTCTTGTTTTTCGATCAATCTGTTCTTCAATGAACAAAATTTTATTAAAATATGAATTTTCATTTGTGTCGTTTATATTCAAAAAAAAAAAAATAAATAAATAAATAAATAAACAAGATACAAGTACAACAACAGCTAAAATTTCAGATAAAAAAAGAAATGTTAACACAACTACGTAAATAGAATAATAATATTTTTCCTTGTTGACGCATAAAGTAATAACAAAGCAAATTAATTGCATCAAAATTGTTTATCAGATCTGAGATAAGTAGAAAGAAGAAGATGAATAAAAAAAAAAAAAAAAGAAAAAAA
This sequence comes from Polistes dominula, assembly GCF_049000335.1. Lineage (NCBI taxonomy): Eukaryota > Metazoa > Arthropoda > Insecta > Hymenoptera > Vespidae > Polistes > Polistes dominula. The sequence continues at coordinate 578,610 of NW_028301034.1, forward strand.
AATAGGAAAAAATAATTAAAAAAATAAAAAAACAAATATACGATAATTCAAAATCGAGTATGCAGTACGAAAAAAGGTGAAAGTTTCATCGGCATTTTATCAAATAAAAACGGCCACTCACACACACATACACACATACACACACACACACACCAACACTTTCGCATGAGTAACTTTTAAATGATGAGAAATTCTTGGACCATCTTATACGTGTAAAAACGTATATATCTGTATACCTGTATATTTTTCTATCACGGATTCGTCTGTGACTTTGTCTTTCATGCTCCATGTGGGTATCATTAAAATATCGTCAATTATTTAATATTTTTCGTATGATTAATTTTATCGTCAAAACTCGTGTTTTCGGAAAAACAATATACTACGAGATGAAATTTTATTTTCAAATATAAATAAAAATAAAAATAAGAATAAAATCTTGTGAGGTATCTTCTCATAATAATAAGTAAATTTAATAACAAGAAAATATTGTAATTCGAATTAATTTAAGTTATTGTTTGTATCGTTAAAAACTGTTAAAAAATTATGATAAAATATATAAATTCGACTAAATGTTTAACAATGTTATGTAAATTAAGAGAAATATATATATATATATATGCATAAGTCCTTAATGAACTTTCCGAAACACGAGATTACGTTGCGTAAATTATTATAAATTCGTCACGCGCTGGTCGACGTGACGATGTGTATCCGCACCATTAAAGATTCAATAAATGTGTTTAATTATGAACATTCTATCTTTCTTTTGTATTATATATCAAATTTCTTTCTCTACTATATATACGTAGGTTGAAACTTAAATAATGGCAATTATTTATTCACAACCGATACAAAAGAGTTACATGTTTGCACCTGTTACTGTCCCTCAAAGTAGTCACCAGCTTTGTGTAGAACCCATTGCCAGCCATGTGGAAGGCGTAGTATATCGTCAGCAGAGCCTGTTCTGATGTGATCAGCAAAATATCCTTTCTTAAAAAACTTTGGGGTTCCCCATTCAGAGGCTATTAGTATATCGTGATGAGGTTGATACCAGAAATCGTATCCAAATGTTGCTTTCTTTTCACCTTTAATCCAGGAGCCTTTAACTTCTAATGTTTCGCTATCGATACAAAGAAAATCACCTTGTCCGTCACCGTTAGGCTTACCCATCGTAGAAATAATTATTTCACCTGTTGGGAAACAGTGCGAAGTGTGTGGCGTTGATAAACCATATTTATGCATCTCTTCTGGTTCTAAAACCTTTATTCACGTATGTCGTCAGAAAAATTCAAATCTTTTTAATATATACGTAGATTGGAACTTAAATAATGTCAACTATTTATTCACAACCGATACAAAAGAGTTACATGTTTGCACCTGTTACTGTCCTTCAAAGTAGTCACCAGCGTTGTGTACAACCCGTTAGCTGAGCCTGTTCTGTTGATGGTGCGAATGGAGCGATCTACTGCCATGTCTTAGGGATCCTATAGGAGGGACGCGCCATGTACATTGCTGGGGGACAGGAACTCGTGTAGTCACGTGATTGCGCGCGAATGATTCAACTAACCACAGCCGTTAATACATACTAAAGATAAACATTGCTGCGCGATGCAACGGAAGCTGTCCCCCCACATTTTCAGCCTAGCAATGTACATGGCGCGTCCCTCCTATAGGGTCCCTACCATGTCTCATTCAGTGTTACGATACGGCGTAAGAAAGCCTCTCATTCGCGCTCATAGAGCTCCAAGTGCGTCTGAGCAGCTTCGTAATGCATCCATTTCTGCATTTCCGTCAATTCATGCGGAACCTATCGTGGCATTCGCTTGAGAACTGTTCCAGAGATTCGACAGGCAGTAGACCGCTCCATTCGCACCATTAACAGAACAGACTCAGCTAACGGGTTCTACACAATGCTGGTGACTACTTTAAAGGACAGTAACAGGAGCAAATATGTAACTCTTTTGTATAAATAGTTGCCACTAATTAAGTTCCAACCTACGTATCTATGTATATACAATCTTAAAACATGAACTTATAGAAATTTATTTATCCAGCAAAAAAAAATAAATGTCTACGTTTAATTACCGATCGATATTCAATATCGATGAATAACAAATTGAGATTAAAAAGAAAAATGACCAAATTGTAACATATGTATATTTAAAACGAATATATTTGACATTTGATTGATTTTTGTTATTTTTTTTTTTTTTTTTATGCAAAACTAGAAGCTTTACTGAACATTTTATTTTGTTATTCAATATAAACTGGACATGAATAAAATATTATAACTTATAAATGTTACGATACATATTTCATACTTGCAAAGGAAAAAATGTATTTCAGTATTTAAAAAAACAAAAAAAAAAAAAAAAAAGTAGATCGTGTCAAAGATTAAAACATTTTCACAGCAGACGTTTATTTTCATCCCAACTTGAGAAGATGGAAATGCAATAAGGGTAAGTTTGATGATATTTAAGAGTAAAAAAAAAAATATGATTTAAAAAGTAGTTAAACGCAGGGTGGTGTATCGATTTTAAGATACGGGGATAAATTTAGCACGATTTTGTAGACGTCGTTAAGAAGTTCTGTCTAATGGGGTTAACTTTTATCATTACTTTAGTTAAAATATTCTTACCACTGTGATTAATACCTTGTGATTATATTTAACGGATACTTTAAAAATAAACAAACAAAAAATAAATAAAAATAAAAATAAAAAAAGGAGATTGATTACGTCGTTAATGATAAAGATAAAAATAATCTTGATTATCTTTTTTACAGTGGTCAAGTAAGTGTTGAGTTCAGGGGTGAAGGGGTAGTCAGAGACATGAAAAAATGAAAATTTTCAATAATCTTTTTTTGCCAGTGTAAATCATTTTATTTTATAAAAGTAATAATATGGCATCATTACATAATGTTTCGACTTTGACTTCACAAAATTTTGAAAAAAAACAAAATTAATAATTACAAAAGTTATGGCTGTTTGTGTTCCAACAGAAGTTCCTTGCGGTGACCATCATAAATCCTTGGAGATTTATCTAAAATCAATCGGACAAAAAAAAATTAGTTTTATTAATAGATAATCTAGTGCCTGATCGAAGCTTTTATTTTTTTTTTTAAATTAACAAAATGGCGGCGTCAGGAAATTGTTCTCCAGATTTTCGGAAAAAAAAAAAACAAACAGTTAATTGTTTATAAAAAATCGAAATTTAGATTTTTTGAGCCCATCACATGGGATGACCCCCTTAAAAATCAGAATAAGTTGACATAATCAGTTGTTTATTCTTTTAATTTTTTTTCTTTTAAAGATAAAATATCTTAATAATGTATATAATATAAAAAATAAAAAAGAACGATTGATGATATTAAAAAAGAAAATTACTGAATATTAAAGTTATAATAAATATTGCTAAATTTTTTAAACAGAGAGTAAATTACAAAAGCAATTTTCAACAATTTTCTTTCTTTTTCTTCTGATAACTGTTGGTTACATTCACGTGACATATAATAATTGGTTTTTTTTTTTTTTCTAATAGTTGATAAAAACAGCTGTCGTCTTAACAACCTTCATTAAGAAAATTGACTCTGCATTACGACGATTGCAGAAAACCTACGCACCCGATTCAATATTTTCCAACCTAGCCTTTGTTATACATCGGAGAAAATATTTTCCAGGAATTTACTTCTTGAGAAAGTTCATTTAGCGAAAAGCAATCGGGTAAAATGACTAATTTGTTTCTGGATAAATTGAAAAAAAAAAAGAAGAAGAAGAAAGAAAGAAAGAAAGAAAGAGAAAAAAACCCCAAGAACTGATAAAAAATAAAATGACAATCAATAAAATAGAATTTACGCAAATGGAGTTTTAGTATTGTTGAAAATAGAAAAAGAGGTAGAAAGAGAGAGAAAGAGATAGAAACAAAAAAAAAACAAAAGGCAAAAATAAATAAATAAAAAAAAACAAAAAGAGTAAAATAGTTTATGGCGTTACTCGCGTCTCGTTGACTCGAAATAATTGAACTTATTGTTGGCGAGAGTTGTCCCATTGCGGGAAAGGGAAAAAAAGGATTTACAAATAGAAGGCGACCACCGTTTGATAAACGATCGAAATTGTTGAAAATTCCGCGAAGCGCAAAACTCGAATACCTCGCCCCAATTCCCAATCATCTGCCGTCAGAATGACTTTCCCTTATTGGAAAATATATACGTTCGTTCAACGTATACGATTTGATCGTAAAAAATTTCTACGAAATATATTTGTATACCAACAGTTCACGTGGGGGAGAGAGAGAAAAAAAAAAGAAAACTTTTCAAAGAAATAGAAGTAATAGGAATAGCGATCGGAATTGAAAGAACTTGAAATTTTTTAGTGGTACAGTTACGAGATCGACCTCGTTTCGTTCCTTTTTTTTTAATATTTCTAGCAGAAATTCTCGTTAATCTCAAAACTAAAAAAAAAAAAAAAACACGTAAGAATAAAGAACTAACTCGCAATGTAAATAGGTACTTATCAATTTACGTATTCATTTATGAATTGGTATCATACGATGACTGAGAAAAATATTCCACGATTATATTAATTTATTTATTTATTTATTTATTTATTTATTTATTTATAGCAGAAAAGAAAAATTTACACAATAATAACAAATGTTACTATATAGTAAATCCTACAAGAGGTAAACGTAGTTACCTGTCCATAAGCTGGTACAAAACTTAAATTACTAATACTTAAAGGGACACGTCAACAAAAAAATCGATTTTTTTTTCGATTTTTTGAAAGAATATTATTTCAAAAATATTTCTTCAAATTTTGGTAAAGATCCGCGCATTATTTACGAAACTGTAGCGCTCCAAGTAAGTTACCAAAACTTTAAACGTTAATTTCTCCTATCCGCGTTTTTAAAACGGTGGCCCTCGCTGTGCCCAGACCATTTATCCGATCCTTACCAAATTTTGTACAGTAATACTAGATACACGTATCTAGGGAATGAACGAAAGGATTTTTCGAAAAAATGCCAATTATTTTTTTTTCTTCAAAAACTCGGCGATTTTTCTGCAAAGATGTCAATTTTTTCTCAAAAAGTCGACTATTTTGAGAAAAATTAAAAAATCAAAATTTCCTTTCGTTCATTCCCTGCGCCAACATCTCTACTAAAGGACAACACTCGGTTTTTTTGTTTCTGATGAACCAATTTTTGCCAGTGAGGGCAACCGAAAATCACCTTTTTTTTTTTGGACTCTTAGAAAAGTGGCCACAGACAACACAATTTACAATTTTTTTACACACAAAAAATTGTGAATATAGTTCAGATATATAACTAACATATACCAAAAATTTGTATTGATATTAATAAAACTGGCTGCAAAAAAAATTCACAAAAATACCGCTTGTTTTTTACACTCGAAGGTGACGCGTCCCCTTAAAGGTGCTAAATAAAGATGCCGTTTAATTCTTAAATTCATTTCTTAATTCTCAATTCTTAAATTCAAAAATATTAGGACCTTGAATAAGTTCTCGCTGTTTCATCAAAGATGGCAATAGCAGTACTCCGTGCTTGAAATTTCGAATGGTAACGCACTTGCAAGGAAGTACTGTATCTAACCTGAAATTTCAGTGTATGATAGTTCACTTTAGTGTAAACAAAGTAATTTTTTATTAGTTTTGAAAATGTCTACATTTGTGCCAACTAAGAAATTATAACAAAGATAGTAAGTTAAGATAACAACTAATATAACTAAGAAAATATAAATATATTGAAATAACATTAATAAACTTTAGAATAATTGTCAACAGTGATATAACGGTATATAGTTAAACAAAATCACATATTACATTTTTTAATTTACGCTTGATAGTATAAGGAGATTATTCGTCATTTCTTTGAGATCATCTGGTAACTTATTAAATGCTTTAATAGCTACAACGTAACTATTTTTTTTTACTACTCATTGTTTGTTTTAACTTTGGCACTTGAATATTTGTTTGCCTTCTATTATGTATAACTTTAGAATAAGCGACTCTTAAGGGTTCATTCTAGTTTATCATTTTGAAAAAATCAATTTATTTTTTTTTGCATTTTTCGAAAGTAGTCATATGAAGAATTATCATACAAAAATTTTAGAACGATCCGAGCAGTTTAAGTATATTATTTTGCGACCCAAACACATAGAGATATTAGAGGAGACAAACCATCTGCGATGGTGTAAGTGGAAATGTCTCTGCATGAATATAGCTGCAAAAAACAAAAGGTTGATGTTGACCTGACAAAAACAGAATTACTTGAAAGATGTTTAGGTGGCCACACTCAAAATAATAATGAGTGCTTCAACAAATGCGTTTGGGCTATGGTGCTTAAACACCTATTTAATGGTAAAAAAAATTGTTGAAATAGCTTGTAAATTGGCAGCTGGTATATTCAACGAAGGTTTTGATCCAATACTGAAAATAATGCACGTTTTGGTGATAAAACTTGGCCCTATCGCAATCAATTACGCTAGTAACCTCGATAAGACGCGTGTGCGCTCAGCCAATCGTTTGACCGGAGAATCTTTGATAGAGGCCAGGACACAACGAAAAAAGACTAGAGTGGAAGAAAATGAGTATTTTGAAGAAGCAGAAGGCATACTATATGGTGCAGGCATCGCAGAATAAGGTAAAGTCAGATTTTTTAAAAATTTGTTAAAAGAAACTTTAAACGCGTTTTTCTCGAAACAACGTTTTTTCGGTTGGCAGGCATGATATCTTCGAAACTACTCAACCGATCCTTCTGAAATTTTAACCACATACTGTAAACATGAATGGCTATCTCGCATGCTATAACCAAGTCAAAATATTAATTTTTACTATTTTTTTTTACAAAAAAGTGCGAAAAAAATCAACGATTTTTTTCTTTTTCGAAAAAATGGCCGTCATTTTGTTTTGTTTTCATAAAAATTGATAGTTTTAGCATACCCGATAGCCATTGTCATACTGAATTTAAAACCGTTTAATTTTTTTGTTTTAGACCAACCGTTCTCAAATTTCGATGCCCGCCAACAGTATACCTACTTTTGAAGGGTTCACTTTTGTCAGCCATTTTGGATGTCAAAAAATGTTAAAAACAATAAAAAAAAATTCTTTTCTTGTACTTCTAGAGTGTATTTATCATACCCAACAACTTTCATATGTATACGTATCCTACAAAGCCTAAAAAAAAAATCGTGAAAATAGCCTTTGTTTTGGCGTATAAACCAGAATGAACCCTTAACTTATCATAGTGATATACTAATGAAATCAAGGTGAAAATTTGAGTTACGTTTAAAGGAACTGTACCTAGATAAAATGTATTTTTGTAAATTATCTTTAACAGCCTTGTCTGTACTCGTTGAAGCAAATACAGTGGGTTTTTGTTAGCACCATCCCAGCCAATTATACCATAATTAATTAAAGAATGAAAGAAAGCATAATAAATTGTCATTGGGTTTTTTGTTTCCATAACTTTTTTCAGTTTAGCAAAAATAAAAATTAGATATTTTGTTTTGTTAATTAGGTACTCAATGTGTTTGTCCCATATCAAATTAAAATCAAAATGTATTCCTAGGTATTTACAACTTTCGACTCTGTTTATCACTTGATTTTTAATTTTAATATCAATCGTAATTTAATATCAGAGGTACGCTATCACGATAACATCCAAAAGTTATAAAGAAAGTCTTTTGAATATTTAAAGACAATTTATTCAGAGCTAGCCAAACATCTACTTTTTTTAGCAAAACGTTCATCTTGTCTTGAGCAGCAGACCACGTGACATCATCAGAAATGATGACTGTATCATCAGCGTAAGATATTATCGCTTTCTTTGGCATATCAATCAGGAGGTCATTGACGTATAGAATAAACAACAAAGGACCCAATATTGTTCCTTGTGGCACACCAATTAATATTGTTTTATACGCACTAGTAACATTTAGTATTTTTACCCTTTGTTGTCTATCCGTAAGATAGTTAGTAAATAAATTCAAGACTTTTCCTCTAATCCCATACTTGTCAAGTTTTTCAAGTAATATTTCATGATTGACAGTGTCAAAAGCCTTGGCCAAATCAAGAAAAGTTGCTATTATCGGTTTGCTTTGGTCTAGCTTGTTATCAATTATATTAACTATTAGGTTGGGGAAAAAGTTATCCATTATTTTTACGTTAACTTCAAACCTTTATTTAACATACTTCTGGTTGTCTGATTTTGATCAAATATGCACAGTTTTGTTCGTTAATTTATTAACGTTTTAAAGGTAGCTTCACAATGGCTGTCTCATAAAAGTCTTGGTCCCTATTTGCGAAAAACTCTTGTGATCGATTTTTTCAATCTTCTTTTAATGTCAATTTCTTATCAATAAGAAAGTTTTGCAGTGCAACAAAAATATGATAATCGCTTAGTGTAAGGTCTGGTCTATATGATGGATGCATCAAAATTTCCAAACCAATCTCCTGGAGGTTCTGGGAAGTCACTATAGTCATGTGTGACCTGGCGTTGTTCTGATCAAACACAACACCTCTCCTTTTAGCCAATTCTGGCCGTTTCTGGTCAATCGCTTGCTTTAAATGATCCAGTTGTTGACAGTAATGATCTGAATTTAGTGTTTGGCCATATTTAAGCAACTCATAATAAATGATTCCTTTCCAGTCCCACCAAATGCACAGTAGAACCTTCCTGGCCGTTAGTCCTGGTTTGGCTACCGTTTGAGCTGCTTCATCGCGCTTTGACCACGATCGTTTTCGCACAATATTGTCGTATATGACCCATTTCTCATCCCCAGTCACCATCCGTTTAAGAAATGGGTCGATTTCATTCCGTTTGGCCAAGGCTTCGCAGATGGAATTTCGATGCATCATGTTTTTTGGTGTTAATTGGTGTGACACCCAAACATCGAGCTTCTTTTTGAATCCAGCTTTGCGCAAATGGTTTAAAACTGTTTTATGGTCGATCTTTAGCTCCTGGGCGATGCTACAACTACTAAGAAGCTGATCAACTTCGATTATTTCTGTGATTTTATCGACATTTTCGACGATAGGCTAGCCTGTGCGAGGTGCATATTTAACATCAAAAATACCTGAACGGAATCGACGAAACCAAAATTGCACGTAATTATCTGTTACAGTATTGAGAGTGTAAGCACCATTTACAATTTCACCCGCCTAGCTTGAATTTTCGTCTTTAGAAAAGAAAAAGTGTGAAATGTACGGAATTTTCTATTTGTTGACTTTCATTTTGAACACCCTGTAAATCACAATTGAATAAACCAAACAAAAAATGGTAAAGGAATTTTTTTTAGCTCTAAATGTCACCTTTCTAGCAAGGATAAATTTGAAATTGTTTGATTGATATTTTGCGAGAAATCGATAACTGAAGTCATCTAACGAAAAAATAATGGATTACTTTTTCCCCAACCTAATATATTGTAAAGAGCATCCGTTGTACCTCGATTTTTTACAAAACCATACTGTCGATCTGAAATGATTTCAAATTTAATTAAAAATTAATAATTAAGATTTTTTTTTTGGAAATAGAAAATAAAAATAATAAAAATGTAGATGATTGAACAAAATTATTTGTTATTAGTTTGATATACTGTTGTCATTTTTATACTAAATAAAAAGTTAGAGGAATTATAATATTTGTATTCATTAATACTAGATTTACAGATGTTGATTATATACCCATTTTTACTAAAATTAGTCAATTTGACTTTTTTTTTTTTGTTTGATTTATATATATATAAATCTTAAATATCATTCTTTAAAAGTATACTTTGATTTCTCGATTTTTATTGAAAGATAAAATGACACAGTTTTTTTCTATAAAACTTTATACATCTGAAAATTTTATTCTGACCTGATTTATAAAAGCTAAAGCCTAATAAACAAGTTTTACTACTACAGTTCAAAAGCATAAAAATATAATGATTGAAAAAATATAAAACTTTTTCCGGAAACAGTAATAATTTATAATAGCATCAAACATGGCGTAAGAATTGCAGAAAAGTCAAGATGGTCTACAGTTGAACGGAACAACACAATGGTTGACATACCCGGACGATATTGCTTTGTTAGGGGACAATCAAGAGGCATTAATTATTAACGCAATAATATTAATAAATAATACTAAAGATTTGGGACTGCAAATAAGCGCAGAAAAGACCAAATATATGGTAACCGATAGAGTTCAGAATAGGCCTAGTATTGGAACTTTGGTAGTCCGGGATAAAACTTTTGAGCGGGTCAGCAACTTTAGGTATGTATTTAGGATCGATCTTAAACCAGACGAACGAAATTAACGAAGAGCTTAAGAAAAGAATCAATCTAAGCAATTCATGTTTCTATTCGGTTAACAAATTACTCAGCTTGCGGTTGCTGTCTAGGCGATTAAAAATCAGGATATACAGGACAATCATCCTGCCGGTAGTCCTTTATGGTAGCGAAACGTGGTGTCACTTGCGTTACGGGCCCAAAAGAAGAGTTGTTTCGTAAAATGTTCGGTACAAAACGCGATGAGGAAACGGCCGTAATGGAGGAAACTCCATAACGTTGAAGTACATCGATTGCACAACAAACCGGACATTATCAACGTCGTAAAATCACGTCGATTAAGATGGGCTGGTCACGTGGTGCACATGGGGAAGGATCGAACGGCGCACAAAGTATTGGTCGATATACCAAACGGGAAAAGACCACTAGGTAGACCGAGACGTAGATGGGAGGATAATATTAGAAGGAACCTGAAAGAAATAGGATACGAAGACCGCGAATGGAAGGATAGCATTCAGGGTTGCGTCAGGTTGCGTCTGGTTGCGTCAGGGTTGCATCACGGGAACAATGGCGGGATTTGGTATTTGCGGCAATGAACTTTCGAGTTCCTAATGCCAGTTAATAATAATAATAATAATAATCTAACATGGCGTAGGTATACTTGACCAAATGACCCGAAAATATAGCTTTAAAGCAGATTCTCGTAGATAACCTCTATAAGTTTTCTATAACATTTTAGATTTAGCATCTATCAATGCTTTGATTTTACATAAAGAGACCACTCATGTAAATATTTCAAGAAAAGATTTTATTTTTCTATTGGCTGTAGAACGAATAAATAAATATAGATAAGATGTCGAGAATAGATTCATTCCATTGATAAAAATTCATAGTAGTGACGCACGAAAAAATTGTTAGGTTCAAGAATCATGTAATAGAAATAGATGTAAGAACTTTTTTTGCTAAATGTAATCGAAATGTTAGCGAAAAATTTATTTCAAAAATAAAATTTATAATATGTAAAATGAATTTTTTTTAAATAATAAATCTTTCATTTCTAAATTTTGATTTAATTTAGTTTTTCTCATTGCATAAAAAAACACTTCAATTTTCTTGTATGAGTCAAATTGATTCACTTTAATAAAAATATTTATATAATCAACATCCATAAATCTAGTATTAAGGTTACGTGTCTACTTAGGAATGAATATTGCGGTAATTAGGATGATTACGATAATAATCTAGGATTAAACTAATTAACAAACTCGTATATAAAAATCTTAACTAACGTGAATAATTATTCTGTTAATTATTTGATATTAATTCGATATACCATCGTCGTTCATATAAATAGATATTTAACGTGAGAGTTCACACGTAGGTTTTTTCTAGGACATTAAATTTCGTCATAGTAACGCAGAACAAGAAAAAAAAAGCATTAATAAAAGAACGTTGTTCGTTATATCAAAATTCTTAACGACGAAATTAATTACCGAATCAACAAAAATGAAATCGACATTTCCTGCTTGATAAAATCGCAAACAGAACGTCTTGATTTACAAATGGGTCAACTTCGAAGGAGACGACGTATAAATATATTAAAGGGTATAGAACGAAATTGAAAATGGTTTCTACGTAGTTTTCACATTGCTGATACAATTCAATTAAAAAATGCATTTTAAAAAGCTTTATCACTTATTTCTAACTAATATTTATCACGTTGAAATTTTTCACAAAAATTGTTACCGAAGTAAAAAAAAAAACTTGTTATCAAAACGAGTTAATCCTGGAAAATTTTTTAAATAAATCATTTCTTTCTTTCTCGTAAAAACATGTAAACAACATGAGGAGAAAGGATTTATCATTGATATATACCATATTAGTTATATTATTATTATTATTATTATTATTATTATTATTATTATTATTATTATATAATGTAATTATGTGTGTATATTTCATGTTACGTCATACTAATTAGTTTGAATTTTCCGTTAAGAAATTGAAATCCGTTTGTACGTCAAATAAACATTTCGAAATATAATAAAGACAAAACAGAATAACACGTGAAAAAATTATTTAATAAATTATTAACAATTTTGATACAAAATTATATGAATAAGTTAACATTTAGATACGATAGATCTTCCTTTGTACGTTTGATCAAAGGACCTGTCTCTACAAAGTTATCCCTAGACAGATTGATCGGGTATTACATATACGTATAATATCTGTACAAGTTATCTCGAAGGGATACCATATAATAATTATCTTCATTGAACCCGATTGGACAAGAAACTTTGACGAGATCTCAAAGAGACTTTGTAAGGTAAGATAAGATCGTTTTTGCCATTAATAATATTATAAAAATAGAAGGAATATCTTTAAAAAAAAAAAAAGAAAAAAAAAAAGAAAGAAGAAAAAAAAACATTAGCCCTTTTAAAACAAACTTGTTAAAAAAGCATTCGCTTCATTTTATCAATTTATCCGTTCATTCATACGTGTAAAACGCGTTTATATCATAGTGATATATAGGTACTACGATCGAGGTTGGGTTAGTTACCTATACGAACGCCCACGTGTTATCGTTAGATGACAAAGGAACTTCCCATACCCAAGATTCTCTAGCAATTTCTCCGTGAAAGGACCAGAATAACGAGCTTTGATCTTGCCGCCTGACCCCACCATCCTTCTCTAGTTACGAGTGTAATACGAAATTGTTAATATCAAAGTATTATCGTTATGAGAATAATCCTTATGATAATTAACAAACAGAATGATATACATATATATACTAGGGGTGTCCCGCCACACATTGCTGTGGCTCACAATCAGTCCGATACACACGTCTTTAATTCAAAAATTTCAAACTTTTTGGAATAAGCTGTAACAATACAATCTGGACCGTTTTAATGAAAATTTTTATTAAAAAGTTATTACAATATCTAACGTCATCTCGAATATCGACTAACTTCAACCTGTAAACTTTTCGTACAACAATTTATAAATAAAAAATTAATTAAATAAACAAATTTAAATTGGACCAAATTGTACGTCTAAACCATTATCGAATCCACCTGAAGACACCCAAAAAATTTCATTAAAATCGCTTCAGCCGTTTAGGAGGAGTTCAATAACAAATACATGCACAGAAGAAATATATATATATAAAGATATATGTAGGAGAGTTTTAAGTGTCGAAGATGTAGACGAAAAACTAGTATTTAGTTCTTTTCTTTATATTTTATTTTCTAGAAAAGAAAACTCTATTCAGAGACTAAAAAAAAAAGATTAGGAAGGCCATAAAACCATAAACAAACCTAAGGATTATCAGGATATATTGGTGCAATAAAAACCCTTTGTGCAGTGTCGGGACCCTTTGAGGAATTTCGGATTCCTATGTAAACATATGCGATACCATAAAAAGAGATAACATTCCGATGTTCTAGATCAAGTTTCTTTATGCATAGTTCCCACTACCGAAAACCATAGGCTGTACCCGTCGGTGGACTATGGGGGTGGATCCTTATGCTATTGGTAAATAAGATTCGTAAGCTCCTTCCCTCTCCAAAGGGGTGTAGGTCATTTCTGATATAAAATACGTGGAAAAAAATAAGAAAGTAGTTGCAGTCGTAGTCATAGCCGTAATTAGTCATCAGTTGTAACAGTCGCAGTTGTATTATAAGTCGTTATCAGTTGTAAGAATACAGTCGCTTATCTAAGTGTTGTAACCTTAAGATTGTGAAACAATTATTGTACTTTTTCTAATACCTATTTTAAATAAATCTTATTAGTAGAATTAAACTGGGTGTATGTTCACCTTGCACCTCTCACCCTAAATAAAATTCCCTACATATATATATTAATAAAAGAAAAATAGAACACTAATGGTACTTTTATTGCTACCATAAAATAATTTTAAATATCAAAGAAGGAGAAACAAATGAAAGAGAGAGAGAGAGAGAGTGAGTTAGTTAGTTAGGTGATGTCTTAGAAAGCTAATATGATCAACCTTGTAGTGCATAACAGTTATCGATGCACGACTAGAAGGACTCCCTTTAGATACCATTATCCTGAATGCACTTTGCTCTAGTCTCTCCCTTCCTCTCATCTCCTCTCCTCTCTTCTTAGTCCACCATGAGCAGAAGCAACTAAACTACGAAGCTGGGCTGCGTTCGACAGATAACGGAAGTCGCTAGCTATTGGTACGAATTCTCAATTTTCAACAACTATGCTTCAATCTATATTCTCCCCCCCCCCTCTCCCTCTATATATATAATATATATATATATATATATATTTCTTTTTTTCATTCGTAAAGTTCTTAAATAAATAAATTCATTTATATTGTAGATAATACACGTACCGTGAAATACGACGAATCAATAGTTGAACGTTTGAAAAAAAAAAAATGTCTTTTCATCGAAGTATTTCTTCGAATTCTATAGAACTTATATAATATGGTGTATTAAATTAAATGAAAATATTTAATTAATTAGAAATAGAATGATAGATACATATATTTAATCAATCGATTTATTATATCTTTATATGTTGTTATTAGTTATGTTAGTGATGTTATTATATATTGAAAATAAAATATATGAATGTGAATTTGTCTAGCAATTTCTATCCTAATCTACGGACTAGCAAGCATTAATAAACAATAATATTCACGCGAATAAGCATGTTCTATTATACAAGAAATTATTGATCAGATGAGATTCGTGAGAGTAGGTCTTCGTTGTTCACGATGCTCGTCGTTATCGATAAACCAGTTAGTATCATCGAATTACGTTCGACACGAGATAATGCATTTTAGTGGTAACATAATACAACTCTATTTTATAAATTTATTTTCTTCGTTTTTACGTTTATCGTTAAGATGTTTTTAACTATCTCGTTTTATTGGATTATTATAGAACAGGAGTGTCAACTTAAAAACGATATTTTCTCATCAAACAACTGTGAATATTCATAAAAAAAAAAATATTATTCAAACGTTATTGTTTATAATATCAATAAATAAAAGTATGTCCAATAAAGGATGAAAAATATGAAGGTCAATTATTGATATTTGTCTTGATTTATTTGAAAAATGTTGAAATTAAAAATAACAAGAATGACATTTAATATTCATAATACATTCGATGCAACCGAAATTTGTATTTGTTGTTTTTCATTTTCCTCCTCCCCATAGTAATTTCGGTCTTACGATATTGTAATAAATGTTCTTATTTCGTGATATATTATATCTACTCGTATCATTTGTAAATTAATATTATCATCAATGTGTGACGTATATGCTCGTTTTCATTAACCCACTCACCTAGACCGTTATTCATCGAAAATTGTTAATGGATACGTGGGAGAAAGCAAGTTATTTACAGCCACATTTATCGATAAATAAGTTAGTCGTATCGTATCGAACCCTAGGGAAGACTTAACGTAACACCTTCTCAATAAAATATCATATAATATAATTTAATTTATTGTTAAAAAATAAAATTTAGAAATGAGTTTAAAAGTTATCTGAAAATTGTCAATTATTGTTAGAATATATATTAGGACCTTGAATAAGTTCTCGCTGTTTTTTTACAAAATAAAAACTTTATTTAAAATATAAGGAACAAAAACGTTTTATTGAAAGTATTGCCCATCACTAGAGACCACTTTCTCCCATCTTTCTGGCAATATATGAATTCCGCGTTGGAAAAACGACATGTCTTTTGAGGCTATCCAAGAATCGACCCATTTTTTAGCTTCTTCGTAAGAATGAAAACGCTGGTCAGCTAAGCCATGTGCCATCGACCGGAATAGGTGAAAACCGGAAGGAGCTATGTCAGGTGAATACGGCGGCTGGGGTAAAACTTCCCATCGAAACGTTTCCAGGTAGGTTTTCACTGGTTTTGCAACATGAGGCCGGGCGTTGTCATGTAACAAAATCATTTTGTCGTGTCTCTTCTCGTATAGCGGCCGTTTTTCTTTTAGGGCTCGACTCAAAAGCATCAATTGAAGTCGATAGCGATCCACCGTGATAGTCTCATTCGGTTTGAGCAGCTCATAATAAATTACACCCTGCTGATCCCACCAAATACAGAGAGGAAGCTTCAAACTATGGATATTTGGTTTTGCGGACGATGTTGATGCATGACCAGGTTTACCCTATGATTTTCTACGCTTTGAATTATCATAGTGTATCCATTTTTCATCGCCAGTCACGATACAGGGCAAAAAACCTTTTCTTTTCTGCCGTTGAAGCAGTAGTTCACACGTGACAAAACGCCAAAAAGCATGTCTCTTGGCTTCGATTTATATGGCAGCCAATGTCCTTGCTTCTGGATCATTCCTAACATTTTTAAACGTTTTGAAACAGTTGACTCATCAACTTGTAATGTTTTTCCAAGTTCTGCTAGCGTCTGAGATCAGTCTTCATCGAGTAATTCCTCCAATTCTCTGTCTTGAAATTTTTTTGGTGCGCCAGAACGTTCTTTATCCTCAAGTTCAAAATCATTATTTTTGAAGCGTCGAAAGCAGTCTCTGTATGTCGTATCCGACAGAGCATTGTCACCATAAGTCTCAACAAGAATTCTATGTGCTTCAGCTGCCGATTTCTTTTGAATAAAGTAATGCAATAAAATCCCCTGCAAATACACTTTAGTTGGCACAAAAGTAGACATTTTTAAAATTAATAAAAAATTATTTTGTTTACACTAAAGTAAACTATCATACACTGAAATTTCAGGTTAGATACAGTACTTCCTTGCAAGTGTGTTACCATTCGAAATTTCAAGCACGGAGTACTGCTATTGCCATCTTTGATGAAACAGCGAGAACTTATTCAAGCTCCTAATATCACATAAGATGTACAAGATGTTTCGTAATATGTGGAATTCACTATAGAAGTAGTCAAGGAACCAACTTAGGGTAATCATTTTGAGCATCTTTTACGATAATAAGCTATCGTGAATTATTGAAAAACAAATGTGATTATAACTTTGAGAAATGTTCAAATAGGGCACATGTTTATAATTTAATTGTTTTGTATGTTTCTTGTTCATACTTGAAGTGGGTCCCACATATTGCAAACTATTCAAATTAAACTTATGTTAGACGGCCGTACTGTGAAGGCTTAATCTACATTTGAAAAAAGTACAAAAAAAAAAAACACACAAAATGTTATGTAAAGGTTGTCAGAAAGATTGACAGAATTATGAATGAATTTTTTATACGTAAAATGAATAATTGCGGACTTTTTATCAGAGCACATTAGAAGGTTGACTGTGTTTACATGCATTATGTGTATTTTTATCACGTCATAATATGTCACTTTTGTTTCATTAATAAATTGTTACATAACATAATATTATATAATAAAAAATAAAAAAAAAAAAATAAGAAATGTTTAAAAATACACTTCAAAATGGATGTTCTTGTACTCGGATGTAAACTTGATATCGATTAATAATAAATTTAATAAACACAACGTATAATATATCAAAAGCATTTTCCTCAAGTATTTTCCTGAATGCTTTTTTAATTCTTTCAACTTGTTCATTCTATGATATTAATTTCTTTTGTATAAATATTAATTGTTTAAAAATATGTAATAAGTAAATATCGAGTGATGTAATGGTTGCGTCAAGATTGCGTATACAAAATTCATTCATAATTCTGTAACACAACTTTTCCCAACGAACTTTACGTAATATTTTATCTTTTTCTTCTTTTTAAATGTAGATTAAGCCCACGCAATTTGACCATCTACTATTTGAAAAATTATTTATATTAATATATATTATACAATGTAATTATACTTTATTGCATATAAAAAAGAAAAATATAATAAAATTACAAATATTTGGGCATATCGTTTAAAATGAGATACCCGGCTACAATGTTTAAAGATAGATACTTTATTATTCAAAATTATTATTACTAATTAATTTTATAAAGAAAAAAAGAAGGAAAATATATGTGTTAAGTGTGATTTTAATCAAGAGAATCTACGTCGTTTTAAGAATCTAGCCCCTAGGAAAGAAAATATAAGTTAAGGGATAGGGTGAGTTTTCGAACTAACGATGCGTACGGAAATTTTGATCAAAGGCGAACGTTCGTGAAGCTCGGTTCGGTTAAGAAGAGAAAAAGAGAAAGAGAGAGAGAGAGAGAGAGACAGAAAGAGACAGAGAGAGTGAGAGAGGGGAGAAAAGGGGTGAGAAAGAGAGTGAGAAAAAAGTGGTGAGGGAGGTTAAAGGTGGACGAAGATCGATGTCGAGAATATAACTGTAAGCGATTTTGCCCTTTTCCTTTTTTTTTCTCGAATATCCAATATTATAACAAATTTAACTAATAGTAAACTAAAGGTATAAAAAAAATCTACAAAAAATATATAAAATTTTATATCTGCTATAAATAAATAAAAATATAGATATTATTGCATAATTAATTGTTAAGATAATTATATTACGTTTGTATGTTTTATAACAAGCACACGTAACGTTAAATATAAATAATATAAAATATATATATTATATTTAAATAAGCTTATAAAATAAACAGTAACAAAATATAATAGTATATATATATATATATATGTAAATATGTATTAGTAAAGCACAAATACTTTTAACATACCATACTCCTTTTTCTTCCTATATATATGTAAAGGTCTCCCTCCAACAACACTGTAGATAGGTTCCTAGAAAATGCCGCGTTATTTGAAACCGTGTTGTTTGAGACCCAAAACTAATAAAAAAAGAGGGGTTACGTTCCGAAAACTTTTTAAAAACAAATATTTTTTTTTTTAGGTGTAAACTTCTTTAGAATGAATGTAATTTGAAAAAATGTAACGGAGCGGTAGGCGGCAATGTAACGGAGCGGTAGGCGGCTGTGAAACAGAGTAGCTGGCGTCTATAAAACGGCCAAGATACTAAATAAAAAAAAGAAAAAAAAAACAAACATATAGGATTGTGCCTGCAAAAGAATGAGACAGAATAAAGATATACAATTTTTATTATTCTAAATCTTTGACTCGTAGTCCGCACCGCTCCGCACCGCATTCCACATATCGCATTCCGAATTCCGCATATAACATCCCAAATTCCGAATCCCAATTTCCGCATACCGAATTCCGCATCCCGAATTCCGCATTCCGCATTCCGGATAACACATACCACATGCAAAATAAAAAATCCCGATTTCCGCATCCCGAATCCGCATCCCGAATTCCGCATCCCGAATTACGTATCCTGGATTCTGCATCCCGAATTCCGCATCCAGAATTCCGCATTCCGCATCCCGAATTCCGCATTCCGATTTCCGAATCCAGAATTCCGCCTCCTGAATTCCGCATTAAGCATTCGCTCGTAATAACGGGGAACATTTAGAAGCCTCGTAAACGAGCCTCGTAAAAGAGTCTTGTAAAAGAGCCTCGTAAAAGAGCCTCATAAACAAGCCTCGTAAATAAGCCTCGTAAAAGAGCCTCATAAACGAGCCTCGTAAATGAGCCTCGTAAAAGAGTCTCGTAAAAGAGCCTAGTAAAAGAGTCTCGTAAAAGAGCCTCATAAACGAGCCTCGTAAATGAGCCTCGTTATGGCTCGTTTATGATGAATGATGAATGAAACGCTTAACGCATAACACCTAACATGAAACGCTTAACAGAATAATACCAATAATTCGAATAAAATTGCAGAATAGTATTTCTAATTTTTTTAATAATGCATAAAACATTGGTACGTTTTGAATACGGACCTTCAGTTCTTTATACAGTCATATATCGTTAAGAGATAGTGATATATGTTCGTTCTTGATGCTGTATTGTCCTAACACGTTTCTTTGAATAATATATCTTTTGTGCACGTATTTGTAATTTAACTTCTCCTGAACGGCTGGACCGATTTTAATGAAATTTTTGTGTATGTCTTCAAATGGATTCGATAAAGGTTTAGCGTTACAATTCGGTCCAATTTAAGCTTTTTATTTAATTAATTTTTTATTTATAAGTTGTTATGCGAAAAGTTTATACGTTGAAGAAGGAAAAGAAAGAACTATATAATTTTACTTTAAAAATATAAGTAATTTTTATTTCAGGTTCTAACATCTTTTTATGTTAGGTTGTTTACTCAATATAATTCTATTAAATAAATGGGCATATTTTGTGACAAGATTTTAGGCTAGGCAACTTGTTGTTTATGTAGAATTTGTAAAAGTGAATTTATACACAAGTTCGTAAGAAAGAAATATTCAAATTGTGCAACTATTTAACAAGTAAAAGAAACAAATTCCCTCCTTCGCGTGCGTTAGATGATATACATGCATGTATAAATAGTATTTGCCCTTTGTATTTTGTAATAACATTTGAATTATTCAATTGCAGTGGAATCGTAGCAATTGATCTTATTATATCGAGTTACGATCACACACAACGATCATAAATTTTTACATTTTACCTACATTAATAATTGCAACTTTAGGAAATGGACTATATTTTTTAATTATTATATTATGTCAATATATTACAAAGATGATATAACGTCATTGGCGAAGAAATAAACGTCATATCTGCAGGCAATAGATTCGTGAATATTTTCGTTTTTTTCTCGTCTTTTTATGTTATAGAATGCAAGATAATAATTAATTGAAATAAAAAAAAAAAGTATATACTCCTATTTAAAAACAAATTATCTAGGTTTTTATTATATGTCATCCTTACAAAGATCTTTGTAAGAACGAAATACTTTGCATGCTCTTTGTTTCAAATTATTTTCTACGATATCTTTTACAATAACATCTGAATTGGTATTTTTAGGATTTATGACAACAGTCATAGATGCATTATTATCAGTCAAATTAATATGTTTCCTGCGTCGAGCAAAGATAATTACTTCAGAATCATCAGATTTCATTTCTTTTTTACTACTTTTAGTTGCTTTAGCCTTGACATGCATATTCTCATTATCTTTTTTATTTTCTTGAAGATCTATTGCTACAGTTTCTTCATGAGCTTTTTGTAATGATTCCTGTTGATGATTATTATCTTCTTTTTCGAATTTGTCAATAGAGGAAACATTATCCTTATTTAAACCTACTTTGGAAATATTAGGAACA